>NW_015094507.1:13330652-13413423 GCF_001431845.1 Calidris pugnax
CTTTCCTTTCCTTTTTTTTTTTTTTTTCTTCCCAGTGTTCAAACCCCTTACATTGCTTTCACTGTACGGAGGAATAAAGGGTAAGGCTCTGTAGTGGATGCAAGAAAGATCTTTGCTGGGAATCAAGAAATTCTCCCCCCTCCTCCCAAGTTAGGTCAGACATCGTGGATTAAGGGGAATTTGCACTACTGCTTCCTAAAAGTGAAATTTAATTAGTGTGGATCAGGATTTACAGCTTACACACACTTTTTGTGAGAAAAAACAACGGACCTGTTTATTTTTCTTAAGCCAACACATCACTATTTCCTCATTTTGATTTTTGGAATAATTTCTGCCTAGGTAAAAAAATATGTTACTATTAGCGACATTGGATTTAGCCCACTTTTGATTTTGTGGCCTGATTTCAATGTATGAGTGTTTATTATTTAATTCAGGAAGAGTCTTAATTAATTAAGTTTCTACACTGTGGTGCAAGCTGCGTACGGTCACAAGCAGAATTATCCCCCCCGTCTCATCCCCTCAAGGATGCTACCTTCTCCCTGCCATTCTCTCCCCCCGCCCCCCTCACCCCACTCCCACTGCAAGAGAGAGCCTGGGAAAATAAACAGACCTTATAGCCTGCCCTCAAGGTCACTGCATTGACCTTGAAAGCGTAGGAAGTACCAAAATCCAGAGTCAAGGAGCCTGCAAGGAAAGCGACTGGCTGCCTGCCCCCCGACTCCCCAGTTTAACCCAGGGCTTGGTGGTGCTTCCAGGCGCCAGGCTCCTGTGGCACCGCTGGTGGTGAGGACACCTCCCTCTGCTGCCAGGACCCTCACCCAGACACGGCTCCCGAGGTCAAACCCAACAACTTTGACCTCATCAGAGAACTAGCTGGAGGTTGAGGCAGCTCAGGCATCATGGATGTAAGGACCAATGTGGCACATGGCTCCCTGTTAGGGCTAAAATTTGGCTGGAGGTTTTGGGCACACTGCGACTTCCACAGAAAGATCTAGCACTGACTTCACGGGAACGTGACTGGGTTATGATTGACTTTCATTGGAATTGGTGACAGACAGATGCCAGCTGTGAATCTGGCTGTTTATCCTTCCAGTTTTGTGTTCCTGTCCCCTCCAAGAGGACATTTCTTTTGCCCATCTCACTGCCCTCAGGCTTTGGTGCCGCAGAGCCCGAGTCCCCTTGGTGCGGAGGTGAGCACCCACGCACACCCAGAGCGTGCCCACCCCAGGTTGGCTGTGTGTGGCATGTCACAGAGGTGTCCCAGCGAACCCAAACACCATTTGCCCTCCTTTTGGGAAGGAGAGAGGAGGACCTGATGTGTCCAGCGACTCTCAGCAAGTTAATGGCAGAGGTGGATACTAAACCACATCTACTGGAGTATTAATCCAACGCTTTAAAGTATTTATCCAAGTTTCTGTTCAGACAGATTTCCAAACCCTTACCGTCTCGCTCGAGTGCCTAATTGAGCCTTGTAGACCCAAACAGAGGTAGGGTGGGTTGGGGAAACATTTCACTGCAACGTTTCATACATTGCCTTAATTGGTGACCCCAGACATTAAATATTGGGCAGCTTATTACTTGTGGTTTCATTACACTCGGCTTATTACAGGGGCCTCCCCAGCACAAAAGAGGGACCTCTTCAAAAGGCCCCGTATTATCCAACACGTACCCGGTAGCACATCTGCCGGCAATCAACAGTTTTTAACGAGGTCACTCATTCTCTCGTTTTCAGCATTCTTTTGCAACCCCAGGAAATGTTTTACCCTCCATCTCAAGCAGAAGAAGCGGAAAGAAGAAAACCTGCGGAGCATCCACTGTGGTCCATCGCGGAGCGTCCGCAGAAGGAGGAGTCCCTGCTCACCACCGAGCCAGAGCTCTGTTTGACGAGATGGCTCATTAAAGACCAAACACTGAAGGGATTTTAAGGAAAGGCTGTTTCTCAGAGGAATGGTTTTATTATTTTATCTCTGAGACAATCGTGCCGTTTCCTGTGGGTCACAATCTGTACGTACAGCTACCGACGGCTGCCAGCAAGCAGGAGATTTGCAGTTTACGTGTGCCAGCTTGTGTGTGTACTACACTCCGAGATGTCAGAAAGGAAGAGCGTTGGCTGCGAGAGGAGGAATGTGTGTGTGTGTGCGTGCGCATCTGGACAGGTCTAAAAATGAGGTCCGTGGCAGCTCGTATCCAGTTGCTGAAGTGTTTTCGCAATTATGCACACAGTTATTCATCCTATTATGAGCTACAGCCTTTCAGAGGTTGCCTCTAAGCGCTTAAATGAGAAAACTGCTGATGACACTCTTGAGCCGAGAAGGAGGGAGAGGACACGGGCATGCGATGGCCATCGGCTGAGCCGAGCGAAGCCCCCGGCTGAGCCCTGCCCTCCTGGCAAAGGGCAGCAGCTCCCCTTGCATGGGAAAGGGCTCTGTGGGCTCCAAAGAGCCCTGGAGGGGTTGGAAGAGGGGGGTGGGACACCTTGGGTTGCACACCGCAAAAGATATTTATCTATCTAGTCTATCGGCAACTGTTTCGAACGGGAGGAAAACCGGGACGGGGACTTTATCATGCAAATAGTTAAATGTTCTGTAATCTGGAGTACACGCTCACTTTTTATTCAGGAAGCCCTGCTCGCTGTAATGAAAAATGTCAGGCTCTTTTAATAAAAGAACAATTTGAAAACTTGATATATCACAAAACCATTAATTTTAGCTATTATCTGTTTGACACTTTTCATAGCAACGATTTCACTCTGTAACATGCTTCCCGAGGATTAAAATGATTTTAAAGGATTAAAATGTTAATTAAAAATATAATAGAAATATCAATCGCTGAGAAGACCAACATAAGTATTTGTCTCTTTAACTGTATAATCATGCTGCCGCGGTTTCCTCCTGGCTCCTTACAGTTTGGAGCTCCAGTTCATGAGGAGGTAAATGACAGATCCAGGAGCAATTCTGTTCTTTAACTATTTGACAATGCATCTGTTTACACTTCACAAAGGCAGCGTTATGTCCTTGAAATTTCTAAAGGTCATTGTTAATGGGATCATTTTTTTTTTTCTTTTTTTTTTTTTTTTTTTTGCCAACTGTGTCTTTCTTAGCTTGTAAGAGCACTATTCCCGGAGAGGGGCTGGAGGGGGTGGGAGCAGGCAGGTCCAGCAAATTCCATGTGACCAGTTCAGCTGCAATAATCTCTTTTCTCCTTCTGGTCCAAGCTACACATGAGAGCACTCTAGTGTCTTTCATCATTATTTGTCACCCTTTTGTGTCGAGCAACTTATATCCACAGCCATTCCAGCAATTAAAATAAAAAAGGACCAAACATTATTCACAGTGAATAGCTCTGAGACCAGTGACATCAAGTACCAACCAACCCATTGAAGACTGGGTACCTGATATCCCTGGAGTATTTTATGGAGGGAAAAGAAAATGCAAACCAAAATCAAACCCAGCAAACACACGGTTATATGGAGAGTTCAGAGCCTGATTAAAAGATAGGCCCTCCACAGCGATTTGTCTTACAACATGTTCTTAGTAACGAGAGGAGAGGGGAGCGGGGCAGAGGGGTGAGAGGACAAGCTCTCAGTTACTGTACAGCTAACTTTGAAAGACTGGCAGCTTCAGAGTTTATTTGTATGTTCAGAAACCTAAATGGACCACAGGGCTGCATCAGGAGCCATTCCCCACATCCACCTTTCCAAACGCTGTAATTTAGAAAACCTTAGAAAAAGCTAAGCTTTTCTGTGGCACTTGTCAAGTGACTTGGGGGTGCTTAAGTTACACAGAGACCCCTCTCATTTTTTTCCTCTCTGTGCAATTGCCTTACCTGTGCACCTGCTTTGAGAGTGGGATTTGTACACCTAGGGATATACAACTCCTTCCCCCCCTGACCAGGTAACCAACTATTCATCTTCTAGAAGCTGGTTATTCTCTATCCAATATATTCCTTTTTCTCTTTTTTTTTCAGAAAGACACAAGCCTCCCTGAACAGATCCTTGGCTTTCATTTCTCCTAAAATATTAAGAAAAAGCATATTGTATTTTCAAAGGCTCTTCAGACTAAAATGACATTGAAATAAAAATAAGCAAATAACCCTACAGCAATGCATTTATGTTGTATCTCTTAGAGGCTGGCTTAATACACTAAGGTACGCCCAATAGCACAAATGACTCTTTGGGCAACAAGAGGAGACAAAAGATTCAACTGTCTGTGGAAGTGGTGTGACTGTATGACCTCAGAGTTGTGTGGGGCTATCTGGAGGTATTCATTAGTAATTTCTGCAATGAACAGATAAATACTCCATGGGGTTCAAAAGTCTACCACGTCCTTTTATAATTGTTCAATTAGTTAATTACTGGCACTGTTAAAGAAGTGTCCTTTATTTTGAATCAGCATTTGTGAAGATTAAGTTTTCAGGTTCTGATTGTTATGCCTCTGCTGCGTTAGAGAGCAATCTGCTACCAGTAAAGTTTCCTTCTTTTCAACAGGTAGAGCTTTATAAGGCATCATAAATTTTCCTTACCCTTCTTTGAAGAAACTGAACACACTGAATTATCTTATTTCTTACCACAGAGTGGGATATTCCATAATTCCGAATGAATTGTCATAGTTTTCTGGGTTCTTTTCACATTTTTCCTACATCTTTTTTGAAGTGACTGAAAGAACAGGGACCATATTCCAGTAATGTTCTCAGTGGTGCTGTTTAGACGCAATTCATTTCCCTATTTGATATTCCTCTGCTTTTAAATTTACTATTCCTCACAGCCAAAGCACTGGACTGGGAGATTTGCAATGGTATGTCATATGGGCATTAAGATGGTTTTCAGGGTCAGTGTAGTCTGGGCCGAGGGATTTGCATCTTGTGAATCTAAAATTCTTTTTTTAAATTATTTTTTTTTTGTTCTGAGATGCATTACATCATGTTTGGAAATATCAATAACATCTGATGTTCAAAGGAGACTAGTTTATCAAGCAACCTACATGGCTCTGTTCGCTTGACCTGCCTCTATCATTAATTTAGGACTTCACCAACTTTGAATCTCTAGTAAACTTTACTGCAAATGATTTATATTTCCTTCCAGAGCACTGTTAAAGGTATTGAATGACAATGAACAGAAAACAGATCCTGGCAGAAACACCAGAAAAGCTCTTATTAAGGTTGCCTCGTCCATTAAATTGTATTATGCACCAGGAAGCTCTTCTCCAGTGTCTGGGCACTAGCCTCAGAAACCACGGAGCAGGCAAATGGATGGTGATTCTCCATTCAAAATGTTTCCCTGACGTTTGGCTACTGTAGTGACCCCCTCTAGTACCTGCTGCATGAATTTTGGCACAGTGCTGTTTTTTAGGTGCTGGTGTTTGCGGGTGGCAGAGGTGATGCCCCAGCTCTGAGCTGGGGGAGATCAGGGCTCTCAGCCTCTGGTAGGAGATTTCTCTCCCCCAGGGACAGTCCCCCGTTGAGGGGGAGAGAAAAACGCTGATGAGACTGTGAGAGTTCCCAACTGTTCTTCCACTGGACAGGCTCTGTGCCTCTGGAAAGATGGGATACAGAATGTATCCCCTGGGGCTCGGTCCATACAACCTGCCCTTGGTGAGCTTTGGGTGTGAAAACTGTGTGCCTCGGATTGCCTCGGAGGGTCTCTGCCCTTCAGTTTGAGCTCACAGATGCAGAAGGAAGCTTAATTTATAAGCATTTTTTAAAGGGCAAAAGAGGAGAAAAAAAATACTGACATTGCCAAGGATATTTTTCTGTTTACAAATGACATGAATAAAATAGTGATATATTAAATGCACTGCTCTGTTTGGACCAGATGCTTTCGATTTGTGAAAAATGACCATGCTTCTCTCCCTAGGAAAACCAATCTTTTGCTTTAATGCGATTTATGAAAGAAATCACCATTTGCACATTACTTTTAAAACTTGAGGCACTGAAGAGCAAGGCTGTTAGAAGTTTCCTCAACTTTGGCGAACGCTGAGCTGTTTGTAGAGGTGTCAGCCACAAGATTGGTGGCTGGACCTAGCAGGTTGCATTCAGAATGGCTCTGTGTCTGTTTTCAATTTGAAAGGAACTGGCTAAAGTGTTGCAAACACTTGAAGCTATGCATTCTGCATTACAATGAAAGTGGTGTCATTATACACATTACACTCAACAACAGCTTCCTTTTTAATACGAGAAGGACATCATAATCAAAACCCGCTGAGTATAAAGCACAGGAAGAGAAAAAAAACCCAGACAACCCTGGATGTTCCAAACCTTGCATTTAGTGCTGTGGACATGGCTTTTTCCCAGTGATGCTGCCATAACTTGTACATAACAAAAAATATTTGGATTTAAAATAATGCATTAGTGATACCTGTCAAAAAGAACGTTCAGGAAAGTTTGTAGCATAAAGCCTATTTCTCTTCTGTTCTCTTTTCTTTTCTTCTTTTTGCTTTACTTTTCAATAAAACCGTATACAAAGCATATATAATGATGAAACACATGCAATGCATGCACCACTGTGTCACCACTGTTATACAAATAGGATGCACGGGTTATGTTGAAACAGCTCCATCTGAATCACCATGACTGTTAACGTGCAGAAAGAGAGGCCAAAGTCCTACCAACACAGAAGTGTATGAACATGTCTTGTTTGTTCTGCAAAAGATGAGAAGTCCAGAGCTGAAACTAGCAAACACATTGGGCATCCTGGCTGCCTAGACCCTCAAGATGGGTGACCCAATTTTATTCTCTGTGTTTGGGAAGTCTCCTTTCTTTGAAATCCTCTGTCTCCCCCAACACCTATTCCCCTGATGAGATATTTAATCAGGAGTACCCACTTCAGTTCTTTCTCCTCTGTAGACAAACACCTAAATGCGCCGGAATTTGTATTCCTGGGATTCACTTGGAATTTGGACCCATTTTTACTATTTTCTAGAGGAATAAAAAGCTTTCCTTGAATGGCAGAGTTGCACTTACTGTGTTGGCACAGGGTAAAGCATCTGAGACCTCATTTCTTGGTGTCAGACTCCCAGGGCCATTCTTGATGGTCTCCTGGCCATCCTTGACAGAGCAATGTCTGAACCAAGACTGTGACCGAGACTCTTGCATCTGGACAAGGTGAACACTAAATATTTCCCCAGCTGAGTTTTAATCAACCCTTCACTGAAGTGTCATCAGCTGATTTTCCCTGTAACAAGCAGAACCTTAACCCCAGAGGTCCTCGGGGGTGCTCAGAATAAAATGCCTGTTTTCACTGTGCAGAAATGCCAACATCAGGTGGGACAGAGGACACACTCACCAGATATGTTTATTTTGTTTAATTCTTGGAAGTATTTTGCTTTTTCTTACAAAGAGATCTGCCACCACTTTGCTTTCTAGAACACTAATATTTAAAAGTATCTCCCTGTAAACATCATAATAAATTGCAGAAGGGAAAAGAAAATACTGTGGAGCAGATAAGCCTCCAAAATGAGGTGAAAATCAAAGTGATGTGCACTATTTTAACATGGATTCAAGGGTTCCTTTTTTCACACTGTCCTTACCATGTGCTGGTTATTTTCCTAGAGACTGGATTAAAGACATATATTTCAGACGTGAAAAAGTTTAATGAGAACATAAACTTTCTAAATAACAGGATTAATGGTTTCTCTGAATGCTACAGTTGTGGACCATGTTTCCTTACAGCTCTTTAATAAAGGGTCCAGCATGGAAAGGGCATCACTGCACTGAAATGAGGGAAGGCAGCAGGCAGGGGGAAAAACAGGGCTCACAAGGGAAACTCCAAAAGGTTGAATGGACCTCTAGGATCAAGAGGAACAGCACATATAAACATATCATTCACTGACTTCATCTTACTGGAAACACCACCACACTCTCAGTGCAGGTTTAGTTCTGCCTGACTGGGATTGCAGTTAATAGATTTGGCAAATAACATACCAAAGGGAAATAGCAGTAGATCTCCCGGCTTTCATCCCAGGAAAGGGACATGGCGATATTTGGAAAACACATAGAGTGGGATTGGAAGGGATGGTGTTGTACTCTTAAATCCCTGTGACTGCAGCAGCCTGCGGGAAAGGAGCACTCTTTGGTGCCAGATGTTCTGGGAAAGAGGAGTGGAAGATGAGGCATGAGGGATTTATCACTGACTTGCAATGGGAAGCAAGAGAGTCTGTTGTGTTTGAAAGATTCAGACGTGGTACTTGGGAATTTCCTCCCATCAAGACACAATGTTGAAAGCCGACTAATATGTTTAGCCTTTATTTATAACAGGACCTTTGTCAACTACCAGTGCCCACATTCGTGGGTAGCCCTTGGAGCAAAGGCAGCCATGACAGAGAGGTATAAAACATTTTAGGTGCAGATCCTCATCTACCCTACCTCAGTGTTGATCTTCTTTGTGATGGTATGGCTAAGCTATAACAGTGAAGGTCCTTATCCCCAGAGATGATCTAATGAGGTGACTTTGAGGTGTCTTTGGCCTTCTCTGACAACCTGGAAAATACCTGTGTGGGTAAAAGGAGAACAGACACTTTCAGTCACAGAGACCTGGCCATCATTCAGTTGACCTTCTTGACTGGTCAGTACAAATTTCCAGAATACATTTTTCTCTCCTTTAATTGCTGCAGCAGGCAACAGCACTAGCAATGAGACTTCCCTGCTTCCTTGGGTGGGTAGAGAAAACTTCCACTGGCTCCACATCAAGATGCTACTGAGGCCAAGAACTTGGAAGGATCCAAAGAATGGATTTATTGTTCATGCCAACACCCTGGTATTAGTCAGTATAAATTAACTATATTGATAATAACTTTTATTTTCTGCAGCAGGGCAGGAAAAAGTCACTCATTTTCTAGGTTTCAGAAGACACTCTGCATCTGAGAAGGATATTTAGCCATTACCCAGGATATGACATTTTTGTATTTCTATTTGATTCTTGAAGTGCACTCTGGTGTTTGTTCCTGTGGAAAACAAAACGGCTAGATGAACCATTTGCCTAATTCAGTTTTACACACTTCATGTTTGTGGCTGGTATTGAGCAGGGCCTCGCAGTGGGTGTGGGGAGAAATCTGCCTCTTGAGTGGAGCCCAAGAAGCCCCTGTGAGCTCTGGGTGCTGCTGCCCTTGTCCAGCAAATAACCAGAAATGCACTTGTGAAGAGATGAAGTACGGCTGAAATAAAGGGGAGAAATTTGGGCTGGTGCAGTGCTTTCATGAAAGCTAAGCTTTGGAGGGATGCAGAGAGCAAACCTTCCCAGCAGTGAAGCGATGTGGCCCCAAACTCTACCACAGAGTGTTGTGTAAATTACTCAACCTAGTCACACACACGCACAAATCCACTGTGCCTCCAACGTGTTATTTGATGTTTCATGGAAGAGCCGATCCCTCCTCTTGGGGCTCAGGGATAATACCAAAGGGGTACAGTGCTTTTTCTTTCGGCCTGGTGGGTAACAGGAGCTCGTGTACTAAATAAGTTATCTGCTAGGAAATGTAGGTGTGCTGCTCCTTCGGAGTGTCTGTGGGATGTTAATTCAGAAGTGGTGGGAGCTGATGGCTAGCGGCACTGCACAGGGCTTCTGGGGACAGGCAGAATCCTTTGCAGTGTACTTCAAAGGGGGTTCTCAGTTAAGGGAAAAAAAGGATAGATTTTGAAGTTTCTTTCTGCCAGAAGGCTTTACCGTGAGCCCCTGAAGTTCTTCTTTTATAATCAGGGATGAGATAGGTACTTTTTCTTTCTTTTCTGCTTAATTTGGGCCAATGTATTTTGAACCCTTTGTAAATTCTCGTGTGAGGAGAAGGCTGAATGTGCTGTTTATTTCTTTGCTTTCTGTGTTGATCTGGCTTCTTTTTTATTTATTTATTTTTAATTAGAGACTGAACCTTGAAGGGTATTTACAAGGAGACCTTAACCACCAGTTTGGCATTCATTCAGCATTCATTCCTGAAGCCAGTGAAATTATTCCTTGTCATTAAATATAATGCTTTGCTGTATTCGACTGAATTAGTCACCACCTTCCAGGACTGGGCCTCAACCTTTTGATACTTTCCCCTTCACCCTTCTTGGGGGCACATCAGATGTAAGGCCTGATCTGGGATTGAATTTGCACCCATTTTCATCTCTTTCTACCCTCCTCATCATTGGTTTAAGACATCCTGAATGAAAGGCAACTCTCCCAAGTGAGAGAACTTCAGTACCTGTATTTTGAAAACAACGTACAGAACCTAGACTGGAATTGGATGCTTCCCTTAGACCAGCATCCAGCAACACAGTACTCTTCCAGGGCACAATTAAAATGCCCGTTGCACACATGGCCGTAGTGTGAATATTGGCTGGGACCACAGGGTCTGGACAGGATACGTGCAGTGACCCAGGCTCCTTGGTTCTGTGACCTTAGCAAGAACCCGTGAGGAGGTGATTAATTTTCCTGCTAACCACCTTGAATGGAATGGTTTGTTAATGACATGCAGGAGGGCAGTGGGATCTCTTTTGATGCCTCCCAGCAATGTCTTCCCAATGACACTTTCTTATGCTCACACATGGAGAGGCTCATGACAACAAAGCCTGAAAAATTTCTTCTAGTTCTAGTCCAGAATGGGACATAACAGGCCAGGAAGTAGACAACCTCATGGAAACCCCAAATACAACTTTGGGTACAAATTAATCCAACAGATCATTTCAGAGTGAAAGTTCTTCTTGATTAGAACCTGCTGAGACATGTTTTGGATATTTTAAAGATAATTTTCTCAAGCCACATCGATTTCGGGTCTAGGAATATCCCAGCTTGTTCTCACAAATATTGCTTTCTCAAGAGGTCTCACAGCCCTTTTTCACATTGGCATACTATTTATTAACCACATGGTGAGGTCTGCAGGTTCATGCAATGAATTACAGCTTGATATAGTAGGAAAAAGTTTTCTCCAGATGCATGCAGAGAGCTTCTGTGACCTACAAGTGCACCCTGGGTAAAATTCAGCCCTAAATTTTCATGATTGGAATGTTTTTTGTATGAAAAATAACTGTAAATGGTGACACTACATGGTACTTTAAATGGCATCTTACTATTTGTACTCTCTGATTCAATTTCAGACCTATTATAAAAACAGAAGACTTCAAACTTTGCTATATTCATGGACAGGACTAAACATTTTGTCACATGATAGTGTCATGTTTGCCGACTGCTATTTTGAAGTCTATAGTAGTAAAATATAATCAGATTCTGAAGAGGAGCAATGGTTCCATGTGAATTACTAGCGGTGCAGTTTGTATTAAGCTATGACTTTATGTAGCTACAGTAACTACCATCTGATCCATTTTTAATTTTTAATTTATTTCACAGTCAACAAGGTTTAATCACACAAGAAGATTAAAAAAAATACATTTTTTTTAAGGCCACCAGAGGACCAACAGCCTTCCATTTAATCCACCCATCAGCTGAATGCCTTGAAAAGACGTGTGACTTGTTTGGCGCTGACCCTAGCAGAGTATGATATTAATAGGTTATTGACTTGGTAGGTCTTAAACAGCCAGAGGGAACATCGCTTGCAGTAGCTGCAATGCACTGGAGGTTTGTTTCATTGATTGGGCTGTTTAACCCATCATCTCCAGGCATTTAAACAATGATATACGCTTGACAAACCTAATATTTCATTCTCTATCTGGGGACCATGAAATAGAAATTAAAGGAAAGAAAAAGACAACTGGACAGATACATAGCAGAAAATGATGATAAATGAGAGGGAAAAACCCAGACAGATAATGGCCCAAATTTTGGACTGTGCCATAACTAAGAAATATATAAAAAATAACACAATTTTCTATGAGAAAGGTGGGGAAATGATAGCAAATACATCTGAGCCCTGAAAGACTCAGAGTTAGCATGAATTCTGAAATCTTTGTAAGTTAGGAGTTCTTTTGCTGTCAGGGAACTTGATGGGGTAAAAAGTGTGTTGGATGACAGGGCCCTTTCCGTTTACAAAAAGTAATGGCAAAAATCAACAATGTGCTGAGCACCTACAGCATGGACCGACGGAAAAGAACCTAATATTAAATACTGATGCTAAATTAGCAGTAAATGTAGCAACAACAACAATAATAATAATAATGGTGGACATCTGGATATGATTAAACAGTGTATTACATTGAAGGCCCATCTGCACTTTAAAATATTGGTTATATCATGGGCTGTGGTATATGTCTGCAGCTGAAGAAGGGGAAAAATTGGAAAACCAGTTTATTTTGCCACCTTTGTATTATAGTTCCAATAGAAGAACACAACTACAGTATAGATGATCCTTGATATTTTTGACAAAAATTGTAGGCAATATACTTCTAGGAAAAGAGCAGGGTGGATTCTGTTTGAATTAAAAAAACCCACACCTCTTTGGGTTTTAAACACAGTTCTAGCACATGCTAATAAAAAGAGCAAATATAGCAGATAAATGGGTCCTGACAGTGAAGCTGGGATTCATTTAGTTATTTCCACAGTAAGTATTCAGTGTATAGTAGCAGAGGGATTCACTTGACTTCTTTACAGACCCCAGAAAGTCAAACTGAGTTGGGCACTGGGGTGGTGGGGTGGGAGGGCTGCACCTCATGTAACCACAGACCTTTAAAGATTAAGCATTGACTTTGAGTGAGGCATTAACAGAGAGACTCTGTGACTTGCTGGGGTTCATTGACACCTCTGACAGCAACCTTAGCAAGGCATAAACCACCACCTGGAGATTTTGCTCTCTTCCCATTGACCACTGAGACAGTCTAATCTTTAGACAGCTAAAATTAGTCTGGTCAAACACAGCTATTTTGGGATCTCTTACTCCCCTTGACTTCCCTTAAATAAGCAAGTCACTGTAAGAGTAGAAATGTTTAGGCCTCACTTCTGCAAATGAAAGACACATGGTGTCTGAAAAAAGCTGAGGATATTCCCATACTGGAACAGATCTAGCAAGAGCCACCAGCACTTGGTCAGTGCAGAGGAAAGGCTCCATGGTCTTCAGAGACAGCTCTGATTAAAGTCAGTGGTATGGAAAATGAAACAACCGTGTGAGACACACAGCTGCTTGCACACTGTGGAAAGAAGAGAAAAAAAAGTTTGAAGAGGTTTTTGAATAATCCAGAACAACCCATGGGTAGAAATAGTCAAAAATTATATTAGGATTGTTACAATTGCTATTATTTTTAATTAGCCATTTCCAGAAGTACTGAACAGAAAATAAAATCACTTTGAATGGAATACGCGTTACCTGAAATTAGCCATCTAAGATGGAAAGGACTTTGAGAAAGTGTCTCATCTCATTGATACTAGACACCCTGGTCAGAATGGGGTGAATGATTGCCCAAAGAGACCTGTCTTTCCTTTTTCACTACAAGAAAGTAACTGGCCTGGAGTATAAGACCAACTCTTAGATGTTTATAATTGGCCTAGAGGAAATCCATGCTTTGTGAACATTTTCCATATGACTTCATAGCATCTGGTCACCTCTTTTTAGCTTTTAAGTAATTTAGAAAAAAATGGAAAAAGAACAGAATTAAATTCAACAAATAACAGTTTTGATATGTATGATTTTGCACAGTGGATAAACTAAATGGGTTGATGTGGGGATCTTTTATACCTTTAAGATGAAAGAATATATGGCACATTTCAGTTGTGAGGGATACCTCATCTCCAATACATATTTTATTAATATTTATTAGCACACTTGTCACATTCTGTATCACTGAATATATTTTATATCTTTTCATTCGTTTTCCTAGAAGAGAGTAAATGAAATCCCTAGATTTTACTAGCTAAAGTTCTTTAAATTCTTTAAAAATTCTTGTCTTATTTTAGAATATAGAGCTATAAGACATTGAGGACTATGATTAACATGGAGCAAAAATCTGTATCCAAAAATGTGGTTTCCAGTAGAAATACCAGAGGCGTTAGTGTTGTGTTTGCAAGCAAAAGTGTCTGAAATGTCAAATTGCACCAATGAAGTGTGGTACCACAGGACTTTCTAGATAACAGTTTTTATTTCCCATGTATGAAATCCTGACTGTGATTTTTACTTAGTTCAGTAGACTTTTTCCACTAGCTTCATGTGGGTCAAGACTCTACCTCCAAAGGACGCAGTAGCTTACATGGAAGAAAGTATTTCTATTTCCATAAGAACATGATAAGAATTAATGTGAATTTGTAAGGAAGAACTTGCTTAACTCATTCTGCATAGGTCCATGCAGTTGAGGCTTATTTTGTCCTCTACCCTTCTTCAGTGATGTAGACACCACTGTGAAAGCAGACAGACAACTATGGGTGATGTGCACCTGTATTTCCTCAAAATCATGTGTCCTGCTCCTGAAACACCACTGCTTAATGTAGCAGTGATCTCCACACAAGAAGATGTCCTGCTTAAGTGGCAGGTCTATAGTCCTGATTTGCTCCACTGCTCTACAGCAGATGAGAGCAGAGTTGTTACCAGAGCGGCTATATAGATAGACAGCATTTATGGAAAAGCTGAAAGAAGCAGCTGAGTATACATTGAGAGGAAATTGTGAAAATGAATTAATTACTTTAGCAATATCACATAAGAAGGGTCAAAGGGGAAGGAAGTTCCTCTTTTAAAAAAATATTTACTAGTGGAGTCCTGACTAGATGCTGTGAAAGCAGCATAAACACTTCTGAACAGTTACACTCTTTAATATTATTAATTAAATTTCCTTTACTAGCACCAGCTGATATTTATGTATATACTTCCCTCCTCAGTAACTGGATAGTTGATTAGAGCATATTGTGCAAATGCCTCACTGTTCTGAGTGACTGCAGTTGCTCAGTACAGCAAAGGTACAACCTCAAAAACATTGCAACGATCAGCTAATGCATAATCTTTACCCACTGCATGCAGATGTGTAAGACCTGAGAATCTACACAGAGATTAATCATTTTAAAAAATCTCATGTCATAGCAGAAAGGAAGATGATCAGAATCACGAGTAAAACTGCAGCAAGCAACGGAATGGCTAGACCGACAAACTATGAGATACAATATAACTCACACTCTTTTTATTATGGATTATGCAGATTGTCTCTTACAGGCGACTATTTCCACAGAGAAGGGGCTCTCGACAAGAGCTCCAGTCCAGCACCCAGTCTTTCTCTGGTAAATGACACAGTCCGCTTATTTTTCACCAGCTCCCCTTATTATTTGAGCACCAGCTTTCTCAGGATGCTTCATGCGTAAATCTGCTGTGTGAAGTACCTCACACCACCCTGAGAAGGGACTGTTGTAACTGGTTGTCCTGCATGAGGCTATTGGAAACAGTTTTCTGCTACATAAACCTAGCATGGGACTAGATGGCATACGTGTGGGTGACCGTGGGTGGTGTGTTTCCTACGAAGCAGCTTCAGAGAAATCAGCTGGAGGTACGTATAGCCATATGTGTAACTTTGAAGAAATTTATGCAGGAGCTATCCAGTAGCACAGTCTGTGGAACAAATCCTCTGTTTTACCCAGGAAATGTTTAACTTAAGAAAGATGTGTTGGAGATCTAGTTTATCTCTAAGACTGTAAGCAAATATATCCCACGACATCCATCTAAAATACAAACCCCATGTTTTGCAAGATCAAGCTCCTACAATTATGTATCTATATGTAACTCCATGTGGACACAGTCTTGGTTATGCATGCTCCCCAACTACTAATGCTCCTGAGCTTTCTGCATCTGAAGAAATACTTTACTTTTTGCTTCACAGTTCTGGTTTTATGTTTTACACTCCATCATCAGTGTAAATGTTAAAAGTCAACCAAACGCTTAGGCTCTGTTAAGAGTCACTCAAGAGAAACAGGCTTTTCCAGAGAGTGGTAGGAGAGCAGGGGGAGAGCCAGGGGACACTCCTGTCCCATCTGCCTGAGCTGAAGGGACAGGAGTGTTCCACTATAATGTCTGCTCCCAGGAGAACTCTTCAGCCCACTGCCTCTGGGGTGAGGAGAGGTGGAAGGGTGAAATCATTTTGCTGTTTTGCTTGGGGCTTGAACTGCCTGCTAACCTCCCTTTAACTTTCTTAAGAGAGGAAGTCAGAGAAGCTGTGGATGCCCCATCCCTGGAGGTGTTCAAGGTCAGGCTGGATGGGGCTTTGAGCAACCTGCTCTAGTGGGAGGTGTCCCTGCCCAGCGCAGGGGGGTTGGAACTCGATGATCTTTAAGGTTCCTTCCAACTTTAACCATTCTATGATTCTATGAAATGTAGAGCAGCAGTGAAAGGAGGAAAATGTAGAGCATCATTCTTTGGCAGCTTCAGAGACTGAAGTGAGAACCAGATATGTGAAGGGAAAATGTGCCTTGAGCCACTCAAATCCTTTAACCTTGATGGGGTAAAGGTTCACCCCAGGGGGTGGAAAGCTCTCTGCTTCCCCTTGGCTCTTTCGCTGAGTCTCCAGTGCGATAGACATCTCTCAGGTGGAGAGAGTTCTATTCAGCAAAGAATGGAATGATGCTAAACATTTGTTCCCCCTACACTGACAAATGGCTATTTAGAGGAAACATCATTTTGGTTGAAATCTGGTCCGAGTCAGACAGTTAGGAATGAGCTGAACTGCTTTTTAGCCTTCCCCCTATTTGGTTCTAAATGTATATATAAAAATGTCAGACTTACAGTCTTCTTCAAGAGTCACTTTGGCTTGGTGTCCCTGCTAGAGGTCACTAAAGTTAAAACAGAAACTTTCCCACTGAATCATTTAATGACTGGAAATTGGAGGTAATAGACTTGAAAACGTATTCTCATTTCTGCAATTCAAAACCCTTTATCTGTGCCATGTAGTCCTGCTAGAAAGAGCAAAATGGCCTTTTACAAAGTCTATTTGCAGAATAGTAAGAAGTGTTAAGATGCCAGATGCATCTCATTATGAATTTTAATGAGTAGATTCGCACCTTGTCTTCCATTAAATAAATTACATGGTCTTTTCCAAACTCTTATCTGGCAAATTTGAAATTTGTTTCTAAAAAGTAGATTCTAGGAGAGTTTAGGACTGTTCCTCCAGGGCCCAGATCCTGTGGCCTGAAGTCTGCCAAAGAGGGGTACAGGGTCACACTCACTCATGTGACAACACCCCAAAGCTCCTCTGTGCCACCAGCACGGACAGCTCTGCCTGGAACATGATTAAAAGTGAGAGTCAGAAACCAAGATACTCTGGATTGCAATTAAAAGAGAAATCAATCATGTAATTTTCTTTTTATCTCAGGAAGTAAAGAGCTAAATTCACCTTCATCCAGAAAAAGAAAACAAATATTACAGTGGATAGTGAAGCATATTCTGGTCCTGTTATCGCAGCAAATGCAATCTCTTTCATAGCCAGACCCTTTTGTATCACAGTCGGAGATATTTTTTCTACAACAGGCAAGTATCTGAGTGTCTGAGCCTGAACTCTTCCGTGCCACTTCACCTCTGAGCAGGTTTGAAACTTACAGGCTCCTTGAAGTTATAAGAAGGCATTGATTCCAGTGAGGGATGTTTGCTACACTGTGCTCTGCGGGAGTGAAACCGAGGGGAGGAAAGAAGCTCCCCTTTCTCTGCATCCTGAAAGGAAGGACGTTGAATGCGCTTGTTCAAGCTACTAGTAATTGCAAAGACAAGACTTAAAGTTGAAAATACGAGCTATTAAGCTACTTAGAGTCAATGTAGTTTCACTGAAATCAGTGACTGCACGGTGCTTCAGAGAAGCAGAGGTCTTGGTCCTTCTCTGTTGTATAATGGTGTTTCAATTTTTCTCTATTTACAGATAGTCAGAATCTATTTCTGTAGAAACAGATCACACACAACATCCCTGACAAAAATTCCTTGGTCAGAATTCCTATGGTCAGAATTCCTCTTGTGAGTAAGAAAACCTGTTAAATTAATGGGATACACCTTTTCACTCTACCCCTTCCAGACTAGAAAGATGGGCAGTTCTAAAGTTCTAAATGCTACAATACAAATTGCAACATTTCACTAAATATTATGGTTAATAGCTTACAGCGTATTTTCAGGCAGAAAACACAAGCATAGACTTTTCATCCTGGAACAACCTGAATCCAGTCTTTTGCCTAGCTTTCATTCCTTCAGTCTACCCAACTTCTGTATTTTGCACATTGCATACAGCAGGTATTTATATAATTTTATTCCTCCTGATGCAGGGATGGCGTTTAATGAAAGTAACCATCACACACTTGCATATATGTAAGAATGTCCTTTTAAATTGTACACACAGTGTCAATAGACTAATGAATGATGCTGAAGAAAACTCATGTCTTTGACAGGGAATATCTGTATTAAGTCTAGGGGAAGAATTCAGGGATCACATCAAAATCCTATGCATTTGTATATAAGTGCAATATGTATGTATATAGAAAGGACATTAACAAATAGCTGGATTTGCTTTTAAATACAGCCCATTGCATGCAAGGACTATCTGATGACCAGACTTTAGCACACATTATACATTTCCAGTTATGCGTGTTTTGCCAAAGCATCTGACAAAATCTAGCCCCTACTTTCTAGTTCAAAAGACAGAGCAAAATATGTTGGGTTTGCTTGTTTATTTCAAAGGGGAACTATTAGAAATCAATTACTATGTTTTTCTGGGTCAAGCAAATACAGGTGAATTAGATGAACAGGAAACCAAGTGCAAGCACCAACTATCATTAAAGCACCACTAGTTAAGATACAGCAGATTTATGAGCTTTATTTTCTACCTTAGGCCTGTCATATTTTTTCACCTTTATGTTAGTTAATTGCAGAGTAACATAAATTAACTTTGGAACACAGCAAAAATGGGAACTTTATTTATGAATTTCTTGGATTTCTTTACCCCAAGCCAAACAACTAAATTGCTACTTAGCATAAATTATTTATTGGCCCTGGCTCAATACCATCCAACACCAGCCCCTGGAGGTCTGGGAGATATAAAAGATTTAAAGCATCTGTGCGACAGCATTGGTGCAGCCACAAAGCTATGTTTCTTTCCAGAAGGGTCCACTTTATTTTGTTGTAAATAAATAGAGCCTAAATTTCAGGGGAGGGCTGGGTAGCTTCTAGCAGGACTGTAGTGTTTTGCATATGTTAATTACCCACAGTTGCATGACAGAGAGACATACACTGTTTGCACAACTATTCTGGGGAGACCTGTTGACAAAAGGATGCATTTTAATTTGCACAGAATACATGAGTGCTATCATTTTCTATCACTGTTTTATGTATATATATGTATTAAAAAATTACAAAGTGATCATATATACATATAATCACTTCCTAATCTATCTGTAACATTTTTATGTATGTATTTCTACATACTTGGAAGGAAATGATGAATAAAGGTGGGGTTAACTTGCAAACGGGCATATGCTATTCAGCATATATTCACATGTTAAGCTAATCTCTAAATTTAGTCTGGCAAATATGTCCAGATAACACCCCCATCCAGGCTGCTCTCTGCAAACTGTAGCTGATGCTGTCCTGCCTGACTCCCATGAGCTTGCTCTCCACTTATGCACCATCTCCATGGGCGTATTGTCTTGGTTCTTCCCCCTTTAGGGTCATTCTCTATCATGCTCTCCTCAAATTGTCCCTGCTGCCCCCATCTTTGGCAACGGCAGAGGCTTGCACAGGACAAGATGCAGAACCTTGGTAGGCTGGTGCCTCCCTCCTAAGAGAGTGTCCCTAAATGTCAGAGCTGCAAATGAATATGTAGGTCATAACCCAAGCTCTGAGGGACCCCACACATTGAAGAACAATTATCTGCATGCTGGTTCTTTACCATACAGCCAAGCACTTCTGAAAGTAAGTACACAGCGTATATTTTATTGTTCTGTAGAAGAACTGGCTTCTACAATACTTAAGTGGACAATTTACTCTGTCTCCTGTTATTTTTGCAAAAATTGTCTTATTTCTCTGTCAAAATGTCAAAATGAGGTAAAATAAAATTTTATTTAAAGTTTTATAAGGACTTGAAAAGACTTCTCAAATTGTAAAAGACCTTTCGCTTCATTAAAAATGTCTTATTTTTTGTTCTTGCTTTTGTGGTTATTATGTCCTAGGTAGTTGGTGCTGGCAGTGGTAAATCCTACTATCTAACATGCGAAGAGCAGCTGCAGCAACATCAGCACAACAGTCTGTAACAACAGCCCTTGTCTCACACCCATAGAAGTAGGCTTAGCTCTGCTTTCCTTGGCCAAGGAGTCCTGTTTTCAGGACGGGAGCTTAGGTAGCATGTGCATAGTAGAGTCTTTGTGTGAATTGACCAGGCTATTTTAATACGTAAGAACAAAAAAGGAAAAGTTTAAATCGCCTTCTTAAGTCTTTTGTATAAGCTTTAAAAATATATTCATTTTCAGTTTCATTTAGAGAAACTGAAAAACTGCTCCGAGCAGCCTACAAGCAAGCAGAAAAATGTTTACTTCTCTCAACATCCTAAAGCCAACACATGCAAAACTGATGAAGCATGAAGGAATGATGGAACCAGGACTGTGAAGAGATTCATGACTTGTTGCAGAGCAGAGCACAAAAGCTGGGATGAGCAGATAGTTTCCTGTCTGTCAGTCCATTGCCCTACCCAGTAGAACAAGTATCCCAGCAATAAGATAGCTAAAATCCAGAAAGATTGTAATAATTTTTAAATACAAACCCACTGCTGCCTTCTCTCCATTGACTTGTTCCAGGAACTGGAAAGGACCCCCAAGTACCATTAACAGAGGCATATATGACTTAAACTTATGCATCCTCTTCTGAGGGCTTGTTTGGCATTTACAATATTAGTAATGGGAAAGAAACAGAACTCTGAAAATCCAGAGAATTTAAATGCAAACTGAAATATCAGATGATTTTTACTTTATTTCTAATGCTTTTTTATTGATGTGACTATTGCATTTCTCAATAAATAGCTTATACAACAGGAGCCATAGAGATAATCAAATTATAAAAATGGTTAGGAGAAAAAAAAAGCAATTATAGGGGGGTGAAAATGCTGTTTTTGAGGCATATCCAGAAAATCCATAATCATCAATAAGGTTTGTCCGATGTGCATTCAATAAACCCTTTGTATGAACTCACAATGATTTCATGCAAATAATGATTTCTTACATACAAATTTTTCTTCTTCATCTTTCTCCCCTTGCTTTGACAGTATGTTTTTTAATCACATCCACTTTAGTGAGTTTAATTAATCAACCTGTGTCTCTGAAGAGTCGATTTTTATAAAAGCTCTGCAGCGCTGGAGAGGCACTGCTTGTTTTCTCTCGGTGCTCATTCAGAAAGGAAGACCTCTAAACCCTATCTGGGGCTATTCACACTTACTGATTCCCCATTGGTAATTCAGCTCAGAGTTTGGCATCACCGCTCACGAGGTCTGCCAAGGAACCACATCTCCTGCTTCTGTGCTCGACACAATTTGCTCCTTGCTGGGTGTTCAGGATCTGAAAGTCCTGCTCTCAGTATGCCAAGTGTTTTGTTGCTAGCCATGTTCAACGCAATCCTTTATGACAGCAAAGTCAAGGAAAATCTTCCCTGCGTTTTAAGTACACTCTTTAAACAACTTTACAGGTTTTCCTGTATATCCTTAAAGACCTTGCTTTTGATCCACATCAAGACTAATCTGCCTAGGCTCTGCTTCCTTGTTTATGAAGAAGGAATAGAGAAGGCCATTCATGATCTGGCATCATTCAGTACTGAACCGTTAAAAAAAATGGGCTCAGATGAAGCCATTCTAGTGGTGACCTAAATAAAGGAAGCTAGTGATGAATCAGGAAACTTCTTCCCTTGCTGACTATGCTCTTGCTATGTATTTGTTTAGAGGCATTCAATTTATCTTGTTGCTTACATTTTTAACAATAACCTTTGCTCACATATAATTAAAATTACGATTTGCAAGTGAAAAATCAAAATAGCACCAAGTCTGAAATAAACTAAGATATATAAAACCATCTCTGAGCTCTGTTTTGTGTTCCTGTTGACAGTTTTTCTCTCTCTGTACCGACATGAAAAATACCCCGATACTTCAATGCAAGCTGTCATGCAGAATCCTCAGCTGCCAGTATCCAGCGTATTT
Organism: Calidris pugnax; assembly: GCF_001431845.1. NCBI lineage: Eukaryota > Metazoa > Chordata > Aves > Charadriiformes > Scolopacidae > Calidris > Calidris pugnax. The sequence goes on from NW_015094507.1 coordinate 13,352,676, forward strand.
GAAGAGCATGAGAAAAAACTGTCAGTGCCAACAGATTCCCTAATAAAAATAATAATGAAGTCTTGAGAACTGTCAGTCCTTCAATTATGCAGCTATGACAGCAGCAGCACATTTGCAAGAAGCCAACCTTGCTACTGGAGGGCATGAAAAGGCCAATCAAGCTTCATCAGAGCCAGACACAGTCAGGCACAGCATTTTTGCTCTCTCCTGCACTGGCCAGCCATGTCCTTAGAAAGTTTAGCTTTAACTCTAGGATCAGCTTTGCTGACATAAAGAGCCGAGTAAGTTAAACATAAATGAATCCTAATCCTGACACACAAGAAAAAAAAGCATAACGAAATGCTCAACATCAGTCTTGCAGTGCTCCTTGGATGGGGGCTCTCTGCAACATTAAATCAAGCAGCTAGCTAGAAACCAGGTAGAGCCAGCAGAAAAATATGATCTCTTCTTCTATACTGTCTCTAAAAACAGGTCAGGTACTACTTTTGTTAGGAAAATAACATTAGGAGGACATTTGTATAAAGCCTACCATTGCCTTGATGAGACTGACACTGAAACTAGTAATCAGTGAAATTGGAGGCATCGTGTTTCTTGTTTGAAAAAGAGGAAGGTATTGACACAAAGGAATAATCCATCTCAATTTGTTCTGGTATTTCCTGATTGAGATCTATCAAAATGGTATCTCTTAGTCATAACTCAGGTGTAGCTTTCAGAGAAAGCCACTGTCACAGCGAGAGATAAGGCATAATTATCCACGACTGGTAGAGCTCAATCTTTCTCTTTATGCTCAACAAATAAAAATAGATTCACTTTCTTATTGGTTGATCAAATGGCAACTATTAAAGCATGAAACCTGAAATACTCTCTTGCAATGGTACAGTTTCCACCCCAGCACTAGCCCAGCAGGTTCCTCTGCAACCGGAGCTTATTCTGCTCCTTCACATCATGGTACGCAGGGAGGGGGCTTGACTCTTCTTCTTGTCGCGTCCTGAACCACGTATAAGATCTAAAAAAGTAGTGAGAAATTGTTCCAGCCATCCATACCTTCCCTTAAAAAACACACAACCACTCTTCACGCTGATACAATGTGACAGAGTTTCTGATTGTTCCCTCTCCCTCTCCTCAATAAGATACACACTTTGTGGTACTTGGTACACAGTAAGGATTTCTCTGGAGGGAAAATGCAGCACTGATAGGAGTGCTTCAGTTTAATCCTCCTGTTTTTCTTTCCCTTCCCCAGCATCCTCCCGCCTCTTTGCCCACCCCCCAGGCTCTTACGGCAGTTCCCAGGTAACTAAAGGCTTGCAAAGCCAGAGCATCAGAGGACAGACCAGACAACTGCAACACTGAGGAGTGAGTGACATTTCATTTCTTTAACTCTCCCTCCTCCCGAGTCTCTCACAATAAGGCTCCAAGCCATTCTTCACATTATATATGGTTCTATTACTTTTTTGGTTAGGAATTGGTGATATTGTATATTGTAGCAGGCATGTGTCAATGAATCATTCTGCATCTGTATCTCCTGGCTGTAGAATTATGACTTACTCAAAAACATTGAACAGAGGAGCAGTAATCATGGGTTTATTTTATTGATTTTGGACAAGAAGAGTAGACATGCCATCCTTATGTACAGCAGAGATTTCACTGCACCAGATGTTTCAATTTTTAAAGTGTATATTCAGCAAGACGTGACTTTTGTTAAAGTAAAAACATGGACCTTTTTTTCTTTTTTTTCTTTGGCGTAGGTGATGCAGTTGTGCTAGCACACAGCAGAGATGACCATAATGGCTTAGAAGGTCTCAGACAAGTCCATGATATCTACAGCTAAGGGCTCTCTGGGAGAAACTAAGTGTGGGATGGTGGAACCCCATCTTATTAAAGCATTGCTGGATGCTCCTCATGCAGGGGCTGGGTTGGGACAAATTGTCTCTACCCTAGCTGATCTCTTGGGTGCTGAGGTGGAAGATGAGGCTTAAGCAGAGAGGTTTGACTAAGGGCAATGACTGCCCAGCCAACTCTGCTGTGGTGGGGTGGACCCGCACTAGTGCTAGATGGATGAGTTCAGGCAAGAGAAGAGTGCTGGGCAGGCTGGTGAGGAGCTCTATTTGGCTGGGTTAGTGTACCATCCTGGCACAGAACTCCTCACTTGTCAATTCAGAAGGGTTGCAGAGTGTTCTGTGCAACCTCAGGGAGCCTTCTTCCCCACCCCACTCCTCCCCATCTTGCATTAACCCAACAAAGTTCAGTTTTCTCAGCACAGAGCTGCCCCGTGGCCTGACAATATCCACAGTGTTCCCTCCTGCTGCCTGCAGACCCGAGACATGTTTCAGCACAAGTTATAGAATAGTTGTAGGTTAAAAAATAGTCTGTATCTCAGTAACACAGAGGGAACTGAAAGCCCCTTTTATCACTCAGGAAGCACTAGGGAAGGGAACCATTTATTTAGCAGATGCCCTGACACAGCCCCTCTCTGGGAAGGATGTTCTCATCCACCCTAGGGGTGACTTTGCCGACAGATCTCTCCATCCTCAGGGGAGCTGAGGAGGACTCAAGCACCTGCTCTCTATGTTTTCTCTACTATCGCAACGATCAAGAAGGAAATCATTAGACAGACCAGACTTCCAGCTCCCATTATTTTTAACAGGCGTTGCACATCTAATTTGAAATGCACAATGCAAATATTTACCTCCAAGTGTCAAAGGAGACTATAAAGATCTTTATGGATCTTCACACTTCAAGGACTTAATTCATTAAAAATAATTATACATATGTGGGGATTACTTCCACAGTGGAGCTGAGATATGCAATCAGTTGCCAAGTAAGGAAAGTACAATGTGCACGCTATACGTCTGCGTGTCAGCTTTTATGTGAGAGAGGAGGGCTCTGGTACATTGGAACATATGTGTGTAAACAGGGCTGAGAGGAGATCTCGCTGGAATTCACCGCTGAATAAATTAGAGAAAGTCACTGTGTGGCTCTGGAGACTCCCAGTGCTGCACAAAAGCTCTTTTTGCTTGCCCACCTCCTTCACCTCAGCCTGAATGCTCCGTGTGCCTCTTCATTTAGAATGAGAGCAGTTTTAGGAAGAAAAATATTAGAAATTGGCTTTGATTTTCTTTGCCCCTCAGAGATTTCGAGGTGTCCGGCAATTTGTTTCCAACAGTGCCAGTTTTACAAGATTGAGGCTTTTAGTCTCAAATTTTGATTTATTCTGCGAGAACAGACACACAGAACTTTCCCATCCTTGATCTGTGCTGGGTGTTTAAGGGGCAAATGCTGCTATTTTGAGCAGGTAACTAGAAAAAAAAATTTACTGCTGAAGTCAATGGCCGAGAGGAGGCAGTCAATTAAGTTCTCAGACACTAATAATCCGTTCTTACTTGTAAATCACGGTGACTCTGTTTTAAGCGCTTGGAAAACTTCAAGCATGAATCATGTAATAACAAGCACCTTCTTTTTCAGAAAATAATGTTAATAATTTAGCTGTCTGGTTACCGCAAGGAGCATCTATTGAATTGACCAACTTGTATGCCACCCCCACCCCAAACGGCGAGAGCATCTCGGTGCTCAACGCCTGCACGAAAAAGTAGCAGGGAAAGAACTTTTCTCCTTTCTCTCTGCTTGTGTGGTGGTTTTGAAGAACAGCTGTCACAAGCAGGCATTTATTTCTCCCTGTGAAGAATCCCACAGCCATTACCTTGTCTTGCCTCAGAGGATGTTTACACCTAGGCTCAGCCCTCATGGAAGTCCTGCTGCCCATACTTGCCAAACTTCCAGCATCATCACGGTCCCTGCGTCCCGGGGTCTCAGTCACCCGTGGGGACCACGCTCAGGCAGGGAGGAAAGGAGTCTTGGGGCACCAGGACAGAGACAGGGAGATCTTGCAGTATTATACCATATATTCTTAACGCTATGTATTAACGCCAACCTCTGCTCAATGGGGAGACAGCTCTGAGAGCAGAGCCTGAGGATGAAACGGGCACAGCAACATGTGCTACTTACTAGATTTTCAGCTCAATTTGCACCAGTTGGTGAAGCCCTGAGACTTTGGCAATTTAGTCCACTTTTTAGATAATGGATCTTACCCGTCTTAGTAGGACAAGTTTGCACTTCATAAAATGTTACAGAATTTCACCGGCTGCAGTGACACAACCCAGCTGCTGTTGCTGGTAATGAAAGTTTTATGGCATATGAAGTGCATTAGGGCGTTATTTGGTATCTGTTGCAACATCAGACATTTGCCTTTGACATCAGAAAGGTGGTAAACTAATGATGAAATGTGCTCTGAGGGTACGTCTGGTTTGATAGCGCCTATTATGTTTGACATAGACAGGCATGAACCATGTTATCTTGCATTTTTGCAAATAATATTTATTCCACAAAGAAGTTCACGCATGCAGAATAAATAGCACCTTCCTGGTGAAAGCATATAATTAGCTGAAATCCAAGAAGTGACAAATATTTGCTCTGCCTGAAAGTTACCGGATGAGACTCTCAAGTTTGAAGCATTTCAGAGACAGAAACGACAGCTTTCATGGTTTCATAAGGAATTGGTGCTGCTAAGTACGGAGTGACACAGGTTGCAGGTAGCAAATTTCTAGCTAGCGTGGAAATTACCCACCCTTTTTTACCTTTCCCCTCTGTTCTCTGTTCTGTTTTGGCCTCTTGGAGCTCTGCACAGCTCCATCCTTAGGGGTAATTCAGAGAAGCTGAAGCACCTTCCAGGTATCATGGACTAAGGCCCATCAGCTGTACTTGAAGCTGCCCAAAAATGTTTCTGTTTTGAAAAACCCCAATTAAAAAATGCTGTTGCAACTGAATTAACTTGTATTTCATTAAGTTCTGTCTGTATGGTTTTTTTTGTTTATCCAGGGAAAAAAATGACAGCTTCTCATTTCAACGCTGACAATAGTTTGAGTTTTTAATTTTAAAATAACTTTCGTTATGAAATGTTTAAATGTATCAAAGTAAAATGCATCGAGTGACCCCAAATATTTATGAAAAATCCATTGCCTACTGATATGATCTGATAAACCACAGGAGATTAATTAGTCTTGGTCATGTGACTTTTCAAGCGCTAAACATGGCTGAAGGGGATTTTCTTTTTGTCGTGTAAGCCTGTATTTTCATGTATTTATATAAAATATATAACATATAGGGGAATTTGTTACATGGTAGCATTTACTACTGGTATGATTATTTTACCCAAAGTATGAAAATCTCCATTTCACCAAGAGCTATAAGGCTATTTTCATAATGAGAATAATTCAATGTAATTTTTCATCCATTAATTCAAAACTGCTCCTTTTCAATTGCTTTAAAGTAATTTGTACAGTAATTCAAAAAATAGTATGAAAATAACCTTTATTTCCCTTTTAAGTCAGAGGGTACCACATACACGCTGAGTAATCTAGACCAAAATTTTCTCTAAGATATGGACTATAAGGTCTAAAAATAGACCAAATGCTTTCTCTTCCTTGTACAAAAATGAAAAAACAGAGAGGACTTTCCCCCCAAGATACTCAGCTTTGACTCAGCTGTTCTTGTGCCCTGCTGCATCTGGAGGAGGTGTGACATATGTCCACAGGGTTTCTAGTTCCAGACAAATGTCCAGACAACTGAATCATTTTATTCCGGTCTTAAAATGAGAAGAAATTAAACTTCCATAAAAGCCCCTAACCGTATCAAACTCGAATATCTTCCCTCCCCCTGTTCCATTTATGCAAATACATTTATAATGTTTCATAAACCAGCAGCGTAGCAGCTTAAATGTGTAAAAATAAAACTTCTGCAGAGACATTAGCTTTAATTCATTTCAAAGTGCTCTTTTTAATTTTTTTTTTGTTTTGTTTTTGTGTGTGTGTGTGTTTTTTTTTTTTTTTCCTGTGGATTTTGTGAATTAAGATTCTATTGTGTTGGGGTTGGGATTTTTCTTTAGCTGTGAATTTCTGCCCTGGTTTGTCTTTGCAGACAGCCCTCTCCCGGCGCAGGTGCTGTTGCAGGTGAGGAGGACCTGTGCCTCTGCCAGGCAGGAGCATGTGTTTGATAAGGATGTTGACGGGTCAGAGGCTGCCACCATTCATCCTAAAAAGCTATTTCTGACTAACCGTCATAATAGAAACGCACTGTAATATGGCTACCAGGTTCAGTATTGATTTCCCATCTAATATAATATCATGATTGTATATTACTTGTTTTTGCACTTTATTATTCCCTAGGATGTTAACTTGGAAGTTTTAAAAGCATTTAGTTCTACAGCTGCAATCCTTAACACCTCTGCAGGCTTCTGTGCGTCACTTTGTCACCCTCCTCTCCCCTGTGTGCTCAGCTGACCCAGTGCAGGGGAGAAACCCTTCCTGCTCCCTTCATCAGGAGGTACCAACTCCTGAAACACCAAAATGTGGTTTTTGAAAGATGTAGCACTATTAGAAAAGGGCTTCCTAAAGAAAAAATAAAATTACATAAGCAGCTGTTTCCCCTGAAACACCTTTACAGGGCAAGAAAAGAAAGGTTCATCAGACCACCCTGTGCTGGTGAGGTCTTCAGAGGACTTGACTTCAGTATTGACTCAAAAGAGGACAAACACTCCCCGCTGCTCCTTCTCCTCTTCTGCTTTCTTGTGCCTGCCTTGCCTCTCTGGAATTTGAGGTCTTTGGGACATTAATCTGCTGAATGTTCTTATCCATCCATCAGTTGGGTTCTCCTACGTGCTGCTGTAGGTATCTATAGCAATCCAAGTCAATTAGAATATGAAAATGTTTAATTGAATGCTCCTTTGTTCCCTGATGATATTCAGGAGGGCAGCACATGGTACCTGCAGATGGATGGCAGCTAAACAGCCATTTAAAGCTGCAAGCAGAAATGGAAGTTTGTTTTCATTCATTTTCTCTCTCTCGTTTAGATACAGCAAAACATTTATTAATCCTCCTCCAAACCATATGCCATATGTCTAATGAGTGGTAGGTTAAGTTAATCATATAAAACCAACCAAGTAGCGCAAAAAAACCATTGCGGAATAGGTGAAAAAGCTAATACTGTAGATCTGAGTTATTTAAATAAATGAAGGAGATGAAGAATATGCTGCATCGGGCTCTTCAGGAAGTTCAGCTAAAATTTTTCTGGGTACTTGAGGTACTCTCTTGATAACCTTTAAACTGCTGGCTGGGGCATCTTCACAGCTTTTGTGTAGGCAGAAACTGCAAGTATTGCTGGCCCTGCTTTGTAAGGTTTAGGAATTATTCTCCATCCCTGGAAAGGTGATGGAACGGCTCATTCTGAATGTCATCTCTAAGCATGTAGAGGAAGAGAAGGTTACCGGGAGAGGTCAACGTGGATTCACCAAGGGAAAATTATGCTTGACCAATCTGACAGCCTTCTATGATGGAATGACTGGCTGGGCAGATGAGGGGAGAGTAATGGATGTTGTCTACCTTGACTTCAGCAAGACTTTTGACAGTGTATCCCATGACATACTCATAGGTAAGCTTAGGTGTTCTCCAGGGGTCAGTATTGGGTCCAATCTTATTCAACATATTAATTAACAGCCTGGATGGGGGGACAGAGTGTACCCTCAGCAAATTTGCTGATGATACAAAACTGGAAGGAGTGGCTGACACACCAGAAGGTTGTGCTGCCATACAGAGAGATTACAGAATCAATCACAGATCACAGAATCATCATGGTTGGAAGGGACCTCTGAGATCATTGAGTCCAACCACCAAAAAAAAACCCCAAAAAACCAAACCAAACTAAACTACCACCAACACACACACAACACTTCACCACATCACACCCACCCACAAACCAATAATCTTGGGCACTAAAGCATGCCGTGAAGAGCCATGTCTACACATTTCTTAGATACCTCCAGGGATGGTGACTCCACCACCTCCCTCCCTGGGCAAGCTGTTCCAGTGTGGAGAAGCTAGAGAGCTGGGCGGAGAGGAACTTAATGAAGTCCAACAAGGGCAAGTGTAGGGTCCTGTATTTAGGAAGGAATAGCCCCATGCACCAGTGCAGGTTAGGGGCTGACCTGATGGAACGTTGCTCTGCAGAGGGGGACCTGGGAGTCCTAATGGACAATAAGTTGACCGTGAGCCACCACTGTGCCCTTCTGGCCAAAACAGCCTATGCTCTCCTGGCGTGCATTAAAAAGAGCATGGCCAGCAGGCCGAGGTCCTCCCCCTCTACTCTGCCCTGGTGAGGGGAGAGTAATGGATGTTGTCTACCTTGACTTCAGCAAGACTTTTGACAGTGTATCCCATGACATACTCATAGGTAAGCTTAGGTGTTCTCCAGGGGTCAGTATTGGGTCCAATCTTATTCAACATATTAATTAACAGCCTGGATGGGGGGACAGAGTGTACCCTCAGCAAATTTGCTGATGATACAAAACTGGAAGGAGTGGCTGACACACCAGAAGGTTGTGCTGCCATACAGAGAGATTACAGAATCAATCACAGATCACAGAATCATCATGGTTGGAAGGGACCTCTGAGATCATTGAGTCCAACCACCAAAAAAAAACCCCAAAAAACCAAACCAAACTAAACTACCACCAACACACACACAACACTTCACCACATCACACCCACCCACAAACCAATAATCTTGGGCACTAAAGCATGCCGTGAAGAGCCATGTCTACACATTTCTTAGATACCTCCAGGGATGGTGACTCCACCACCTCCCTCCCTGGGCAAGCTGTTCCAGTGTGGAGAAGCTAGAGAGCTGGGCGGAGAGGAACTTAATGAAGTCCAACAAGGGCAAGTGTAGGGTCCTGTATTTAGGAAGGAATAGCCCCATGCACCAGTGCAGGTTAGGGGCTGACCTGATGGAACGTTGCTCTGCAGAGGGGGACCTGGGAGTCCTAATGGACAATAAGTTGACCGTGAGCCACCACTGTGCCCTTCTGGCCAAAACAGCCTATGCTCTCCTGGCGTGCATTAAAAAGAGCATGGCCAGCAGGCCGAGGTCCTCCCCCTCTACTCTGCCCTGGTGAGGCCACATCTGGGGTCCTGTGTCCAGTTCAAGAAAGACAAGAAACTACTGAAGAGAGTCCAGTGGAGGGCTACAAAGATGATCAGGGGACTGGAGCACCTCTCCTATGGGGAAAGGCTGAGACGTGGGTCTGTTTAGCCTGTAAAGAAACAGTGCATTTCTACTGTGACGTTTAGTCAGAATGCTTACAAATTTCCAGAGGGCAAGCGTCAAGAGGATGGGTCCAGACTCTTTTCAGTGGTGCCCACAGAGAGATTACAGAATCAATCACAGATCACAGAATCATCATGGTTGGAAGGGACCTCTGAGATCATTGAGTCCAACCACCAAAAAAAAACCCCAAAAAACCAAACCAAACTAAACTACCACCAACACACACACAACACTTCACCACATCACACCCACCCACAAACCAATAATCTTGGGCACTAAAGCATGCCGTGAAGAGCCATGTCTACACATTTCTTAGATACCTCCAGGGATGGTGACTCCACCACCTCCCTCCCTGGGCAAGCTGTTCCAGTGTGGAGAAGCTAGAGAGCTGGGCGGAGAGGAACTTAATGAAGTCCAACAAGGGCAAGTGTAGGGTCCTGTATTTAGGAAGGAATAGCCCCATGCACCAGTGCAGGTTAGGGGCTGACCTGATGGAACGTTGCTCTGCAGAGGGGGACCTGGGAGTCCTAATGGACAATAAGTTGACCGTGAGCCACCACTGTGCCCTTCTGGCCAAAACAGCCTATGCTCTCCTGGCGTGCATTAAAAAGAGCATGGCCAGCAGGCCGAGGTCCTCCCCCTCTACTCTGCCCTGGTGAGGCCACATCTGGGGTCCTGTGTCCAGTTCAAGAAAGACAAGAAACTACTGAAGAGAGTCCAGTGGAGGGCTACAAAGATGATCAGGGGACTGGAGCACCTCTCCTATGGGGAAAGGCTGAGACGTGGGTCTGTTTAGCCTGTAAAGAAACAGTGCATTTCTACTGTGACGTTTAGTCAGAATGCTTACAAATTTCCAGAGGGCAAGCGTCAAGAGGATGGGTCCAGACTCTTTTCAGTGGTGCCCAGCGACAGGACAAGGGGCAATGGGCACAAACTGGAATATGGGAAATTCTATCTCAAAACGAGGAAAAACCTCCTTACTTTGAGGGTGACAGAGCCCTGGAACAGGCTGCCCAGAGAGGTTGTGGAGTCTCCTTCTCTGGAGGTACTCAAAACCCACCCCGATGTGTTCCTGCCCAGCCTGCTCTGGGTGAACCTGCTTTGGCAGGAAGGTTGGACTAGATGAACTCCAAAGGTCCCTTCCAACCCCTGCTGTTCTGTGATTCTCAAGGCTTTGCAGATACAGATATTTATACAGGACTTTATCACACTATTGCTTTAGGCTGTAAGGAACCAGTAGGAAATTGAACTCAGAGGTTTCACTAAACTACCACCAACACACACACAACACTTCACCACATCACACCCACCCACAAACCAATAATCTTGGGCACTAAAGCATGCCGTGAAGAGCCATGTCTACACATTTCTTAGATACCTCCAGGGATGGTGACTCCACCACCTCCCTCCCTGGGCAAGCTGTTCCAGTGTGGAGAAGCTAGAGAGCTGGGCGGAGAGGAACTTAATGAAGTCCAACAAGGGCAAGTGTAGGGTCCTGTATTTAGGAAGGAATAGCCCCATGCACCAGTGCAGGTTAGGGGCTGACCTGATGGAACGTTGCTCTGCAGAGGGGGACCTGGGAGTCCTAATGGACAATAAGTTGACCGTGAGCCACCACTGTGCCCTTCTGGCCAAAACAGCCTATGCTCTCCTGGCGTGCATTAAAAAGAGCATGGCCAGCAGGCCGAGGTCCTCCCCCTCTACTCTGCCCTGGTGAGGCCACATCTGGGGTCCTGTGTCCAGTTCAAGAAAGACAAGAAACTACTGAAGAGAGTCCAGTGGAGGGCTACAAAGATGATCAGGGGACTGGAGCACCTCTCCTATGGGGAAAGGCTGAGACGTGGGTCTGTTTAGCCTGTAAAGAAACAGTGCATTTCTACTGTGACGTTTAGTCAGAATGCTTACAAATTTCCAGAGGGCAAGCGTCAAGAGGATGGGTCCAGACTCTTTTCAGTGGTGCCCAGCGACAGGACAAGGGGCAATGGGCACAAACTGGAATATGGGAAATTCTATCTCAAAACGAGGAAAAACCTCCTTACTTTGAGGGTGACAGAGCCCTGGAACAGGCTGCCCAGAGAGGTTGTGGAGTCTCCTTCTCTGGAGGTACTCAAAACCCACCCCGATGTGTTCCTGCCCAGCCTGCTCTGGGTGAACCTGCTTTGGCAGGAAGGTTGGACTAGATGAACTCCAAAGGTCCCTTCCAACCCCTGCTGTTCTGTGATTCTCAAGGCTTTGCAGATACAGATATTTATACAGGACTTTATCACACTATTGCTTTAGGCTGTAAGGAACCAGTAGGAAATTGAACTTATTTAGGAAGGAATAGCCCCATGCACCAGTGCAGGTTAGGGGCTGACCTGATGGAACGTTGCTCTGCAGAGGGGGACCTGGGAGTCCTAATGGACAATAAGTTGACCGTGAGCCACCACTGTGCCCTTCTGGCCAAAACAGCCTATGCTCTCCTGGCGTGCATTAAAAAGAGCATGGCCAGCAGGCCGAGGTCCTCCCCCTCTACTCTGCCCTGGTGAGGCCACATCTGGGGTCCTGTGTCCAGTTCAAGAAAGACAAGAAACTACTGAAGAGAGTCCAGTGGAGGGCTACAAAGATGATCAGGGGACTGGAGCACCTCTCCTATGGGGAAAGGCTGAGACGTGGGTCTGTTTAGCCTGTAAAGAAACAGTGCATTTCTACTGTGACGTTTAGTCAGAATGCTTACAAATTTCCAGAGGGCAAGCGTCAAGAGGATGGGTCCAGACTCTTTTCAGTGGTGCCCAGCGACAGGACAAGGGGCAATGGGCACAAACTGGAATATGGGAAATTCTATCTCAAAACGAGGAAAAACCTCCTTACTTTGAGGGTGACAGAGCCCTGGAACAGGCTGCCCAGAGAGGTTGTGGAGTCTCCTTCTCTGGAGGTACTCAAAACCCACCCCGATGTGTTCCTGCCCAGCCTGCTCTGGGTGAACCTGCTTTGGCAGGAAGGTTGGACTAGATGAACTCCAAAGGTCCCTTCCAACCCCTGCTGTTCTGTGATTCTCAAGGCTTTGCAGATACAGATATTTATACAGGACTTTATCACACTATTGCTTTAGGCTGTAAGGAACCAGTAGGAAATTGAACTCAGAGGTTTCCCAGGCCCACCTGTGGGGTATCTGAATTACTGAATGAACCCATGCTTGAGTTTTCCAGACATCTTTTACTGAAGAAGTGACATGACTGCTCACAAAATGTGATAACACAGAACATCTGCAAACTTAGCAAGGAAATGAGAGGGCTGCAGGTTCTTTTCACCATTTAACCAGTTTTACCAGGCTGTGGTATCTGTTACGATCCTCTTGCCAGGACAGCAAATGCTGACTGTGAAAAACGAGTGTTGACAAATTCTGTGCAAATTTCGTTGTGTCGTTCAGTGCCAAGTTATAACTTGCAACAGCTCTTCTACTCTCTAGAAATTAGCCTACAATGCTTGCCAAAGTAGAGCAGTTTTGTGGCTTGTGCAAACAGGACTAGGAAGACACCATCATATTCATTTCACTTGAGCCCTAATTTGACCCGAAGATTTGATTCCAGCTTCCATAAATTCAATGTACTACTAACCCACTCCTCCAGCTAGGCCCACGAGTCCTTTACTCACTGGAAATTATGCTCCTATTTAATTATAAATATTTATAAAACCTCTGTGATCTTTAAAAATGTGAGAACTATGTCGGTGTTTATAATTGTTATAAAAAATATCCCAAACCCACTAATTGAATGAATCTTTCAAATGTGAGTAATTTTTTATTTGAATTCTACATCCTTATGTATTATGTAACAATTAGTAATGATGTGATGGATAATTTTTTTGGAACAGTTCCTGATTCCATTACTCAACTACTCGATCGACCAGTAATTATGAATCATATCTTTAATTAGCTGCCGCTCTTCAGAAACATATGAAAGCCAAGGGCATAAAGTAATTGGCATAAAAGTTTTCCTAATTAATTTATCTGTCCATGTGAGTAACCGGGACTGGAGTCAGGGGAACATTTATAACTCCAGGAAGGCCAGCCCTAAAACCCAATGTCAAATGAGATTTATTTTTCTGAATTATAAAAAGAACAACAACAAGCCACAAAATTACATTATCCCCAACTCCAACAATGCAGCACATAATGCGTTGTTCGGAGATGAGCAAAAACTTCTTATTGATCCAATTCATTTTCATCGTATTCTCTAGTGGGTCTTTCAAATCTCTCTGGCTATTTCCCTCCTGGGCAAGCTGTTCCAGTGTGGAGAAGCTAGAGAGCTGGGCGGAGAGGAACTTAATGAAGTCCAACAAGGGCAAGTGTAGGGTCCTGTATTTAGGAAGGAATAGCCCCATGCACCAGTGCAGGTTAGGGGCTGACCTGATGGAACGTTGCTCTGCAGAGGGGGACCTGGGAGTCCTAATGGACAATAAGTTGACCGTGAGCCACCACTGTGCCCTTCTGGCCAAAACAGCCTATGCTCTCCTGGCGTGCATTAAAAAGAGCATGGCCAGCAGGCCGAGGTCCTCCCCCTCTACTCTGCCCTGGTGAGGCCACATCTGGGGTCCTGTGTCCAGTTCAAGAAAGACAAGAAACTACTGAAGAGAGTCCAGTGGAGGGCTACAAAGATGATCAGGGGACTGGAGCACCTCTCCTATGGGGAAAGGCTGAGACGTGGGTCTGTTTAGCCTGTAAAGAAACAGTGCATTTCTACTGTGACGTTTAGTCAGAATGCTTACAAATTTCCAGAGGGCAAGCGTCAAGAGGATGGGTCCAGACTCTTTTCAGTGGTGCCCAGCGACAGGACAAGGGGCAATGGGCACAAACTGGAATATGGGAAATTCTATCTCAAAACGAGGAAAAACCTCCTTACTTTGAGGGTGACAGAGCCCTGGAACAGGCTGCCCAGAGAGGTTGTGGAGTCTCCTTCTCTGGAGGTACTCAAAACCCACCCCGATGTGTTCCTGCCCAGCCTGCTCTGGGTGAACCTGCTTTGGCAGGAAGGTTGGACTAGATGAACTCCAAAGGTCCCTTCCAACCCCTGCTGTTCTGTGATTCTCAAGGCTTTGCAGATACAGATATTTATACAGGACTTTATCACACTATTGCTTTAGGCTGTAAGGAACCAGTAGGAAATTGAACTCAGAGGTTTCCCAGGCCCACCTGTGGGGTATCTGAATTACTGAATGAACCCATGCTTGAGTTTTCCAGACATCTTTTACTGAAGAAGTGACATGACTGCTCACAAAATGTGATAACACAGAACATCTGCAAACTTAGCAAGGAAATGAGAGGGCTGCAGGTTCTTTTCACCATTTAACCAGTTTTACCAGGCTGTGGTATCTGTTACGATCCTCTTGCCAGGACAGCAAATGCTGACTGTGAAAAACGAGTGTTGACAAATTCTGTGCAAATTTCGTTGTGTCGTTCAGTGCCAAGTTATAACTTGCAACAGCTCTTCTACTCTCTAGAAATTAGCCTACAATGCTTGCCAAAGTAGAGCAGTTTTGTGGCTTGTGCAAACAGGACTAGGAAGACACCATCATATTCATTTCACTTGAGCCCTAATTTGACCCGAAGATTTGATTCCAGCTTCCATAAATTCAATGTACTACTAACCCACTCCTCCAGCTAGGCCCACGAGTCCTTTACTCACTGGAAATTATGCTCCTATTTAATTATAAATATTTATAAAACCTCTGTGATCTTTAAAAATGTGAGAACTATGTCGGTGTTTATAATTGTTATAAAAAATATCCCAAACCCACTAATTGAATGAATCTTTCAAATGTGAGTAATTTTTTATTTGAATTCTACATCCTTATGTATTATGTAACAATTAGTAATGATGTGATGGATAATTTTTTTGGAACAGTTCCTGATTCCATTACTCAACTACTCGATCGACCAGTAATTATGAATCATATCTTTAATTAGCTGCCGCTCTTCAGAAACATATGAAAGCCAAGGGCATAAAGTAATTGGCATAAAAGTTTTCCTAATTAATTTATCTGTCCATGTGAGTAACCGGGACTGGAGTCAGGGGAACATTTATAACTCCAGGAAGGCCAGCCCTAAAACCCAATGTCAAATGAGATTTATTTTTCTGAATTATAAAAAGAACAACAACAAGCCACAAAATTACATTATCCCCAACTCCAACAATGCAGCACATAATGCGTTGTTCGGAGATGAGCAAAAACTTCTTATTGATCCAATTCATTTTCATCGTATTCTCTAGTGGGTCTTTCAAATCTCTCTGGCTATTTCCCTCATTCCACATAGTAACAGTAATCAAGCACATTAAGCAATTCATTAAACAACAGCCCCACTGACCACAGGGAGTATTACAGCTAACATTCATTAGGCAACTAGCAACTTTATTTAAGCAGATGAGAGCTCGGGAGTGCAAGACTCAACTCTTTGTCTTTCAGGAGGAGCCCGTGGCCCACCTAGGCAGCGCTGTATCTGCTTTTCACAAACTATAAAACCTTTAAGCTGGCTGGCACAGACAGCGCCTTTTTCCAGGAGCCGCCTGGGAGCGAAGACAAAACGGAGTGTGCGCCGGTTTAATTCTCAGCCTGCCAAAGATTAAGTTAAAATCTGAGCTCATTGTTAAGTAGGGGTTGTTAAGATTTATGCCCGATATAAAACTAAAACCTTACAGTATTGATATTTAGGTCCTATATTTTTCAGATCTGATTTCAAGAGGGCAAAAGCTGTAAAGCATCCAGGTTTGTTCATTTGAATATCCTGGCTTGCCTGGCACTTTGCAGTAAAAATGATGTATATTGTCCTTCATAACAGAGGAAAGGCTAAAACAACAATGGGAAAAAAGCCTTTCTATAAACAACAATTAAAAGAGTGTTAGAAAATTTTCACTAACATTTGGCAAATGTGCCTGCATGGTGTTTCCATCCTAATTAACGAAGGACCTTAGCTTCACATTTGTTGCAAAGTCCCTGAAAAGGAGATAATTCTTATGAGCAAATATACTGCTGTTCTCTTGCTTGTTTCTTTATTTATTTATTAAAGTCAGACCACGTTACAGAAAGGAGACAAAATTAGAAAATATTACTCAGCATTACTGTTTGTATAAGGATTCCTACAGAAATCTGAGCTATTTTCTTAAAAAGTTGACGCTCCTAAAGCATTAAACCACTGTTTAAGTAGCTATTTCCACAGTCTACTCAGTGATTCCACAAAATGAATATATATGCACAAGTCCAAATAAACCCACCTTCCCCTTCCATAGTGTTATTATTTCCCATTACTCCTATGAAAGCATAACCAAGTTTGGCACAGTTACTATTAAATCATCCAACACTTGAAATTACTTGGCTTCTTGTATGGTGTAACTTAGCATAACTCCCTTGATTTCAGAGGAACTAGATAAACTGAGAAGCTGATTCATTTTGTCACGGCCCTATTCTGGCTTCAAAAGCCTCCACGACAGCATTCATGTTCTTTCCTATTGCTGGTACAGAAATTATTAAGAGCATTAAAAAGAATTAATGGCATTACTGATTACTGACACTTATAACTGGAGGGTAGAGTCAACCCTGCTATAATCTGAAAATACATTTCTGGGGTGTTTAATTATTTGAAACCTGATGATTAAACCTGCAAACCAGCTTCTCCAGAGTAACTTTTCCTGCTAGGACATCAGCTTTCTCTCTAAACCTTGTATCTCCCCGGAAAAATACTCGATTAGTTCTTTCTATTTCATATGTATTGATTAAGCATTTCAGATGGTGCCATCAGTAAACAAATAAACAAAAAAAAAGTAAATAAATCCCCATTTTACTCTGCATTCTGTAGTAGCAACTATAAAACCAGAGCACGTGCCAAATCTGACAGAGTGGTGCAATGTGAGGCCCTGTGGACACCTGGACTCGAGGTTCGCTTCAGTCTTGCTTTCGGGCCTGTGGTGGCCAGAAATGTGTGAAGAAGTAGGAGGGCCCTGGCCAGAAATGTGACATTTGTCTCCTCTAGATGGACCCATCCCTGGGGGGCAGGAGTCTCCCACTGAGGAGAAACCACAGGGCAAGACAGAGCTTGAGAAGGGATGGGGCTCAATCCCAGAAGCTAGCTGAGGAGGTCGCTTGAACCCTGCTTGTAGGAAAGGGCAGCCAAGAGGCAAGTAGGTGTTGGGCCAAAATGCTGGTATGAAAATGAGCTCCAACAAATGGTGGGGGCCGACAGGAAAGCACCAAAATCAAACACAGCCCACCAGGCCCCACTGCCTCCCCTGCCCCGCTGCTCACAAACACTATCGTTCATAAGGAACCATCAGAAAATAAGACATTTATCTCACTCAGACATCTTGACAGCCTTGTAGGCAGAGTGCGTTTGGTTGTATGACTAAATATTTTGGGATAACATGAACCCTAGGTCCACATTTCTGGCCGGGCAATTCAGAGCCCATACAATAGCCGAAGGTCTAACATTGTCACCAGATTTAAAGGGCAAAGAGGGTATTGTGCTCTTTCATGACAGAGAGCCTGTGATTTCAACTCTGTCAAACTACCCTTGGAAAACAGAGCTAGTGACTTATTTTATTGGCAGCAGAAAGTATTAAAAAAAGTGTATCTAACATATACAGTTGACTGCTTGTATTTTCTGTACTCGGATCCGATACCGGCATATAAATGCATTTGTACTAAGGCGGAGAGTTTATTATATATGATGAATGGCACTGAAATACCAGTTTTATCCTTCCTGTAAAAACAGGGGCCATAACTCATGACAGGTGCAGCCTCCAGATGCCAACAGTGCTATTGGTTTCAGGGCCAGGACCTGGAAGACACAGTAATTTTGCTAATTCCTTTCATTATATTATTAAATTCTTACCTGCAGTGTGATGTGATACAGCTTATCATGGAATCATTAGAGGAAAAATGCATGTTTAATGTTACATTACCAAAAATTAAGTGTGTGCTGCAACTATAGCACCTCTCAAACACTATGCATTATACACTGAACTCTGGGAGAATGCAAAGTGTTTTATTTTCATTTATTGTTGGTATCTGGAATGTTTGAAGACCATCTTTTTGTGTTGGGAACTTTTAAAGGTCTCCATCATCATAATATCTGGGCATAAAAGTCCTTTTTGTATATCTGCTTTCATGGCAAAGGACCACTGAGCACTGCCACGGGCCCTGGAACAAACTTTTGTGGTTCCTTCTTTCCTTTCTAGTTCCTGCTGAGCTTATTCCTCCTAGATGGGGACTGAGCTGTTAATACACAGTAACAATTGCTGTAGTAATTGAGGGGAGCTGTTGCTTCATTTACTAACATTGCAGGACCACTGGGGAACTTCTGCACTCCTCTTAAAACCTTGATTACCTCCCAGAATTAGGATAATACTGTGATTCTTGGTTTATAGGTAAGATGAGGCACAGAAAGGAATTTTCTTGCCCAGAATTCCCATAGGGAAACTGTAACAGTGCAGGGATGCAAACCAGGGTCACCCAAGCTCCAGGTAAATGCTGTAATCACTGGACCAGTGAGCATTTAATGACTTTCAAATCGTCTTTTTTTTCTTTTTTCTTATTCTGTTTTTCCACCACTTTTAATTACCTCATTGATTTCAAAGAGGTCCCACTGCCTTTTGGAAAACCTTGAAAAGCATTCATTTTTAGAAACAATTCTGCTGATAGGTAGTTTACCTTATATAGCTTTCTTCCTTTATTATTATGCAAATGCCTTTGGAAGAGAATAAGTGTACTTCTGAAGAATTGCCCTGCTAATACTGCTTATTTGTGTCTGAAACCATTCTCATCTCGCTCTTGTAAACACAAGCAGCAAGTATGGAACGTGAAGGAGAGCAGACTATGAATCAAGTTCACATTTTCCTTAACTATTTTGTGAAGGTGCCTTGAGATACGGAGAGTTTGCAGTTCTGTCTGAGGCTTGGATTTTATTTTCACTGACTTTTTGCAAAAATGGCCTCTATAAGAGAAGATTTGGCTGCATTAGAATTGCACTCTCCTGCTGATCTCTGGTATGACAGATGGGATCAACTGAGCTGCTTTAAATGACAGTCACTGCAGGAGGACAGAAAGGGAAGGGGACTTGCCATTACTTAGAGCCCATCAAAACACAAGTCTGACTTTATTAACTTCTTCAAGGTGTCCGACATAAAATTCACACAAGCTATCCAACAAAACACAGTCTAAATCACTATGCAGTGAGTACAAACTGGTTGAAGACTTCTGTTCCGAGAATGGTCAACAGTGTCTTTCTTCTGCCTGGAGAAGATGCAAGGGGGCCTTGCAACACATGGTGCAGAGACCACACAAGGCTTGAGAAGAGGCTCGTCTCTTCATCGTGTCCACAATGGAGGAGAATGTAAAAGTTAGGAGGTGGATGAGTGTGCGAGGGGTAGCAAACATCGGAAGAGGACAGAGTTCAGGAAGATACTAGAAATTGCCTGCTCACTTCTATACCCATCTTCTCCCTCCCTTAGACCTTCTTGACTTTGGGTTCCTTCATATTTTTCTTCATCCCTTTCCTCTCTGCTCTTCCCAAACACAGCCTGTTAATGGAAAATTAGCCATGCATGGAAGGTGGGTAATCTGGGTTCCCCTGGTTGCATCACAGTGCAAGAGTTGAGATAGCAAATCTCTAGAAGATTTTAATGTTCCTACGGTGTTTTCAAGCCATCGTTACATTCACTCTGATTACATCATCCATTTCAGTTCCCCTCTCATTACTCTATCTTGTCTGTAGAGGTTAAACTCTTGAGCCAGAAACAGTTGCTGTGTTTGTACAGCGGGGTCTTGTGCTTGGCTGATCTCCAGGTACAAGCTTATAAATCCAATTAATAATAATGCACAGTTCAACTACAGTTGATATGCACATAGGCAGTATAATCTAATTTTTTTCTTAGCAAAATGCTTAAAACTATACTAACTATGAACAAGCTCATTGTCACCACCAAGTCTCCCTCACAAACTCTCAGAGCTTCAAAGGTACTTAGGTGCCCAATTCCCCTTTCACATCAGCAGATACCTTTGAGGAAATTAAGCTAAATTTCTAGGATCTACAATTTATATCCAAGATCCAATATCTACATCGCACCCAGACTTCACCTGAGCCCTTCCCCTGACCTGCCTAATTTTGTCCTTGCAGTAGACTTCCAGCTGTGGATTTGCAAGTGGGCCACCAAAGCGAACACACATGAATGCAGTTGTCCTACAGGACTGAACCCAAGTTAAGTATTATTTTTTTTTAAATGCATTCTGATGTCATGGATGGGAACTTGGGCTGTTCTCCCACAGATGTGGCCTCCCTTCAGTCTCGAGTCACATGTCTAAATCATTAGCTGCTCAATGTCTGATCAGCGGACTAGGACATCTGCTTCTTTCTAGCGGTATCTGGGGGCTTGTTGAATATGGTTGCAAGGTGCTGTCAGGGAACATACCAAGTTAGAACCTGTGCACAGAAACCTGGCTTGAAGATCATGGTGAAATCCCCACTCTGATTAAACTCCACCAGGACACATCCGTGGCTTGTAGACTATCTTTTAAATTTTAGGTCTCCACCACCTTTCAGTAAAATGTGAGTTATAATCAGCTAAAAATGAAACATTTCGCAACTTCAATTTTAAATCCATCACAGCAAACTTCTTTCTGTCTACTATGATGCTACATTTGCCTTGTACCTATTGGAAAAGAAGATCCAAATATGGAAATTAAAGGAAGCAACTAACTTAAGCTAGAATAATAGTCTATCAGCACTATTTAGTCCTCTGCAACACTTCATTAGTAATAAGTATACCTAATACAGTGATCTATACCCTCCAGAAGTAAGAAAACATGAAAACAAATTGTAAATATGTCATCACTGAAATGCAAGTACAGAATGGCACCTTATAACTTCCTTTTCTTTACACCATTAAAACAGGCTTGATGAGTGTAAATGTGGTTTTACCAATTTTCCCTGTACTTTTCTTTAAATTTATTGATTGTTTCGGTACTTTTTATTATCTGTTTGAAAAACACTGGGGCAAGAGAACTACTTACTATAGCAGTGTATTTCTGCATCACCCAGTATTAAAACATATTTTTTGCACATTTCCTTGTGCCGGACTGACGACCACTCACACAGATCAACCCAGACAGTTCCATGTAAATAACCTGATACAAAACTCTTCCTAATTAGAGAGTCATTCGCTGTTTTCCATAAAGATATGTAATTAAAGTTTTTCCTTTGGACAAAAGCTTGGAAAGTTTGAGGATTTTTTCAAAGCTTTGCTAGTTGGATCTTGGAATAATTTCATCCTGACTGCAGCAGGAATGGTGTGCAAGGAACAGCTAGATGCATAAAAACCTTCTTGTCCGAGGTCGTCCTGGACGTTTATCCAGGAGCTCGGTGCATTGGCAGATTTATGCTTCTTTGAGGGCTCCTGCTCCAGCGCAGCAGGCGCAGGGACATGGCACCCCATCTGATGTTCCTGTACCCCTGGCTCTCCCCGGGGAAGCCTGGAGCAGAGCAGAGGACAGACGCAGCGGCGCTCTCAGCTGAGCCATTCGAACCCATCCCCAGCCTGGAGACTCAATGCCAAACAACTACGTAAAAAAGAAAATAATCCAGGGTGAACTGCAGTTCAATAAAGACTTCCTCTCTGAAAGCTTTACTTTCCTTTGCAGCCGCTCCACACATCATTATTTGGCACATGCTTTAGATCTTTAAAGTGTGTACGTGTCGGTTTTGTTCCTTTCAGCCAGTCCTTATTCTTCCCCCTGCCCTTAACACTTCCCCCCAGCCGCTCTTCTCCCTCTCCCACCCACATCCACCAACTCCTCCTCCCCCCCCACCTCTGGCATTACAGAACCACTGCCTCAAACTATATAAAACCCTTGGCCTCAAACCAGAGAAGACCTAAATGCAGGAAAGTAAGGATAAATTAAAGTGACAGGGTCTCAGCAGTGGAAATTAGTGCAACTCTTCTAATTGCATGTCTAGCCTGAATGATGGGATACTTAATTCTTACACATCCCAGACAATTGCTTTATACTAACATGAGCTCTGGGAAAAAGGCAGATTCCAGAGACATATGGAGCAGTAGATGGAGTGGAAAAATAAATCAGTTGTCCCAGCCACAGTGGAAAAAATGCTTTATCTGCACTGTTAATATAAGGTGTTGCCACCATTAAACAAAACTGATAATGTCTCCTTCATCCATTCTTACTATAAAAATAGAACATTAAATAATTAAGCAGTAAAGTGGGCTTTAGGCTCTATTTATTGTTACTTGAACAAGAAATGAGCTTTGGGTGAGGAGGTTATATTCCTCTAGTTAGTGGACACAGTCCTAAATACGGGATCCCGAGAGACATGGTCGGGGGAGCAGAATGCTCTACTCTACTTCTATAAGGACTGCTAATAAAAGGCTTCAAAACTAGCATGGGTTCTTATATCTATTTAACCTTTTGCCCCAAGAAGCAAAGAGCATCTGGTTAAGTGGAGAGTAAAAGCACAGCTACTTTTCATTATCAAGGCTTAGAGCCAGACTATGTGGAAGCCTGAGCTGCCAAGCCTGGGTTAAATGCTTGTTGCCTTCACTGCCTGAGGCCATCTAGCGTGTTTAGAAATGATTAAGTACTGCAGCCTAGAAAGGACCTGTCCTGAGCGTTCATCTCTGACTTCCAGCAGAAAAGAGAGCCTGGCAATGACAGAGGCAGATGGATGAGTCTCATTAGTATGGCGAAGCAGCGAACCAGACTGCCTTCACAGAGCTGTCCAAAAAAAAAGAGAGCAAATTAAAATAGGAGCTGAGAAAACCAATGAGCAAGTGTTTTAACTCTCTGATACCTGGATTCATCTCCAGCAGGTTAGGCAGCTGGCTGTCCTTCCCAAGAACCTCTGATCCATAAGCAGGTGACGAGCGCTTGGTAGACACGGAAATTTCCACCTGTCCATGTTTTATTTTTGCATCTGCTTTTTGGCACGTAGGATGCTTATACATACTATACCTCACACACACATTCTTGGAATATTCTATAGTATGGCAAGAGCAAACTAAAACATCCTGCACTTATAGAATTCTATTCATGTTTAAATCATTACCAAAACCCACAAAGTATGATACTTAGATTAGAACAGGATTATGGCATACAACAATGGCAGAGGGACGTCAAATCTCTTACATAAATAAATATTACACCCACAAGAATGATGAAGATACGCACTAAGGAAGATTATTGCCACTCTGGAGAACATCTCGCTGACTGGGGCATTATCTGAAACACCCTGGCACACAAAAAAGTAGCAACTCTAGCACTGAATTGCAAGAAGCCCCAGTACAAGAGTTTGGTAACTCAGTGGCATCAGACCCATCACCCTGGAAGTCTTCATAGTGTGATGGACTGGCAAACCTGCAGCTATTTTGAATGAGACTTTCTGCAAGACCGATGGGAAATTATATCAATTTATTACCCGCTTTGATTTGTTTGAGTTGATTCAGGCACCATCTAACCACGAGAAGAGAAAGAAAAAGCATTTGAATAATTCAGAGTGCAAATTGCTGCACGCAAGGCAGCCATTTTGCTTTGTCTTTTCATGCAAGATGAATAGTGTAGCACAGTAGAAATGTCCCTAATGCCCTTCATTTTTCTTTTGATGAGGTAAGTAGGATCAGAAGCCACAATTTAAAAGAAGAACTTTGAAAGCAGTCAGAGATCTAGGACCCTCTCACTGTAAAAGAGGCAGTAGAACTGCCCCAATAAAAATCACACCACAACAGATCTTTAAAAAAATTGGGATTTTGTTATAAATAAAACTGTATGTTACAGTGTTGGCATCTGAATACTCAGGAGTATATTGGAGGAGGTGTTGAACAAAAAGTTTCATTCTCCATTACAGGTCAGTGAGGGGACAGACTAAGTCACATATGAAAAAGAATCTCATGGAGGTTTTGTTTTTCATGGAGTCATAGAAAAAGCCTTTCATACTTGCTGTAGGAAGTGGAGTTCTTGGGAACTCTTTAATGTCGCTGAAGTCACAAGGACATGATTTTCAGACATGTTAACATCTCTGTGCAGTCCCACTTCTTGTTTCCTGCTCAGCACTCTTGGCTTGCAAGACTTCCCTGTTTGCTCAGAGACTTCATTCCACCCTTGTCATCGTGCCCAGGAGAGTTTGGAAATTGAGATGTTAATTTTTTTTTTTTGAAATGTGACTTTTTCTATTCAAAATTAATGAGAGATCAGTGCTTACGGGGCATTAGGATCTTAAATGTTTCTGAGGAGGAGGAACAAAATTACTTTTCTCCTCCAGTGAAAATGAGCCATTACAACAAGGATTGGGAAACTGCTGCCTCCCCCCTGGTTCCTAAGTTATTTAAGCATTCAGAGCAGGAAAGATGACCTGACAGAGCATCTTTGTCATCCCTTTATTTTCACTTACCATCTTCTCCTCTGTGCTCTCTTCTACCTGCCAGTGCCAGGCAGCTGACCTCTACCCACCTCTCATTCACTTGTTCTGGGTGAGACTGGGGCTGTTAAAGCCACAATTACCCAGGAGAAGAATATTCTTCCCTCTTAGTCATTGCACAAAGATGATTATGGGACCTAAAAGCCTACAGAAATATTTCTTGTTCGCTTTTTTTGTTTAGCTAATAGAGATCAATGCCATTTTCCCCCAACAGCTTCAATGTAAGGTTATGTTAAGTTAGTGATTAACTTTCAGGTTTCAGGGGAGACCACGGTGGGCAACTAATCTGAGCTGTGATAAAGCAAGAGCACAGACAATAGTGATTTCTTATATTTAATACCTGTTTGAACTAGAGCATTTCCTTTTCTGAAAATCTAATCTTGAATCAAAAGCTACTTGAGATAGTGAATTAAAAGCAGTTCTTAATAAATTCTTCCAGTGGTCAGATGCTTTTGATATTAGATAATTATAATTCTTCACTAATCTGAATTTATTGAGTTTTAACACTCAGCCATTCATCTGAACACCTAAGACATTTTGAAAGAATGGTGACTATAGTAAATGGTTTGGGCTTCAAACTGCGATTTTTCAGATAGGCACCTGAAAGATGTAAGGCTTGCTAATAAAAGAAAGACTTTTAAATAAATTGCTTTAAAACCCAACTGCTAGCCACAGAAAAGGACTTAGGTGTTTAAAGGATACTTAAGTGTACATCTCTGAAAATCTCAGTTGAGATATCACCCTACACTTGAAATACTAAAACCCACAGTCTCTGCCATTTTTCACCTTTATGTTTCTCACAAGTGCCTCAATGTTGCCAAGGCTGAACGATCGGATGCCTTGTTCATGCCCAAAGCCCATCATCATCCACAAGTGAGATGTCCTTCCTCTAAATTTCATGCAAGGTTTGAGATAAACATAGCCAATTCCACTCCTCCCAAGTGAAGGTCACTTTCTTTAAGAGTCCAGACTAAGGTAAGTTTCCAGGTAAGCTTCTGCTTAGACGACTGTTCCCAGATGCAGGAGTTCTTCATGAATTCTATTCTTAGCCTCATGAGATTCAATCTTGCCCCATCTCTATTTAATGCTATGCTTTTCCAGAGGGTAAGGTATCCTCCTTCTAGCCTTTGAGACCATGCCTTTATGCGGATACAGTAATCACTTCACTATTTGCCTTAACTTCATCACTTACAGCCCATCATAGGCTACTGCATTGGTTTTTTCCTGGAGCATCCTCATTTTCTGCTCTTATGGTCTTGTCATAGTAAAATTCTGCTGATTGCAGACAACATTCAGGATTTTTTGGGGTTCTTGTCGGTAGAGAACTTCTGTCTTTTTGGGGGATAAAGGCCAGTGAGGGAATGGGTAGAGCCACAGTGCCAGGAACAGGAGCTAACGTACACACACTTCATGAAGCGTCAGCTCGGCAGGGACAGCAGTGGCAGGAGGCAGAAGGGAGGCTGGACACCTACCAGCACATACCTGGTTCCCACAACCCAGCAGCCGGGTCAGAAAGGAGTGAAAGAAGGAGCAGAAAGGGTGAAAGAAGGAGGGAACTATTTGGAAAGTTCCTGTGCTGGAAAGCTGAAGGAGTGTTGGAGAGGCCATGGTGCATCACCTGCTGGGATCCTGCTCTGAAGGCAAAGGAAGCAAACAAAATTATTGCCCTCTCTCAGGAATTTCGGGAACATGGCAGCCCTACATTTGTCTTATTGAGAGGCATATGTGGCAGTGAGGAGAAGGTGAAGGGTGAAGGAGGAAATTGGGAGATGGGAAGGAGGTCGGTGGAGTCAAGGGAGGTGGAGCCATCTGTAGACAGCCAAGTGAGGAAAGACCAGCAGAGCCAGGGTTGAACTCCCAGCGGTTGGCTGTGATGGGAAGGGCCCTGGGCTCCTGCCCCGACTTACATTTGGGGATGAGGATGTGTGTGCCTCATTTGCCCGATCTCACACCGAAGCAAGCAGCTGACTGAAGGCTCGAGAAAAGAGCTATCTCCTTCAAAATAATATTTGGTGCCACTTATAAGAAAATGCTCATGGACAGGGGTCAGGAATTATACTGCTGGGCTGACCTCTGAAGAAGAGAGAAATAGCAGTAGGTTTACAATCAGATTTAATTACATATTCCAAATTGACCATGAAATTTTATCATTAGGTAACTAACCTCTTTCAAGTAGGAAAGGTGAATGATGGAGTGAGACTGCCTCATTGACTATTATTGCTTTACCTGGATTCCTGTGTCTCCCTAATGCATCTACTAATCCTTTAGTTTAACTTAATATGAGGAAGAAGTCAGCTTTGTTCAATCCATTTGCAAAATGAGAAGATGCCAACTTTTCCCTTATACACGGGTATTTATTTTAACTAACAACATGAAAAAGAGCACTAGAGTTAATCACTTTCAATCAATGTCAACTACATTATTAGTTAATGGGAGTTTATACCGCATAATATTATTTGTTTGCGAGTCATTTTCTGATGTGTTACATCTAGTTAAATGCCTTATCCTTGTGTACTTTAAGCAGAGAAAGAATGAAGGCTAGAATCAGTGAATTTGCAAACATTGGCATACAGAATTAATTTTATTTAATCATAATGAGGACATCAGTTAGTAATGTGAGAGTATGGCTCATTTCTGCAAGCCGTGTTTTGCTTTTTATATCTTTTGCCAGCTGATTCTGAGCAGATCATTATTTCTACAATCTGATCTTTAAATTACTATTTATATATAAAAATATTACATATATACATATAAATCTAACAATTGTTATGCTTTGTGTATCCCTGCAGGCTCCTTAAACGCCACATGTACACCCCATACTGCAGCCTCCTGCATGCACACCACTGTATTGTACCTTCTTCATGTAATCTCATTTTTGTGATTTGAGGATCTGGGAGAACATTCAAAACCTGCAAATTTGCCTTGAATGAAGCAAACTCAAATCAGAAAAAAGTGCATCATAATGAACTTGTCTATAGCTGAACTGCCCAGGAGTTTTGCATTTACCAACATTTTCCACTCCTACTTTGACCTAATATTCCCTTTTTGCTCCTATACTTCTCCTTCTCCTTTGCATCATCCCAATCATTAACTAAATGGCTATGAGTAATAGTAGAGTAACAAGTAGATGGAGCTTGAATGAGAAAGGAATGAACTATATATGACATAACTCTTTCTCTTAAAAAGGACTTCCTGTTCCATTATTACTTTATAGTACAACAAAAGCCTGACCTGAAAGTTAATAAAGAGAGCATGTTTACTAATTAGGCTTTATTCTCATTGGTCCATGTTAATTGCAAAATATCAATCTATCTCACTTATGAATATGCAAATGTATGTCAGAGTGGCACAAGTTTCCGGTGCACAGTACTCTGCTAGCTTTAATTAGATCAAAAGTGGGTCCAGCTCAATTCAACAAGATGGGCCCTACTCTTTAATCAGGAAAATAAGTTTGTCTCCTAACAGTATCTTCTTTTGACAGTCAGCAAACACTAATTAACAGACATAGCTATATTAATTGCATTACTCCACTGTATTCTTATCAGCTAGCTGATGTTGCCTGTTTGCTAATGCAAATAGTTGCTGCTTTGGTAAAGTCAACTTGCAAAAGTCTTTCTAATGCTAACTAGCAATCAATGCATATAAGATTTCTAAGATTTCTGTAGGGAATTCTGCATAATAGATGTATTCTGTCTTTTGAGGTATCCACGGCCATTTAGTATAATTATTCCTTAGAGCTGCACCTATCATATTATCAGCTTTTTCGGAGGATAAAGAACACAACTTATTTGTTTAAGAACAAAGGACTATAATCATTTCCTTTAGGAATCACTAAATCACTAAGTTAAATGAAGATGTATGACCCAATGGAAAACTTGCATTTATAGTAATTATGTATTTTTTTTTTCCTTAAGATTCCTTTAACATCTTTTAAAAGGCAATTTACTGGTTTTTACAAAGCAGTGACTTGACAGCCCTGTAGACTGTAATCCCACGGAATGGGCTGTATATGGACTGTGCTAGGCAAAGCCTCCCAGGCTGCCCTGTCCATGGGTTTTGCCTTCAGCCCTATTCTTTGAGGGCCACTGGGAGGGCCAAGAGGGTAATCCAGTCTCTGTGTTCATTCAGATCCTAAACTCTCCGAGATTGCCAGCTTGGGTGTTGATTAATGCCACTTTGCAAGGGAGTTTTCATCATGTAGACAATAGGCTGCCATGAGTGAGCCTGAGACCCCCCACCCCTTTCACATAGACTGCCGAGCAGCCATCCCCAGGTTTTTAACATTTTTTTTCCATACTGGCTTCCACTGGTATCCTAAAAGGGAGTGCACAGACGATATCTCTCTGCATCCAGCCTGAGCTCTCTTGCCTTTGCCCGGATGCAAAGCGGACCATGATATATGGATCATGATCAACATATATGGTGCATACATAAACACTGCTAAAGCTGGGCAAAGCCAGGTATGCAGAGTTGAGGTAACACCCCAGCTCAGGTGGCCTGCACAAACCTGTAACTGTGCACTCTTAAAAACAGTGCTTTCTCATACTCAGCTGTGGGAGGACCTGAAAATGAGAGATCATCCACCCAGTCCAAACATCCAGGGATAGATCAGCTGGAGACAACCATTACATCAAGTTGAGCTGGTGTTATTTTAAGACTATGACTTTTAACCTTGTGATACGGAAGGCAACAGAGTCAACAGGGCTCACATACCAGAGCATGTCAGCTGGGTGTGATGCTACAGAAGGAAAAGCCGCATCCCCGCGTTGCATTGTAGCACCAACGTTATTACTACCAGTGGAGCCGCACCAGAACAGAATAATGCTTGTGATTTTTTTCCTGGTATAAGCAAGACTAACATGGTTTGGGGCTAGTATTCCCGAGTGGAATCTGCAAATGAAATTATTATGTATTATTTATATATTTACGGGTATACCTTCACACGGCTGACATTTTAATGAATGCCTACGGGGAGGGAGTGGAAGTGATAATGAAACCTCCATGTCAAAGCCTCTCCAGCTTTCCAGTGTAGCTGGGATCCCTATTTATTCTCCCCCCACAATTTGTTTTCCTTTCCCTTTCTTTTTCTGGATAGGAAAAAGAAGTTGCAAAGGGATTCTCAAATGCATTTGAAGTGTGAGATTAATAAGGATGTATTTTTCATACACAAATACAACAAGGATGTATTTTTCAGATCCTATATGGTTTTTTTTTAAATAATGTTTTAAATCTAAGTGCACAGACATAAGGGAAAATCTCAGTATCAGTTCTGATTATCTCTTCACCCTTTTTCCCTTCTGATATGATATTTGAGGTATGGAACCTAGTCATGCTGAGTCCATAATTTCTGAAGTCAATATGAAACCTGAGGATTGTCTCATGGAAGGAGGAATTTTGTATAAGACTGCCAGATGAGCCTCAACTTTTGCAAAATACATTGTAAGATTCTAGTGAGCCTTTTATGCATGCAAATCTGGCTGTTCTGTGTATTACACCTCAATATTATGGGAGTAGATTCATTTAAGTAACTTTGCTAAACTTTACATGGCTAGAACTATCCATGCTGGAGAGACAATGTAATTTTTATAAGTTTCAGTTGATCATTTCTGAAGAGAAGGCTAGTGAAAAATATGTTTTCACATGTCAAATATTTCTAGTGTCTTAAAAAAAAAGTTTAATGATGTAAGCTTTCAGGCAGGTACTTGATATTTGCAAAGGGCACTTCTTTGGGGGTAAAAAATGTACCTGCTGTTCTCCCTGTGAAAAATTTTCTTGAATTTGGACAAGTTAGAGCCTTTGAAGAAAACTTATGTACAGGTTGCATGTGTTCTCTAGACACTTCTTGGAGGAGTCTCTGCTGTTAAATAGGCTGTACTTTAACCTTCATTAAGATACAGCAAGAGAGCCATCAGAAACTTCTAGCTCCATGGTTGGCTCAGACACCAGGCTAAAAGACAAGCAAGAATTACACTCTGGGTTTCAGTGTAAAAGCTGGAACAACTTGAATAGCTAGGCACTTCCTTAGGATCCTACTTCAAACCCCTAACAGGCACAGAAGGAGAGGAGAATGCAGGTGCTTCCCCTCTCACACTATGAACGTCATCTGAACTAGACTCCCCTGCCCACCTTTTGTATCCAATCCTGAAACAGATCCTAATGCTGATTATGCTTTTCTGGCCTGGTGACAGGGATCATCCCCAAGAATTAGTTTTTGCCTCACTTAATGTCACCTCAGCTGGTTTAGGGTGACAGCGCTGGTGCGACAGACTGGGCAATCCCTACCAAAAATAACTGGTGCTCCCCAGAGAGTCTGAGGCTCAGTTCCTGGTACAGAGGAAAGTATTTCACCTCCTACCTCCCAGAAGTGACTACACCCTGTGTTAAAGGGGCACAGATGCCTTCTTCTGCAGCTGATTTGGGATTCAGCCTCTCACATCTTTTGTTTGGGCCACAGAGGAGTAAAGCAAAATACTGTATTAGCCTTGAAGAGAAGGATTCATGTGAAATACTTCACGTTGTTTTGCCATTGAAATGATGCTTCTGCACTTTTGGCTCTCCATTTCTCTGCCACTCCGTCTTCTTAATAACTTTTTAGCCTGTTGAGCAACTTAACCCAGATTTGAAAGAGGAGCAGAAGTCTTAGAGACAATTAACTGCATTTTTCGAAATCTGCAGCTGGGAAGTGGAGAGAGCCCCAGCGTGAAAACCCCATTGAAAAGAGGGCAGGAAGAACTCGGATGTGATATGTTATGTGGCCTGGTAGTAGCCAGCTGCCCAATCTGCATATGCATGGCCCCAGATTAGCCAGGGTATGTGCTATTTCTTGCCTGACAGATGTCAGAGGGTTTACAGAGGGAGACAGAACTATTGTGGTGGGAGCAAGGGGAGGAAATGGGATACAATTCTGTAGGAAACCAGGCTCCATGAGCTGTGATACTCACAGGACAACTTGTTTGCTTTTTAATTTTGGTAAGAAAAAAATATAAGCATTGTAGAGTTGTATCTAAGCAAATGCTTTTCTTTTGCTCCATCTCCTCTGTCAGATAATTAAAAATATCCTCTGTTGTACAGCCTTACATTTAAAAAAATCAAATTGTGGAAATATACATAATAAAAATGGCAAAAATAGTGATATCCAGTGTCCAGAGGGTAGCATCAGTGTCTCCAAAAGAAAGGGGCAGGATGAGGTAGAAAAGAAATTGTAGGTATCTGGTCCCTTTTTCAGGGAACTGTGGAAGGGACAGCAGGGAAAAGACACCTCTGGGTTAATGACCTGACAGCAGGAACAAACGGGAAGGCTAGAAGATGAGCATGCTGTGGTGAGCTCTCAACACGTGGACATGCACTTCCAAGAAATGTCAGTGACCAGTTTGTCAAATTTTATTTTTCATCTTACGACAATTAATCCAAGCTTTCTACACCCAGGTTGTTCCACTAGCCAAATCGGACACCAGTTTTTGTTCAGATTTTTTTTTTTGAGTATATTATTTGAAGAAAAAATAAATACCTTCGCCTCCTCCTCATCCTAACCCAGAATCCTAATACAAAAACTACCACAGAGTGAACAGGGAATGACCAGAATGAATGAACAGGGAAACTCATCCTGCTCCCTGGCTGCAATCTCCTTTCCCTGCCTGGACCTTCTGCCCCCATTTATATGAATGCCAGGATCTAAATATTGCTATGAACTGGTTAGGCTGCTCTCACGGCACTTAGACCTGTCCCTCCAAACCAGTGTTGATGTGCATCCCCCAGCGTGCCTGGCAGAGTCTGCACAGGCTTCTCTAAAATATTTCCCAAGTTGTGTATAATTTTGTCCCAGCTTGTGGTCTTTCCTGCTAAACAACCCTCTCCATCGCTTCCTTGTGCTCTCACTTAAGGCAGGTTTCACTCTCTAATAAATACCAGCGCCCCATGACCCTGCTGTCAGCACTAGCTGTGCTCCTCCAGGCTCGGAAGACTTTACAGCCACACAGTCTCTGATAGAGCAGACTCCACTAACTGTAATTCACTGTTTGTCCCTGCCTTTATATATGTGATTTTTCTTTGTCTGCCTTAATCCAGCACAACGCAGAGTTCTTACAGATTCTTTGCTGGGATTGTTCTCCTTTGGATTTAAATCAGGACTTCACCAGAGCCACCTAAAGATTAATTATCATACAGACCAGTGCTTAGAACATGACTGACCATCCCAGTGGGTATCAGGTTATTGTTTAACTCTACTCCCTTGTCTTTGTGTATCTATTATTAACTCTTATTTCATGCTTGACATATGGTTACACTTAACACTTTCTCTAGTAAAAGAGAAAGCTTGCACTGTAGCTCCATGGAAAATCACATTGGCACAACAATAGAGTATCTTGAGCTAGCAGCTCATCAGAAGAGAACGCAGCAAGTACCTTATTCCTCAGGTTGTAACATCTTTGAAGCAGAGGCATTTTAGGATTGTTTTAATTATTATTATTTTCAAATAGGTTTGTCTAGGACCTATTCCAGTTGTCCTGGTCCATCGTTGCAGCTCTAGGACCATGCTGGGACCAGAGTCATGGTGGGAACTTACGGCAGTCAGAGCAGGAGAAATGTGAAGGTAAGAGGAGAAGGAAGTAAAACACAAGGTGAAACACTTTCTTGTGTTGCTTTTTTATTTCTAATTGTTTCTTGTAGGGAGACACAAAGACACTGTCATGATTTCCTTCATTTTCTAGACAGTTCTAAGGTTTCGCATTGACTACAGAAATTATGGTCTTGGCATGAGCAGGTTCCATACCACAAATATCGTATCAGAAGGGAAAAAGGGTAAAAAGATAGTCAGAACTAATGCTAAGATTTTCCCTTATGTCTGTGCATCTAGATTGAAAACATTATTTAACTAACTACAATATAGTACATCAAGGACTTCAGAAACAAATACTTTTTTCCCTTTAAAGGGCTTGTAACAAATGACATCAACCAACGATCTCCCCAAAAGAGTATTTTAAGTTCATCTGGTGGGCTTCCATGCTACAATCTGGCTGCAGAACACAGCCAAATCAGTGCCCCTTGGTGAAGGTAAAAATCTTTGTCTTGTGGGACACTTGGGCTTGTTCTTCTCTCTGAGCAAACTGCTGTTGGGGGCTGCCCACTGAGATTTGGGGCCAGGCAAAGACACCTACTTGCCTGGTTGAAAATCCTCCGTGACCCAGTCATCCCCCCAGCATGCAGCAGCCCTCTGTGTAAAATGCACATGGACATTTGGGATGTCGTCAGTGGTCCTGAAATTTGAGAGAGGGGGTCTTGCAAAGACTAGAGGCTGAGCAACAAAGTGCATTTAGAAAAAAAACGAAACACTTATTGAGCTTACTCATGATGTTGCTGAGTCTCAAAAGATACACTGCCATGTTGGCGCAGCACATCAGAAAGAAAATTCTAGATCCACACAAACAACAAACACCTTAAATCCCACCGAGCACTTTGTGAGCGAAGCTGAACGTGGAGCTTGGTGACTCGACGAGCACAAACAGCACTGGTTGTGAGGAGCAGGGCTGGCTTCTCTGTGTACAAAAATACAGCCTTCATTTACAGTACAAATATTTGAAGGCAATTCTCAACAATCCCTTCAGCACAAGAAAAATTGTTACCTCTAGCCATCCTCGTTGCCAAAACTTTAATCCTTATCAAATGGAAATCACCATCTGTCCATTAGATCAATGACTGGCACTTGGGTCTCATTGATTTAGCTATTATGGAAAAGATATCATATGAGATACATGATAAATTAGACTCTGTCATGGATATTTGGTCAGATTTTGCTCAGTCTTTCCAAATGAGATAATTAGCTATAGCTTTCTAATTTTAAACTAGTGTAAGTGTTACAGATTAAGTGACTGTAATCTCTCTTTCTTATCCACTTTTCTTTTCACATACATGCATAATGAGGCTTTTGTCTATAATTTTGGTGTCACACTAAAAACATTAAAAGATGTAAGGAGGAGATTTTCTCCCCCAAGTTTGAGATGTAAAACTTCCTTATTGTTCAGAATCAATCACTATACACCAATTCAAAATTATTGTCTCTTTGCATTTTAAGTAAATAACAAAATGCCCCAAATAAGCTTCAGTCATTTGATCAAAAATTGCACAATATTTTTACACCTTTTCTTGAAACAATCGCAATGCCACCCCAGTCGTCTATCATGGCTGTCATAATTTTAAAATGTATATTCATTTACTTTAAATTTCTGTCATACTAGAAAGACAAAGTAATAACTGCAGAAACATGGCAACTGCCTGTATTCAAACATGGAATCTGGGCTTTTTTTTTTTTTTCAAGCTGGCATTTTTAAAGGTCTCTCGCAGGCACACACTTGAAAGCAGCTGCCATTGTCACCAGCTCTTTGAAAGTCAGTCCTCCCTGTGGCAATTGCAGAACCTGGCTTTGTTACAGCGGATGCACGCGGAAAGACAGTACTTCTTATTAGGGGCTATGTGGATAAACAGATTTAATCCATATGATTACCTATTATCTTTCTTCTAGTCCGTGTCCCACCCAGCAGACTCAGAAGGCACCTTTCTTCCTTCCTCTGGGTTGGACCCATCAGTCCTCACAAGTTTTGAGCATATTTATGGTGGTCTACAGCTGACCCTCATGACCTCCCCACTCTGTGCACTGCTTTGCACCCCAATGTCATGCTCAAGAAGCTTTTAGGGCTTCCTAGCTCTTTACATCGTGCAGGCAGAGAGAACAGGCTTTGCTGTCAAAAGCTGCAGTCTCCTTCATCCCCCCGTTCCTCATCCCCGGCTCCTCGGGGGGCAGCCCCGCAGGCAGCTGGCTGAGGGAACTGACACCATGGTGATTTCCATTTCCATTTTACGTTCCTCCATGGGGTAGGTTATACCAGTCAGCCCTCAGAAGTGCTCGATCTCTGCTAGCAGGTATGATGGTGCTGGCTGGAACGGGTGGAAATGCCCACTGAGGGCTGGGGGCGAGCAGGCCTGCTTCTGCTGGTGGTTTTAGCAAACATACAATATCGATGGAGCTATGTATTTAAGTGGTAGTGAAAGTGTACATATCTGTCCTTACTTCCCCAGTATCAGGTGTGTTATCCCCTAGGCTGCTCCAGATTGAAGCACCACAGCTGATGCTGAAGTGTGTCTTGGGGGTCGATAAATGTTGGGGGAAGAAGCAGAGAGGAGAGCACTGGGCAGCCTGAAGGGCTTTAGCCTTGGGTTCCAGCTGATGTTAGAAGATGTCACATCTCTATATCTAGCCCAGCACCCACCAGCACTACTTGGTTAGTTCAGGAGCAACACCTCCCCCAACTCCCCCCTTCCTCCTTTCCCACCCCACAGGCTTTTACTAACTGTTTTAAAGTACTTTTCTCTGTGAGCAATTACCATGTCCTACTTGTTTAGATTAAGTTGCTGTCAGTTCATTTTCATCCAGATTCCTACTTCAGTCAGACACTGAGGAACTGCTAATGAGACAGCGTAATCTGAGTTCAAAGAAAATAGCGGAGCAGAAAACATTTTTCCTGGTTAAAGCATTCTGAAAATTACCCTATTCACTGGGCTACATGCCTCTTGTAAAGTTGTGGCCACTGAATTTGCCACAGGATCCAGGGTAGCTTGTAAAATTATGAACCCATGAAGTTTTATTGAAAATACCCAAAATGAAATTAGTCCTGAATGGATTTTTAAGTCTTTTTGGACCTGCAAAAAACCTGGAGCAACATTTCTCAGGGAGGAGAGGACTGTCCCACTCATTTCCAGATGTTACTCCTGAAGGCTGAGTGACAATGCACATTTTGACACTTATTTATTTCAGCTGGTAGTCCTCCCAACAAACCCACGACTATACAGTTTATTGGGAGGGTTATTTTGCGCTTCACAACTTCCACTGTCTTGCCAGGAAAGCTTTATGTGCAATTTCTCCTCAAATCCTACATTGCAGTTACAGATAGGTAATACATTGCTGATTGAAAATCAACACTAGAATATACTTAGCAAATAACAAAACCATGAATGGCCTTTGGAATGATTATTATGTTTAAGTTAATTACAAACTTTTTTTTTTTTTGGTTATCTGAACCTGCCTCAAAATTTCCAAGGAGCTGTTACAAACGGCCATAGAAATGAATGAATCTAGCCAGCCTAGAATGAATCTAGACAACCTTGCCACAGAATACTCGAGACCTTGATTTTATAAGGGCAGAAAAGATGTGGAACATCTGGGGGTACAATAATGCAAAGGATTAGGCAGCTGGAAATACAGACATACACGTACCCCTGGCACTAGCACTTTCCTATATCAGCGTTCAGTACAAAAAAATGGAGCTTTGAGCCTCTAAAAAGGGGCAAAATCTGGTGGTCTTTTGTCCGATGCTGCTCCAGAGAAACCAGTGGCATTCTTTGACATTTCACAGGATATATTCTAGTGCAGGGTTTGCTGCTGCTGTTTTCTCACCAAAACTCCCCTTTCCTTAAAGTTGGCTGTACTAGAACTTTTATAGCCAAGCAAACTGAATCTGTATTAGCTTCCCATTATTTTTTCATGATACCTCCTAGCCACTGTAACTTCCTTGGTGCTGTAGGATTTACGGTTTATGTCCTGAAAGAAAAGTACTCTCACGACCCTGAGGACAAGTATCATATATTTCCAGTTTTGCTGTG
The DNA here is from genome assembly GCF_001431845.1 of Calidris pugnax. Classification (NCBI taxonomy): domain Eukaryota; kingdom Metazoa; phylum Chordata; class Aves; order Charadriiformes; family Scolopacidae; genus Calidris; species Calidris pugnax. The sequence goes on from NW_015094507.1 coordinate 13,389,925, forward strand.
TTACTAAAAAAATCCACAACAAAACCCAACAAAAAAAACAACCAGACCCATACCCAGAAAAACTACTAAATGAGGGTACCTAATAACAAGGTAATTCACAAGATCCTGTTCCACAGCAATCTGAAGAGCATACCAGGATTATTGCACAGCACAAAATGATGTAAAGTGAATTAAAAGCCATAGAGCATGTGCTACCACTGAAATTTGCTGCTGTCAACTTTCAAGTGAGAACTAATTGCTCATATGATTCACTTTTAGGTGCTCTCCTACCTTCTCATGTAACTTTCCCTCTATTTGCAGTACTATTTTCGATAAATCTAATTTATCGCCCAGTTACTGTTTCCTAATGTGTCTTTGTTTGACTAAGGCAAGAGTCGGCATGGGAATCTTTTGTTATTCAGCAGAACTCTTACTCCAGTGAAGTAACAATCACACTTGTCTTTTATCTTTTTTTTCCTTTAATAATTGCCATATACGTTTGTCATTAATTTGGGGGCATTTAAGCTCATGTAAATTGCGCAGATTCACATCAGGAAATGCATAAAATCGGAATCTACTTCTAGATACTGTACTCCACATACTGTAAGACAGATTCAGGTAGGGTCCTCTTTGTTTTAACGCTCCGTATCAAAGATATTTGTGCTTTTAGGTCGCCACAAAAAATAAGCTCGTCATGTTAAAATCCACGATTTATTGTGCAATAGCAATGAGATGGTGTTCAATACACACACAGACACACACCCCCCAAAACTAGACTCCAAAATAAACCAGAGTCACCTCCCCCTACCATATAGTTTAGGCCAAGCTGCCAAATCCTATTACAAATTCAATCCTATTAAAACGTTCCCAGGTTTAAGCCTGCTTTTGGAGTTTTTCATAGGAGTGCGTGACCCCAACCCAAACCCCTCCATGTGTGGCCGGGGGGACCTGCGGATAATTGTAAACCTCACGGGCTCCCATTAATCTCGGCACAGTCAGATATTAGCGCTTGTAAATCAGCACCTAAACAAGGACAATGGTTAGAGCCATCAATAGTCTTTTAATGAGGCAGATCAAAAACAAATGGAAGCAGCGGGACACTGGGATCTGCCAAGGCGGGGCAGGGAAGCCAGGGGGCTTTGTCTTTCCCCCCTCTCCTCACCCCCCGCACACCAGTCGATGGAAGGCGTCCAGGCCTTCCCCCCCTCTACCCCCGCGCCTCTCACGCCACGCGTGGGCACCCCACGCCGGGATGCACCGCGGAATAGGGGGGGGTGTGAGGCTGGGCCTGATCCCCCCGGCGCCCTCCCACCCGGTGCCCGCTCCTCCCCGCAGCCGGGGCGGAGGCCGCCCGCCCTCCCGCCCCCTCACCGCCGCGCAGGCGCCCCGTTGCCGGGCAACGCGGTGGGCCCGGCCCGGCCCCGCTCCCCCGTGTGCCGCCGGCGCGGCCGGCAGGCCCTCGCCCCGGGGCTGTGAGGAGGAGGAGGGTAGCGGAGCTGCCCGAGGAAGGAAAGGCCGCGCCAGAAGCGCCGCGGAAACTTGACAGGGGAAAAGCGGCGGGGCCGACCCCCGGCCCGGGCCCCGGCGGCTCCCGGTCGGCGCTGCCGCGGGGAGGGGGAGCGGTGCCCCAACACTGCGCGGACACCCCCGCGCTATGGAAACTGCCCAGTGTTTCGACAGGGCCGCCCCGACCCCCGGCTTAATCGCTTCCGGGGGTGCCATATTTTGGGTTGCCAAAAGTAAAGAGTTAGGTGAGAATCACAGAACGGCAGGGGTTGGAAGGGACCTCTGGAGATCCAACCCCCTGCCAGAGCAGGGTCACCCAGAGCAGGCCGGGCAGGAAGGCCTCCAGGCGGGATTTTAATATCTTCAGAGAGCAGACTCCACACCCTCTCTGGGCAACCTGTTCCAGGGCTCTGGCACCCTGAAAGGAAATTTTTCCTCGTGTTGAGGTGGAATTTCCCATGTTCCAGTTTGTGCCCGTTGCCCCTTGTCCTGTCGCTGGGCACCACCAAAAAGAATCTGGCCCCATCCTCTTTGCACCTGCCCTTTAGATATCTATAAGCCTTGATGAGGTCACCTCTCAGTCTCCTCCAGGCTAAACAGAGCCAGGGCTCACAGCCTTTCCCCATCAGAGAGATGCTCCAGTCCCTCCATCATCTTTGTAGCCCTTCTGCTGGACTCTCTCCAGCAGTTCCTTGTTGAAGTGGGGAGCCCAGAACTGGTGAGGCCTCCAGAGCAGAGGGGGAGGATGACCTCCCTCGACCTGCTGGCCACACTCTTTTTAATGCACCCCAAGAAGAGAAGGTGGAGGTGAAACCCCAGCCCTATTTATGTCAAGAGGGAAGTCCTGCCGGGAACCCTTCAGACCCTGAGCAAACAGGGTTGCCCTGAGGGTGTGAGGAAAGGGCCTACAAGCTATACCTGCTTCTGTGGGTCAGGTTTGTGTGGGTCAGGCATGTTTTGCCGGCACCTTGATGTGGGACTGAGCTACAGCTTTGCACCTCACATGGCGATGGAGGCTACAGAAAGCTGCACACACTGAACCAAGGCTGCACAGGCCAGGAGACACTGCTGGGGCAGCAGGACATATACCGGGTCTCTGGCCCTCAAACACATATTTGGGTGGGTTTTTTTTATTTCCCTTATGTAAGAACTGCAGAGGTTGCATGTGAATGAGAGTTTGTCATTAAATCACTGGGAAATAATTCCGTGGCTAATAATATTTTCTTTCTCTTTCTAATGAGATCACCTCACATACTCGCTGGCACCGATACAAACATTCACAGCTAAGTGCTCAAAAGAGGTTGAAGTACAAACTGTATATAATTCACCGCTTGAGAAAACACTATTTCAGCACAACACAATGCGAGATACTCTCAAGTATTCCTGAGGCAGGAAGAGCGTACCACAGTCAGGCTGAAGTGACTGTTTACATCAACCTGATTGCACTTATTCTTTAGTAAAGCTAACAGCTCTCTGCATTATTAGCCCATCTTCTCCCTTCCGAGGACCTCACAGATAAGGGACGGCACCTACATTACCTGGTGCCAACGGGGTCTGCGGTGCTACAGATCAGCAGGCAGAAGGGCTTCAGCCTTGGGTTGGCATGAAAACAGGCTTTTGCCAGATGCCCACCCCGCTTTATAAGGAAGCCTGGCAAAACCTCCTCCTCCCAACGCCCTTGCCGTGGTCACAGCCAAAAGGTGGCACTGTTCAATCCATCATCCCTTTCCACGACACGCTCCCCGTCAGGTGCCTGCCTTGGACAAGGTCTGTCTCTTCTTGTGCCGATTTTCATCGCAAAAGCCTTCCTCTTTCCCCGGACTCAAAAAAATAAAAGAGTTAAAAAGCTAACAGGGTTAGAGAACCTCATACGCTGTGGAACAGAAAACAACCGGGTCCCTGGTTTCACAGAACTCCCTCCCTGCCTTTGCTGAGATGCACCCAAACAACTTGTTCAGGGCACGGTTTGGTTCTCCTGGTCTGACACCCCAACAGAAACGTGGAATTTAATGACATTTGAGGCTCGCTGACTAAACCTGTGCTTTCAAGAGTAAAGAGTGAAGCTTATATGAAGAAAAGAGTAATGCAGAAGTATAATGACTATCCAAGGCATGCTGTCGTATATGTATTCAATAGTAACACTTATCACATATATATACACACACGTACATGCATATGCATATATATGAAGCAATACTTTTCAGTTATGAATATAAATTCTACCATTTTATATGGAAAACATTTTTTTGGTGAAAACATGCTTCTTCCCCCCACAAAAAAACCCCTTCATTTTTCCAACAATTCCTTTCATATGAAATCTGAAGAGCAAACTATTTGGTCCTGAGAGTATACAAAACCAAGTGGGTCATTGGATTTCCTGTGAAAACCCAGAACACCAAAAAAAATATATAAATTGACCCAAAGCAAGTATTTCCTCATATATTTAATAGGAGAAGCCTAGTCTTAATAGGCGAGTCTCTAAACAGGAATCATTATCCTTTTTATGGATACAGGATACTACAGAACGGAGGAGCACTCAAATTCACACAGGGAGTCAAGGGCACAGTAATGAGTAGAGCAGAGCCTGTTCTCTGTCTGCTGCCCGATACACTGTAGTACTCTGCCTTGTAATTTAATCTAGTCCAGGTTGCAGCATTAAATAACAGCAGGGACACCAAATAGTGTTGGTGCGTCAACCCTAGAAACTATTAAACCCTTCTTAAAATGTTGCCCTTTTGTCCATTTGTTCCTTTTATCCCCTCCAAGGGAAAAATATAAAGGGGAGAAATGAAATTGCTATCTTTCCAATCCCAAGGTGAGGACACTCCTGTTTCTCCTGAACTACACACTCCTACGTGTGTAATTCAGTGGAAGGGAATACCACAAAAAAGCAAATAGGGGTGTGAGGGGATAAAATCAGGGATGAAGACTCTGATTAAATACGCTCTGATTAGTGTTATTAAATACGCTCTGATTAAATACCTTTACACTGGGTGCAGTACTGGGTAACAAAACATGTCCTGTTGGCTTGGCTGTAAGGAGCATCCTGCTGACTAGGAGAGAGGGAGGGGATTTTAGGGCAGTCACTTAGGACTTGCAGACTCTCCTTACTCCGACATCAGCCTTTGCCATTAGGGGCCTCGAGGCATTCGGAGCTGTGTGTGGGGTCAGTTAACTCACACTTACCTTCTTCCTCTGAGACATGTCAAAAGGTAATTCTAGACACCTGCTTATCCTCACCGGGAGTGCCACATGCCACCTCCCTGCTCCATGTGTATGTAATTGCAATGCCAGCAGGGGATATTGGATGATATTAGGAGCTATGGCACCATTAGTATGCGCTGCAGCTTCTTGTCATTAAATACGGAGTATACATTCTCTCTATTGTCATCAGGCCTGACTAAGGCAGGAAACTACAGGAGAAGAAACTGATTTTCCAGGCAGAAAAAACAGGAGCAAGCTGAAGTGGTCAGAGCACGACTTCGGGGCACTTTGTTTATCCTTTACCAAACCATTTATTTTCCTAGCTGTCCTGTCCCACTGCTGGACATACGTGCTTTCTCAGGGACAAGCTTTGGGCTCCAGCTTCGTTGTCACCTGCAGCTGGCATGCTCTCTTGAGGTGAAACTCACTGAAGTCATCCACAAGCTGGATATTGCAAGTGCCTCTCATCAAACCTCAGAACCATGCATGAGCTTCTCTCGGCATCGCTGTTACCTTGTGCCTCTGTCAGGAATTCATGAGTTTCTATGCACAAATCACATCCAGACTCCTACTAATGCACTGGTTTCCTACTAATTTTGCCAGGCAGTTTAACAAGCGGAGATTGCGTTAATGTCACCAGCTGGTCAGAAGTTAGATGTCTGCTCTGAACGAGACATCTTGATGCCATCAGTAGTCACTGGTGAGAATGACTTCTCTTTTTCAAAGAGCCTTTTTTCAGAAATCATTTTTGAGTGAGGGGAATCACTTGCTGAAATGCAGGTTTTTCTCTGTTTACTCTAGAGGGAACCTACATTAGCTTAAACCTTACACTAACTTTGTATAAGATCAGGTTCAGCTTGGAAATTATTACCTAGCCCCGAATGCTACGTTTCATTTGTCCTTCCCTGCCTGCTACATGTGGTGACTAGTCAGTTCTTAGCTTTATCCTAAATAAATATTACAGTTCACAACACTGTAACCTAAACTATGAAAATAGCATACTCAGTCACCAACATCTTGTTTTATAGGACTTTCCTATTAATCATGGCAGTTTTATTTGTGAGGGAGGTTCCTCAACCAAAAAGAGATTGAACAATGTGTGATTTTCAGTACCTTTCTGAAGACTAAACCTCAAAGCATGCTGTGAGTTAGATGAGTTTGTGCGATGTTGTATGGCATAGAAAATTAGAATAAAGACTTCATGAGAATAAAAAAACCCTATTCCATAAGTTTTCAGGTTATTCTTATGCCACAGAACAGTGAAAGATACTGTTAAAATATTGTAAATAAACCTGTTCTATCAAGATTTGCAGTTTCGTTTTTAAGTTTCAAGAGGTTTGGGAAAATGAAGTGGTATTATACGATCCAAGCTCTCATCTTGTTCTAGAACCTGTTGAGTTTAGGGGAGAGAAGAGGTTCAAGTGTAAGCATGTGCATCTCCGGGAAACAGTTTGTTGAAGGCAGGACCTTGTAAGTGCCTTGGAGTGAAAAGCTTACTAGGATATTCTGAAAATTTGCATGATAAGTGTCCATAAAGTCACAGGGTGCAGTCCTAGTCCTATTTAAATCAGTAGGGTTACTGATTTAATAGACCTTTCGTCTGACTTTAGTGCTGCCACTCTTGTTCTTATTAAATCTGTTTTGTGGTCAAAATATTGAAATTCTTCAGAGGCATTAATTGCCCCAGGAGATAATCAAATAAGAACTCAAATTTTACATCTAATTTAAACCATGTTTTTACTACAGGTAGATCAGGAAAGGAAGAAACAAAATGAAGGCTACACTTCGAGGGTTTTTTGTGTGCATGGAGAGCTTATTAGTTATATCTCCAATGGTTTGGTTAGATTCTGTTGCCTGAACTGTAAAATATTAAAGATCCAAGATAAAAAAGTGCTCCCATGCTTCAAATCTGACCAATTCTATTACGTGCACTATTGAAGGATGAAACTTTTCTCTTGGATAAAAATGCTGGCAGGGAATATTTATATTTTATATAAAGCTATCTTCAAGGAAACAAGTAGACAGAGTGAAGCAAGCAGCCATAAAATGACTTTCTTTATTTTGAAGTAGGTCAACACTGGGTATATTATTCTTATTGCAACAGTCTTGTTAAGCTTTTCAATTAGGAAAGGATGCATCTATGAAGTTCTTCCAGTTTTTATTGATCCCTATGTCATTTTTAGGGTGGTGAGTATCTATATCTTATGCAACTGAGATAAGGAAGCGTTTCTTTCCTGATTTCATCTGTGGCTGAAGGGAATGGCTTTAGCCATTTTGATGCCCATCCGTTTTACCATCAAAGAACTTTACATTAAAGGAAGCTTCATTTATCTTCAACAACTGTTACAACGCCACCAAGCTATAAACTTCTCAGTAGACACTAGCCTGCTGCAAAAATTCTGGTCCGTTTATTTCCAAGCCTCCAAAACATGATTCCAAGCCTGGATCTCTGGGAAATTATCCCAAGTGCTAGATACACTTTTGAATCAGTGGAAGCCTTGATTCCATCCTCTCAAGTCAATGCATGTATTGCTCCAGCATCCTCAGATCAGACACATGCTTATGACTTCCCTGTGGAACTGGGGAACCATCACTTACTTTGGAAAAAGGGAAATAGGCAAGGTAGAATTAGTAATTCACTCCAAGAATTACATATCCAAAGCAAAGTTTCTCTTAAACAGCCTACTCTGCTACTGAGTGCTGAGCAACCACAGGCAGCCGCCTTGGCCTAATTCCTTTACAGCTGGGATCTTGAGGATAGACAGAGTCCATAGTTTTGTCCGTAGTCCAGGCAACTTTATTACATAAGCATGGGAGACTCCTACCTCACAGAGAGGCTGTTCCTTAAGGAAGGAATAAGAATTTATATTTGTCAGGCAGATAGAAGGAGCATTTTTGGTTTTCTAGCCACTCAAGTCCTGTGGGAAGTTCCCGTGCTCTCTATTTTTGGCAGGTCACTATATGTAAGAGTTATTGAGATCATTTGCTCGTATTTGCTATGTGGAGAGTTCCAGAAATGGGGGAGATTTCAATTCTGATGACCACAATGTTTCTCCTACCCAGTTGTGTAGGTACCCAGTGGCTAACAGGAACAAGATTTATTCATCTCCAGATAGCATAAGAACAGAAACTATAGGTGACAGTGAGGGTTTTGATCCAATCAGAGTTAGAAATTGAAGGGTTTGTACAACCAAAATTGGGTTCATCACAAGATAGGGGTATACTCTTCCCTCAACATATCACAGGACATAATTTTCTTGAGTATTTTTAGACTGACTACAAAAGAATAACTCTATAGAAAATGTTAATATTTGTTCAGAGTAATTCCATTTTATCATGCTTCAAAAAGTAACAAAATTGCAGTCTTGTATCTGTTTTATGTGGTTCTTGGACATGCTTGCAAGTAAAATTTAAAAAATAAGAAATAAATATACTAAGTCATGTGATCCTCATACACCATCTTCCAAGACAGACTGAATGGGTGGACTAAATCTTTTACTGGTATTGTGGTGATCTCTTTAGAAATGAATAATTCTGTCTCATCTTGTGAGTATGAAGGGTTTTTTTTTTTCTAATTTACAGGATTTCTTTCCTTAGTCTCACAATGCTATGCCAGCAAAAGGAGGTATCTAGCGTTATCTCACTACTTCCCATTATCTCAGTCCCGTTTAAGAGGCAAAAGATTTCTCCAAGGGCTTGTTGCTCCCTATCCCTACGCAAGACTTTTGTATCCAGTATATTTTTCTTCCTTTTCTCCTCTACCCCACCAGCAGAAAACTTTTTTTCACAGGCATTCCAGCAACAGATAATGACCACCATGACCACTGAACAGAAATGAGAAGATGCAATAAAACCCAGTCTTCTGCCCTTCCTCAATTCCCTATGAACACATCATAGACACAAATGCTTATTTTTTCCATCCTTGATGCCACCCAGCACTCCATTCACAGTGAATGCCACAGTATTTGCTTTCATCAATCATGCCTCCTCTTCCCCTCTTGTGGCCTATTGACATCTACTCTTTTCTACTTTTCCTGGTGGATATTCCTTGAGATGTCTCAGAAGAATATCCAGTCCATCCTGGCATCTTCCCTCAAGCATGGACCAACCCAGCCTCCCATTTTTAGGGTTCCTTTCTCTGTTTCTTAGTTTTCTGCTGGATGTGGTGGCTGCCGCTAATCTCGCTGAGAAGGTGGACCTGTGCTCTCTTTGGCTTTGGTTGGCGTGGCCTAGCTCAGCCTGCTTTTGTGCCATACCTTCAAGGAGTTTTTCTTACCAGCACGGCGGACTGGACCGGCGTGCCAGGCTGCGTGTTGTTAACAGACCAGAAGAATAACTGGAATCTGCTGGAGGTGCAATTAAGCCTTTCTTCCAGTTTCCTTTCATGTGTGCCAGATTGGCCTAGCCTGCCATTTTATTGAGCCTGACAGCAGCTTTCATCCAAGCGACATTGATGAGAGTGCGTAGTTGCTCACACCATCAGCCTGCCAGCTCCAATGGACAATCTGAATAGCTGTGATCCTACATTAAAATGTCAGCATTAAGGGAGGAGAGTGCACCATTTTGTTGCACAGCTGTAAAACCACTTCAGCAAGGCTTTCAAGCTCATTATTGCACAAGCAAGGGGTTTCAAGCATGAGTGCTCATGCCCTGTTCTCCACTCTCCCCCCTCTTGTCAGCCTTGCTTCTATAAATATGCTTTTTTTTTTTATTTTATTTTTTTTAAATGGTATTCCCTGTCTCATCAAGGAGCAGCTCTCAGGCTGGAGCAGTAGCAAGGTTGCAGACGTAGCAGCAACACAAACTTTACAACTGTGGAGCAGGACGGCCTAAGCAAATGAAAAACTGTCTTTCTGAGACAGTTAGATCTCTTTTTCAGTAAATTGCACACAGGCTGTCTTGCTGGTATGGGAACAACACACTACCAAAAAGGTTTTTGGTAAGTGGCTGAGCGCAATTCATTATTCAAACAAATAAACAACAACAACAAAAGTGTAACATCTAACTGCAACACTTACTTCTCTTTTGCTAGGAGAACATATCTGCTCACAAATTCTTCCTCCTGATAAGGTCCCTTAATTCTGTCTCAATTGTGCTTCACACTTTGCAATGTCTTTATGCAGAAGGGTACTCTGGAAGGGTAAGAAAAAAAATAAATGTACTAGAATGTGATGGTGAAATAAAAAAAAAAGCTCTTATTTTATAGAAAAAAATATCTGTGGAGATAAGTATATTTATTTACCACTTCTCTCACTGAGGCATGGCTTCCCTTTAAAGCATCTCCGACTCTCCAAATATACTTGGAATTCCTGTCAGGTGCTAGGAACTGAGTCTTCCCGCATACCCTGCTGGCTCCCATCTCCTCTCCTCTCCTCTCCTCTCCTCTCCTCTCCACGACCCTGAGGACAAGTATCATATATTTCCAGTTTTGCTGTGTTACTAAAAAAATCCACAACAAAACCCAACAAAAAAAACAACCAGACCCATACCCAGAAAAACTACTAAATGAGGGTACCTAATAACAAGGTAATTCACAAGATCCTGTTCCACAGCAATCTGAAGAGCATACCAGGATTATTGCACAGCACAAAATGATGTAAAGTGAATTAAAAGCCATAGAGCATGTGCTACCACTGAAATTTGCTGCTGTCAACTTTCAAGTGAGAACTAATTGCTCATATGATTCACTTTTAGGTGCTCTCCTACCTTCTCATGTAACTTTCCCTCTATTTGCAGTACTATTTTCGATAAATCTAATTTATCGCCCAGTTACTGTTTCCTAATGTGTCTTTGTTTGACTAAGGCAAGAGTCGGCATGGGAATCTTTTGTTATTCAGCAGAACTCTTACTCCAGTGAAGTAACAATCACACTTGTCTTTTATCTTTTTTTTCCTTTAATAATTGCCATATACGTTTGTCATTAATTTGGGGGCATTTAAGCTCATGTAAATTGCGCAGATTCACATCAGGAAATGCATAAAATCGGAATCTACTTCTAGATACTGTACTCCACATACTGTAAGACAGATTCAGGTAGGGTCCTCTTTGTTTTAACGCTCCGTATCAAAGATATTTGTGCTTTTAGGTCGCCACAAAAAATAAGCTCGTCATGTTAAAATCCACGATTTATTGTGCAATAGCAATGAGATGGTGTTCAATACACACACAGACACACACCCCCCAAAACTAGACTCCAAAATAAACCAGAGTCACCTCCCCCTACCATATAGTTTAGGCCAAGCTGCCAAATCCTATTACAAATTCAATCCTATTAAAACGTTCCCAGGTTTAAGCCTGCTTTTGGAGTTTTTCATAGGAGTGCGTGACCCCAACCCAAACCCCTCCATGTGTGGCCGGGGGGACCTGCGGATAATTGTAAACCTCACGGGCTCCCATTAATCTCGGCACAGTCAGATATTAGCGCTTGTAAATCAGCACCTAAACAAGGACAATGGTTAGAGCCATCAATAGTCTTTTAATGAGGCAGATCAAAAACAAATGGAAGCAGCGGGACACTGGGATCTGCCAAGGCGGGGCAGGGAAGCCAGGGGGCTTTGTCTTTCCCCCCTCTCCTCACCCCCCGCACACCAGTCGATGGAAGGCGTCCAGGCCTTCCCCCCCTCTACCCCCGCGCCTCTCACGCCACGCGTGGGCACCCCACGCCGGGATGCACCGCGGAATAGGGGGGGGTGTGAGGCTGGGCCTGATCCCCCCGGCGCCCTCCCACCCGGTGCCCGCTCCTCCCCGCAGCCGGGGCGGAGGCCGCCCGCCCTCCCGCCCCCTCACCGCCGCGCAGGCGCCCCGTTGCCGGGCAACGCGGTGGGCCCGGCCCGGCCCCGCTCCCCCGTGTGCCGCCGGCGCGGCCGGCAGGCCCTCGCCCCGGGGCTGTGAGGAGGAGGAGGGTAGCGGAGCTGCCCGAGGAAGGAAAGGCCGCGCCAGAAGCGCCGCGGAAACTTGACAGGGGAAAAGCGGCGGGGCCGACCCCCGGCCCGGGCCCCGGCGGCTCCCGGTCGGCGCTGCCGCGGGGAGGGGGAGCGGTGCCCCAACACTGCGCGGACACCCCCGCGCTATGGAAACTGCCCAGTGTTTCGACAGGGCCGCCCCGACCCCCGGCTTAATCGCTTCCGGGGGTGCCATATTTTGGGTTGCCAAAAGTAAAGAGTTAGGTGAGAATCACAGAACGGCAGGGGTTGGAAGGGACCTCTGGAGATCCAACCCCCTGCCAGAGCAGGGTCACCCAGAGCAGGCCGGGCAGGAAGGCCTCCAGGCGGGATTTTAATATCTTCAGAGAGCAGACTCCACACCCTCTCTGGGCAACCTGTTCCAGGGCTCTGGCACCCTGAAAGGAAATTTTTCCTCGTGTTGAGGTGGAATTTCCCATGTTCCAGTTTGTGCCCGTTGCCCCTTGTCCTGTCGCTGGGCACCACCAAAAAGAATCTGGCCCCATCCTCTTTGCACCTGCCCTTTAGATATCTATAAGCCTTGATGAGGTCACCTCTCAGTCTCCTCCAGGCTAAACAGAGCCAGGGCTCACAGCCTTTCCCCATCAGAGAGATGCTCCAGTCCCTCCATCATCTTTGTAGCCCTTCTGCTGGACTCTCTCCAGCAGTTCCTTGTTGAAGTGGGGAGCCCAGAACTGGTGAGGCCTCCAGAGCAGAGGGGGAGGATGACCTCCCTCGACCTGCTGGCCACACTCTTTTTAATGCACCCCAAGAAGAGAAGGTGGAGGTGAAACCCCAGCCCTATTTATGTCAAGAGGGAAGTCCTGCCGGGAACCCTTCAGACCCTGAGCAAACAGGGTTGCCCTGAGGGTGTGAGGAAAGGGCCTACAAGCTATACCTGCTTCTGTGGGTCAGGTTTGTGTGGGTCAGGCATGTTTTGCCGGCACCTTGATGTGGGACTGAGCTACAGCTTTGCACCTCACATGGCGATGGAGGCTACAGAAAGCTGCACACACTGAACCAAGGCTGCACAGGCCAGGAGACACTGCTGGGGCAGCAGGACATATACCGGGTCTCTGGCCCTCAAACACATATTTGGGTGGGTTTTTTTTATTTCCCTTATGTAAGAACTGCAGAGGTTGCATGTGAATGAGAGTTTGTCATTAAATCACTGGGAAATAATTCCGTGGCTAATAATATTTTCTTTCTCTTTCTAATGAGATCACCTCACATACTCGCTGGCACCGATACAAACATTCACAGCTAAGTGCTCAAAAGAGGTTGAAGTACAAACTGTATATAATTCACCGCTTGAGAAAACACTATTTCAGCACAACACAATGCGAGATACTCTCAAGTATTCCTGAGGCAGGAAGAGCGTACCACAGTCAGGCTGAAGTGACTGTTTACATCAACCTGATTGCACTTATTCTTTAGTAAAGCTAACAGCTCTCTGCATTATTAGCCCATCTTCTCCCTTCCGAGGACCTCACAGATAAGGGACGGCACCTACATTACCTGGTGCCAACGGGGTCTGCGGTGCTACAGATCAGCAGGCAGAAGGGCTTCAGCCTTGGGTTGGCATGAAAACAGGCTTTTGCCAGATGCCCACCCCGCTTTATAAGGAAGCCTGGCAAAACCTCCTCCTCCCAACGCCCTTGCCGTGGTCACAGCCAAAAGGTGGCACTGTTCAATCCATCATCCCTTTCCACGACACGCTCCCCGTCAGGTGCCTGCCTTGGACAAGGTCTGTCTCTTCTTGTGCCGATTTTCATCGCAAAAGCCTTCCTCTTTCCCCGGACTCAAAAAAATAAAAGAGTTAAAAAGCTAACAGGGTTAGAGAACCTCATACGCTGTGGAACAGAAAACAACCGGGTCCCTGGTTTCACAGAACTCCCTCCCTGCCTTTGCTGAGATGCACCCAAACAACTTGTTCAGGGCACGGTTTGGTTCTCCTGGTCTGACACCCCAACAGAAACGTGGAATTTAATGACATTTGAGGCTCGCTGACTAAACCTGTGCTTTCAAGAGTAAAGAGTGAAGCTTATATGAAGAAAAGAGTAATGCAGAAGTATAATGACTATCCAAGGCATGCTGTCGTATATGTATTCAATAGTAACACTTATCACATATATATACACACACGTACATGCATATGCATATATATGAAGCAATACTTTTCAGTTATGAATATAAATTCTACCATTTTATATGGAAAACATTTTTTTGGTGAAAACATGCTTCTTCCCCCCACAAAAAAACCCCTTCATTTTTCCAACAATTCCTTTCATATGAAATCTGAAGAGCAAACTATTTGGTCCTGAGAGTATACAAAACCAAGTGGGTCATTGGATTTCCTGTGAAAACCCAGAACACCAAAAAAAATATATAAATTGACCCAAAGCAAGTATTTCCTCATATATTTAATAGGAGAAGCCTAGTCTTAATAGGCGAGTCTCTAAACAGGAATCATTATCCTTTTTATGGATACAGGATACTACAGAACGGAGGAGCACTCAAATTCACACAGGGAGTCAAGGGCACAGTAATGAGTAGAGCAGAGCCTGTTCTCTGTCTGCTGCCCGATACACTGTAGTACTCTGCCTTGTAATTTAATCTAGTCCAGGTTGCAGCATTAAATAACAGCAGGGACACCAAATAGTGTTGGTGCGTCAACCCTAGAAACTATTAAACCCTTCTTAAAATGTTGCCCTTTTGTCCATTTGTTCCTTTTATCCCCTCCAAGGGAAAAATATAAAGGGGAGAAATGAAATTGCTATCTTTCCAATCCCAAGGTGAGGACACTCCTGTTTCTCCTGAACTACACACTCCTACGTGTGTAATTCAGTGGAAGGGAATACCACAAAAAAGCAAATAGGGGTGTGAGGGGATAAAATCAGGGATGAAGACTCTGATTAAATACGCTCTGATTAGTGTTATTAAATACGCTCTGATTAAATACCTTTACACTGGGTGCAGTACTGGGTAACAAAACATGTCCTGTTGGCTTGGCTGTAAGGAGCATCCTGCTGACTAGGAGAGAGGGAGGGGATTTTAGGGCAGTCACTTAGGACTTGCAGACTCTCCTTACTCCGACATCAGCCTTTGCCATTAGGGGCCTCGAGGCATTCGGAGCTGTGTGTGGGGTCAGTTAACTCACACTTACCTTCTTCCTCTGAGACATGTCAAAAGGTAATTCTAGACACCTGCTTATCCTCACCGGGAGTGCCACATGCCACCTCCCTGCTCCATGTGTATGTAATTGCAATGCCAGCAGGGGATATTGGATGATATTAGGAGCTATGGCACCATTAGTATGCGCTGCAGCTTCTTGTCATTAAATACGGAGTATACATTCTCTCTATTGTCATCAGGCCTGACTAAGGCAGGAAACTACAGGAGAAGAAACTGATTTTCCAGGCAGAAAAAACAGGAGCAAGCTGAAGTGGTCAGAGCACGACTTCGGGGCACTTTGTTTATCCTTTACCAAACCATTTATTTTCCTAGCTGTCCTGTCCCACTGCTGGACATACGTGCTTTCTCAGGGACAAGCTTTGGGCTCCAGCTTCGTTGTCACCTGCAGCTGGCATGCTCTCTTGAGGTGAAACTCACTGAAGTCATCCACAAGCTGGATATTGCAAGTGCCTCTCATCAAACCTCAGAACCATGCATGAGCTTCTCTCGGCATCGCTGTTACCTTGTGCCTCTGTCAGGAATTCATGAGTTTCTATGCACAAATCACATCCAGACTCCTACTAATGCACTGGTTTCCTACTAATTTTGCCAGGCAGTTTAACAAGCGGAGATTGCGTTAATGTCACCAGCTGGTCAGAAGTTAGATGTCTGCTCTGAACGAGACATCTTGATGCCATCAGTAGTCACTGGTGAGAATGACTTCTCTTTTTCAAAGAGCCTTTTTTCAGAAATCATTTTTGAGTGAGGGGAATCACTTGCTGAAATGCAGGTTTTTCTCTGTTTACTCTAGAGGGAACCTACATTAGCTTAAACCTTACACTAACTTTGTATAAGATCAGGTTCAGCTTGGAAATTATTACCTAGCCCCGAATGCTACGTTTCATTTGTCCTTCCCTGCCTGCTACATGTGGTGACTAGTCAGTTCTTAGCTTTATCCTAAATAAATATTACAGTTCACAACACTGTAACCTAAACTATGAAAATAGCATACTCAGTCACCAACATCTTGTTTTATAGGACTTTCCTATTAATCATGGCAGTTTTATTTGTGAGGGAGGTTCCTCAACCAAAAAGAGATTGAACAATGTGTGATTTTCAGTACCTTTCTGAAGACTAAACCTCAAAGCATGCTGTGAGTTAGATGAGTTTGTGCGATGTTGTATGGCATAGAAAATTAGAATAAAGACTTCATGAGAATAAAAAAACCCTATTCCATAAGTTTTCAGGTTATTCTTATGCCACAGAACAGTGAAAGATACTGTTAAAATATTGTAAATAAACCTGTTCTATCAAGATTTGCAGTTTCGTTTTTAAGTTTCAAGAGGTTTGGGAAAATGAAGTGGTATTATACGATCCAAGCTCTCATCTTGTTCTAGAACCTGTTGAGTTTAGGGGAGAGAAGAGGTTCAAGTGTAAGCATGTGCATCTCCGGGAAACAGTTTGTTGAAGGCAGGACCTTGTAAGTGCCTTGGAGTGAAAAGCTTACTAGGATATTCTGAAAATTTGCATGATAAGTGTCCATAAAGTCACAGGGTGCAGTCCTAGTCCTATTTAAATCAGTAGGGTTACTGATTTAATAGACCTTTCGTCTGACTTTAGTGCTGCCACTCTTGTTCTTATTAAATCTGTTTTGTGGTCAAAATATTGAAATTCTTCAGAGGCATTAATTGCCCCAGGAGATAATCAAATAAGAACTCAAATTTTACATCTAATTTAAACCATGTTTTTACTACAGGTAGATCAGGAAAGGAAGAAACAAAATGAAGGCTACACTTCGAGGGTTTTTTGTGTGCATGGAGAGCTTATTAGTTATATCTCCAATGGTTTGGTTAGATTCTGTTGCCTGAACTGTAAAATATTAAAGATCCAAGATAAAAAAGTGCTCCCATGCTTCAAATCTGACCAATTCTATTACGTGCACTATTGAAGGATGAAACTTTTCTCTTGGATAAAAATGCTGGCAGGGAATATTTATATTTTATATAAAGCTATCTTCAAGGAAACAAGTAGACAGAGTGAAGCAAGCAGCCATAAAATGACTTTCTTTATTTTGAAGTAGGTCAACACTGGGTATATTATTCTTATTGCAACAGTCTTGTTAAGCTTTTCAATTAGGAAAGGATGCATCTATGAAGTTCTTCCAGTTTTTATTGATCCCTATGTCATTTTTAGGGTGGTGAGTATCTATATCTTATGCAACTGAGATAAGGAAGCGTTTCTTTCCTGATTTCATCTGTGGCTGAAGGGAATGGCTTTAGCCATTTTGATGCCCATCCGTTTTACCATCAAAGAACTTTACATTAAAGGAAGCTTCATTTATCTTCAACAACTGTTACAACGCCACCAAGCTATAAACTTCTCAGTAGACACTAGCCTGCTGCAAAAATTCTGGTCCGTTTATTTCCAAGCCTCCAAAACATGATTCCAAGCCTGGATCTCTGGGAAATTATCCCAAGTGCTAGATACACTTTTGAATCAGTGGAAGCCTTGATTCCATCCTCTCAAGTCAATGCATGTATTGCTCCAGCATCCTCAGATCAGACACATGCTTATGACTTCCCTGTGGAACTGGGGAACCATCACTTACTTTGGAAAAAGGGAAATAGGCAAGGTAGAATTAGTAATTCACTCCAAGAATTACATATCCAAAGCAAAGTTTCTCTTAAACAGCCTACTCTGCTACTGAGTGCTGAGCAACCACAGGCAGCCGCCTTGGCCTAATTCCTTTACAGCTGGGATCTTGAGGATAGACAGAGTCCATAGTTTTGTCCGTAGTCCAGGCAACTTTATTACATAAGCATGGGAGACTCCTACCTCACAGAGAGGCTGTTCCTTAAGGAAGGAATAAGAATTTATATTTGTCAGGCAGATAGAAGGAGCATTTTTGGTTTTCTAGCCACTCAAGTCCTGTGGGAAGTTCCCGTGCTCTCTATTTTTGGCAGGTCACTATATGTAAGAGTTATTGAGATCATTTGCTCGTATTTGCTATGTGGAGAGTTCCAGAAATGGGGGAGATTTCAATTCTGATGACCACAATGTTTCTCCTACCCAGTTGTGTAGGTACCCAGTGGCTAACAGGAACAAGATTTATTCATCTCCAGATAGCATAAGAACAGAAACTATAGGTGACAGTGAGGGTTTTGATCCAATCAGAGTTAGAAATTGAAGGGTTTGTACAACCAAAATTGGGTTCATCACAAGATAGGGGTATACTCTTCCCTCAACATATCACAGGACATAATTTTCTTGAGTATTTTTAGACTGACTACAAAAGAATAACTCTATAGAAAATGTTAATATTTGTTCAGAGTAATTCCATTTTATCATGCTTCAAAAAGTAACAAAATTGCAGTCTTGTATCTGTTTTATGTGGTTCTTGGACATGCTTGCAAGTAAAATTTAAAAAATAAGAAATAAATATACTAAGTCATGTGATCCTCATACACCATCTTCCAAGACAGACTGAATGGGTGGACTAAATCTTTTACTGGTATTGTGGTGATCTCTTTAGAAATGAATAATTCTGTCTCATCTTGTGAGTATGAAGGGTTTTTTTTTTTCTAATTTACAGGATTTCTTTCCTTAGTCTCACAATGCTATGCCAGCAAAAGGAGGTATCTAGCGTTATCTCACTACTTCCCATTATCTCAGTCCCGTTTAAGAGGCAAAAGATTTCTCCAAGGGCTTGTTGCTCCCTATCCCTACGCAAGACTTTTGTATCCAGTATATTTTTCTTCCTTTTCTCCTCTACCCCACCAGCAGAAAACTTTTTTTCACAGGCATTCCAGCAACAGATAATGACCACCATGACCACTGAACAGAAATGAGAAGATGCAATAAAACCCAGTCTTCTGCCCTTCCTCAATTCCCTATGAACACATCATAGACACAAATGCTTATTTTTTCCATCCTTGATGCCACCCAGCACTCCATTCACAGTGAATGCCACAGTATTTGCTTTCATCAATCATGCCTCCTCTTCCCCTCTTGTGGCCTATTGACATCTACTCTTTTCTACTTTTCCTGGTGGATATTCCTTGAGATGTCTCAGAAGAATATCCAGTCCATCCTGGCATCTTCCCTCAAGCATGGACCAACCCAGCCTCCCATTTTTAGGGTTCCTTTCTCTGTTTCTTAGTTTTCTGCTGGATGTGGTGGCTGCCGCTAATCTCGCTGAGAAGGTGGACCTGTGCTCTCTTTGGCTTTGGTTGGCGTGGCCTAGCTCAGCCTGCTTTTGTGCCATACCTTCAAGGAGTTTTTCTTACCAGCACGGCGGACTGGACCGGCGTGCCAGGCTGCGTGTTGTTAACAGACCAGAAGAATAACTGGAATCTGCTGGAGGTGCAATTAAGCCTTTCTTCCAGTTTCCTTTCATGTGTGCCAGATTGGCCTAGCCTGCCATTTTATTGAGCCTGACAGCAGCTTTCATCCAAGCGACATTGATGAGAGTGCGTAGTTGCTCACACCATCAGCCTGCCAGCTCCAATGGACAATCTGAATAGCTGTGATCCTACATTAAAATGTCAGCATTAAGGGAGGAGAGTGCACCATTTTGTTGCACAGCTGTAAAACCACTTCAGCAAGGCTTTCAAGCTCATTATTGCACAAGCAAGGGGTTTCAAGCATGAGTGCTCATGCCCTGTTCTCCACTCTCCCCCCTCTTGTCAGCCTTGCTTCTATAAATATGCTTTTTTTTTTTATTTTATTTTTTTTAAATGGTATTCCCTGTCTCATCAAGGAGCAGCTCTCAGGCTGGAGCAGTAGCAAGGTTGCAGACGTAGCAGCAACACAAACTTTACAACTGTGGAGCAGGACGGCCTAAGCAAATGAAAAACTGTCTTTCTGAGACAGTTAGATCTCTTTTTCAGTAAATTGCACACAGGCTGTCTTGCTGGTATGGGAACAACACACTACCAAAAAGGTTTTTGGTAAGTGGCTGAGCGCAATTCATTATTCAAACAAATAAACAACAACAACAAAAGTGTAACATCTAACTGCAACACTTACTTCTCTTTTGCTAGGAGAACATATCTGCTCACAAATTCTTCCTCCTGATAAGGTCCCTTAATTCTGTCTCAATTGTGCTTCACACTTTGCAATGTCTTTATGCAGAAGGGTACTCTGGAAGGGTAAGAAAAAAAATAAATGTACTAGAATGTGATGGTGAAATAAAAAAAAAAGCTCTTATTTTATAGAAAAAAATATCTGTGGAGATAAGTATATTTATTTACCACTTCTCTCACTGAGGCATGGCTTCCCTTTAAAGCATCTCCGACTCTCCAAATATACTTGGAATTCCTGTCAGGTGCTAGGAACTGAGTCTTCCCGCATACCCTGCTGGCTCCCATCTCCTCTCCTCTCCTCTCCTCTCCTCTCCTCTCCCATCCCAGTGACGGGTGCTGCTGCAGCTGCATCTTGCCACAAGTGGACACTTCCCTGAGTACAAGTAAATTCACCTGCACGCACAGTGTATCTTTAATCTTCTTGATGGGAAAAAGAAGTTTTTTGCCATTCTGGAAGTGCAGATGCTTTTTACCCAGACAGACATTTAATCTCAGAACTGGAGCATCCTGTAACGAAAAAGCTTCGTGCCAATTTGCTGGCTTTGTTAGAAGCGCCTTGGGTGCTCTGCACTATTGCAGGTCTGTTTCTAGTTTTGATCAAAGCCCTTTTGGCTTCGCACCAACATCCAGGAGACAGCAAGATCATTTGCTGATGGCTCATCATAGAAGTGATCTCTGAACGTGCTGAGCAGACTTTTCAGCTGCTGTTATTCTGCAATTTTGCCAGCTGTTTGTAGAGAGCTCAAGTACCTGACCGCTCTGCCAAACGCTGCAACCATTTCTAGTCCCAAGGAGGCATTTTTCAACTGGTGTTTTTGTTTGTCTGTTGTTCTCCCTGGGAATTCCTTGACCGTTTGCCCTTGTATCAGGTAAACAGATGTTGAAATGGTGGAAGCACACCTCTGTGTTTGGACCAACATGACCACCTAGAGTATTGTCAGAGGAATTTAAATAAAAAGGCTCCAGTCATTGAAGGTAGCATCGCAAACAACATCAAGAGCGAAAAATGTCTTCTGCTTTCAAGTACTGAAGAGGGTACCATTATCTACTCCGATATTTTGCCTCTGCATTTGATTCTCATTCATAAGATAAGCTGGAAGTGAAAGTTTGCGGTGAAAATCTGGTATGAAGGAAAGGAAAATTGCTTTTGGAATGGTGAATGTTAGTAAATAAATACTGAGTACCTAGTTCTTTCTCAGACCTTGGGATGCTTCCTATTTTTATAAGCCCAAAATATAAATCAGGTAAATACAATTACCTACATTTGTGTAGAAGGACAAGTTATCCATTACTGTTAGATCTCATTTTGCTAAACTATAGTCATCTGGAGGTTAGGAGGTGGTGCAGATTAGTGTCTAAGATCCCTGTGCAGCCAATGAAAATGGTTAAGCACCTCTGGATAATAAATCCAGTGCTAGAGGGAATGTTAGGGGTGGAATGACTTGCTCTCTGAAGTTCTTGTTGTTGTCCCCATGGACTATGGGCTCAGCTCTGAGAGCTGCCATATAACCTGTAGGTGCCTGTGACCAGGTGAAGTGGATTCCACAGAAAATTGTGCGATTGAAGTAACTACGAATCTTTCAGATGATGTTTTATAGTCACTCAGAACAATCCTGAATCAATGGGTGTGTTTATTTCTGGATTTTCTCAAACTTCCTTGTCATTTTAACTTTGAAAGTGATAACGGTTTCTGCCTTGTGCAGTATAAATACGCAGGACTGCTGAGGGACTTCATGCAAGTGATGCATGTGTTTCATGGTGTTTCACAGAGTTTTGAAAATACTGTTAATGGTGCCTTAAAAAGTGCAGCCGTAGGTTTTATCTCATGAGTAAGGATGTAACGGAGCTGTGTTAGGTAGGGACTCAATTGGATCTTAGTCCTGATAGCCAAGTTTATTGATACAGATTTTGCAGCAAAATTAGTCCATTACAGTATTTTTTCTGTGTGGCCCATCATCTTTGCCAATTCTTTGAAGTCGTGTCTCAAAAAGTTCTTGTTTTCTTGTTACTAAACTTTGTGCATTTACTTTGTTAATCTGATTGTCTTGTGTTTTGCTCCAAGTGTACCCTGAATCTGTGATCTATTTTCAATTAAATTTGTTAAAAAGAAGTCTATTTAAGCAGAGGAGAGAATAATAATCAAATTCTCAAGAGTTTTATAGAAATGGGTAGCTGGATGGGAGTCCCACGTTTGACACTTTCTGAAGGAAAGGCAGGCTGTGTCTATTAACACAATCATGTGGTTGGCCGGTTAGATATTCAGCTGGGTCCAAACTGGTCCCAGTGTAGGCTATCCCTTGCCCTGTGGTGTTGCCAGAAAGTGTGTGTGCAGAAACAAGACTCTTTGCAGGGGAGGACAGTAGAGGGATGGTGACAGAGAGGAAGGCTCCATTGGAATCCAGGCTGCTTTAGACTGCACAAACTAACTTCTTTGTCAACATGTTGATAAAACTTTCTATTATTCACATCCTTTTTTATCACTTACAGTGAATTATTACTTTATTAACTGCACTTTAGGGGGGCTAATATGTGTGAGGCCACTCTCCACCTCCAATAATAGTGTGCATCTTCTCTGGCTGATTCTCATTTTGTATTAGCATGCTTAAGTTGTCATCTGAACCAAGCACTTTCCTTTCCTGTGTTCTGACTCCTTCCAGAAGATCAGTCATTTGTACACATTAGCGCCTGAGATGTGGTTGGAACTTAAAAATTCTGTTTATGCACAAATGAATGATTGAAGAACATCAGATATAATTTTAGGATTTTGGGGGCAACTTTAAGGAGGGGTGGCAAACAGCCACATCTGCTATTTCCTGATGTATAAATTCAAAAGTTTGCTAGTCCATCAGGTTGTTTATTTAAGGCCGGCATTCTTCTGGGCGGCTGCCAAGGAAAAGGCTACACCAGGTCAGTGCTTTTCTTTTTGTGTGCATACCTGTTCTTTTATGCGTTCCCATATGTACTGTTTAAACCAACCATGACCTCTAGACACAAAATTCTGCAGTATTTAGAGGACTTGTTTGTTCATTTTTTAAAAAAAGCTTTCTTACTATGCTGTGGGAAGGCAGTAAAGAAAAAAAAACACAACACAACACAATAAAACATACAGCCACTTTCAAATAAAGGTTTTCTTTCCTCTGGGTTCAATTTTCCTGATAACTTAAATGTCTCTTATGCTTGTGGAGATTTGTTTTACTGTTTGATATGTCCCACCTGCGATGCATCACTGAGCACCAGACACCCACAAGGGAACAAGCTAAAATGTATTTACCTGCTTGGAATTTTCCTTTTTCTAAAGTGGCTGTGGAGAGACCCCACCCAGAACACTGTCTCATTTGCATCATGTCTCTAATCGTCCTTTTGTCCCTCAGAAAGCACTCCTGCTGAGAGCTAAGGGAGAAATCCTGCAAATCCTTCATTTTGGTATCTTGCTTTACCATCTTCATTTCCATTTTTTGTTTGATAAATTAAATAGATAAAAGCGAACATCTCCTGCTTGGAGATGGCTAATCTTGCAGAATGTTTATTCATCAGGATTTGTAGTTTGTCTTCCCAATTTGGGCAGTTGGCAGTAGTTTGAGAAGCTAGCAAAAAAAAAAAAAAAAAAAAAA
>NW_015094507.1:13413611-13438417 GCF_001431845.1 Calidris pugnax
AAAAAAAAAAAAAAAAAAAAAATCAGATAGCTTCTTTGTTTAGAGCGGAAGAATAATCCAGCTCTAATGGGTCACAGAGGGCCCAGTATCTACTTCAGAGAAAGAAAATTATGAGTAGGTAAGTGTGTTTTACGTCTTCCTCTAGTTTGTGGGAAGTGCTGTGTTTCTAAATGACCCTTATTTCCCATCTGGGCTCACTGGAGCTAAAGCCAAAGATAAGGCTGTGTTATGAACTGCATTTAACCGCTTTCACTGATCTCCTGGTTCTCCTCATGAGACTGTGCAAGGTGGCAACACGGTCCTGTCAGGAAGTGGAGCCAGGTGCCCTAGAAAGCCCGACTAGTCTTGCCCTCTGACACTAGGACTGTAAAATGGGCATCCTACCAAACACAGCCTGCTTTCCAAACCCCACCTCTTCTCTCTGTTGTGAGTTCCCTGCTCTGCAGAAGTTATTTTACCACCTCAAAGGGGACTGTCGTAGTCCAGCATGATTCTCTTCAGAAGTTGCCGCATGCTGGAGAAGGCATTTGCAGAATCATTAGCTTTTCCCTAACACTGACTACTTAAGGTCTCAAATTCATTGTCTCCTTTGCTTTGAGAAACACACTGTGTTTAAAGTCCATGGCCCTAAAGAAAAATAGCTCATAAAGTCCAGACCTCTGTAGTAAATAATGTACACTAGATGGTTTTGAAAGAGCATGATGCACTATTTCTTTGATGTGGCTTTCTCCAAATGAGATACTCAAACATAATTAAAAGGAATTTAATTACAATGTGCAATTCTAGGCTCACTTAAAGTGACACTTATTTCTTCTAAAAAGTGATACTTTGCCAAAAAAAGTGTTGGACGTCCCTAGCATCAAAGGAATAGTCACATCAGGAATATAGTTTGGACAAGCCACTGCTTTATTAAGTAACACATCTGGGAACTACCTTTCAACAACTCATCCAGGACTGGCCTTCTTTCGTCTGCAATCTGTTCTACTTGAGAGAGAGCCAGAATTTAGCCCTCTTTCTCTCTAATGCCATTGATGGAGGTTTGCCATCAGCAGTCATCCCATCATGCTGGCCTTTGCTGCTGGGCCTGATACCCTCCCCTCAGAAGGGACTCATAGGGGAAAAAAGGTGACAGTCTCTTTATCAGCAGCATCTGGAAAACCAACCACAGACCACGTCTTTCGGAGATAACTATCTTTCAGTCTGGTTTTAAGTCCAGGTGACTTCTCACAGTCTGCCTCAAAACACCATTTAGCCTTCCTTTACCCAATACAAACTTAGTTAAAATGATAAAATGTTAGTAACTGAAAATACATCTCAGTTTAGAAAAGACTAAACCAGACATAGATCTGAAGGAAATCTTCTGAGTACTCTGGAAATCCAGTACAAATTTGTATACTGGAACCCTAGTAGCCTCCTTCAGTAACTTGCTGCATCTCTTTCCATATAGCATCTAATGAAACTGTAGGACTTTTGTAGTAACAGGTCATTGGTGAACTTGCAGGTGAGAAGGTGCAGACTCTTGGGCTGCTGAATTCAACAGTGTGTCACTTACTGGGGCTGAAACTTTCCTTTCTACTATCTGGACCGCTAGGACTTGTATGAGCCGGTAGCATCCATTGTATTGTGACTAAGTGATGGACTTACCTGCCTTCCAGGAAAGATTCAACAGTGGGTGCTAAATGCTATTTTTCTTTATAGCTATTGGTATTTTTTAAACAGCTGTTTAAATTAGCTCATGCAATGGGCTGGAGAAGACTCTTTCTGAGCTCGGTGACAGTCAGGTTTCTGAGAACTTGGTGGCTTTGCTGCAGATATTACATCTTGTTAGAGCTAAATCTTATGGGTGTTGGAACAGATTGCCTAAATTTTCTCCAACAAGAACCCACTGTTACCAGAATGGTTTGGTCTGTAGGAATCTGAAGACGTGCTCAATTACTGAAAGCCCGATAATGTTTTTGTTAAATAGAATTATGTATGGTGCAAGGTAAAAACAAATTCAGCAAGCTTGCTTTATTTGCATATTTATTCAACCAAAATCAAAAGAGGTTTATATCTGGGCACGCTAAGCTCCTTGATGTCACTGAGCTAATATTTTATTGTTATTTATTACCAGACATTTTGAAGGTGAAAGATATCATTGTGGCTTGGCACACTGTATATTATTTGAATTAAGAGTAGTCCAGTTTTTCAAGAACAGGAAGGAAATGTGTGACAACTGAGTGAAGATTAACCAGAGGAAAGTAACTCTGCAGTGCTATCTTCACAGATGTGGTTTAGATTATTTTATAGAGGAGTCAAAGGTAGGCTATCATTTCTTCTGAAATCAGCAAATCGGAATATGCATGCTTGGGTAAAATTTGACCCATAAGATTAAGTCTGCCACTGCAAAGAGATCAGTGCTATCATATACGACCATGTGTACATGTATGTTTAAGAAAGATTATACAGATATGGAAAATTATGTCTACTTTATTGCCCTTCTGAATGTCCTCCCAGGAGCTTTTCTCAACACTGTCAAACATTAAAGACTTTTGTTTGAAAGTGTGGAATTTGCTTTGTATTTCCTTGGAAAGGAATACATCTTTCACTAGCACAACCTTCTGTAACCCTCCTGCCCTCCTCACTCCCACACCCCCACACAAAGACACTCCTTAATTGTATTACTGTTAGGCTGACCTCCAACCCCTACTAAAATGAGGACAAGGCTAGTTTTGTGTTTCATGGGATAACAATTTATGAGCAATTAAAAATGAAGAGACACAAAGCATTCATCACAGTCTCAGCTAGACAGGCAGCTGAGGTCAAAGGTCCTAGCAATGAAGTGTGCACAATATATTTTTATTTCTGTTTTCACTAAGAAGGAAACGGGTTAGCTAAAAATTATGGCATGCAGCCTCCAGTTCAAAATAGGTGCACTTAATCTTTCCAGACAGTCCATGCTTGGGCAGATAGGTTATGACAGCACACACACACGAGCACGCACACACACACACACGCGCGCGCGCACGCTTCCAGTATCTGTAGAAGAATTCAGAACATATTATTGGCAAACTCAAACACACGGTTGCTTAAAATGAGATGCTCCGAGTGCCCTGAATGCTTATGCAGCTTACAACTTAGGAGTTATAGTGGTCATGCGAAACATACCTTCTCCTCTCATCCCGAAAATTGAAGCATGCTAGGATTTTATCCCTTTTGTTCATATTTCAAAATGCATATGGGAGCATGGAAACTTCATATGTTTACATTCCTGAAGCTACAGCAGATAATTTACATAAATATGGAAATGAAGGCTTCCATGTTAATGTTAGTATCGCGGTACTTCTGTATCGCTAGATACTGAAAAAAATCTCAACTGAAAAAAGTGTCCTGCAGAGACTTTGGGGTTTGTTTCTTTTTTTCTTTTTTTTTGTTAAGACAGACCACACAGTTACAAACCTGACACTGATTGCTGATTTAAGGTCTGTTGTCTCAGCCTGCAAAAGTATTGGTGAATCATCTGTTACGTTATGCCATAAATCCGGCTCAGTGTGATTTGGCAATGTGTCATTTTTCCAACTTGGATCCAAACTATAAAAGCCGAGAGCGAACAGTTTTGAATTGCCATTCTAAAAGGACTCGATCTGCTTGTTTAATCAAAGCACCTGAGTGGCAGTGCCAACAAGAATAAAGTGAAGCATCGCCTAATGGGCTCAATTTTGCTAGAACTGTGAATGAACACGGGCATATATATACATGTACGGTGCTTGTCGGATTACAGTAATTGAAAGTCCACTTACATAAATAGGGACATTTCTAGCCTTCTGTAGTTATTCTCTATTAGAAGAGAAAATGTAAGTTAAAAATGTATTTCATTTGCATCAAAATCACATCACTTTACAGGTGGATAAATAATGCAAACTACCAAGGGGTGCCTGGGATCTTTGTGCTCTATTTTTGTTGACTGAAATGACACTACAGTTTATTCAATAAGGGATTCTTTTGAGTAAAAAAAGTGATTTATGTGAAGCATGACATCTTTTCTTCTGAATTAAGCCAAATGATCGGTAAAGAGGGTTGGTATTGATTGGACTATAGAATATGGTGCATTTGTTAAATGGGAGTTTCTTTTCACTGGGGCTGAAAGCCAGTAAATAGTTCTCAAAGAAAATGGGGGAAAGGTAAAAACTCAATGAGACTTTTAGTCACTGCTGGTGACTAGAAAAAAGAAGGCTTAATAAGAAAGCAAAGCGAGAGATTTAGGGGATTGTGTCAGAAGGATTTATTTCATTTCTGCAGTTTTGAGAGCATTCTTCAACAAAAGAGATGGTTCTGTCAAAGGCTCTAGTCAGAACACAGATATGACAATGGAAAGATGCTTTAAGGATTGTAAGTATCTATCATGCAAACATAGTCTAATAGGGTTAAGTGCTATCCTACATGCTAGGCCCAAACTGCTCAGCGGCATAATCTAAAAGGTGATGGGAGCTGCTCGTGTGTTTCTCGTGACCAAGTCATTTAAGACATTAGGTGTGTTTGGGACTCATACTGCAACAGCACAGTGGCTCCCCTTTATACATCTCAGAGTCAGCCACACTGGCAGTGGGGAAGATCCCACAGAAGGCTCTGGAAAATTATGAATTATAATTTTTTTTTTTTTTTTTATATTAAAGGACAATATTGTGTAGACTTGGTTCCATCTGGCTGTGTAGGAGCAGTGCATGAGGAGAGACTACTCTTCCAGGACTCATAGAAAGCTCTGTCATGCAGGGGGATTATGTTAAATAAAATATGGAAATTATCATAAGAATACTGATTTATGTATACAGTATATATATCATATATATTGTGTGTATATATATAATATAAAAAGAGTCTATATATAGTGCTCTAATTATCATTACATTAGAAAGTGTTACTTTCATCTTGAGCGCAGTGAGGCATCAACAGGGCATGCAAAGGCTTCCTCTGAGAAATCGCAAACCTGTTACTAACAATAATCTCAAGGTATGAGTTAAAGAATACTTTTGAGGGTGGCATATTCCGTAAGAATTTAAGAATGAAACAACGATCACTTTAATCCAATATTCTGGCTCCAATAACAGCTATGAGTGGATGTCTAGGGAATGACAGAAAGGGGAAAGAAATTAGAAGATAGACAGGCCTCTGTGAGTCCTTAAAAGACACCTTTCCTACAGCATGTCTCTATTTTATCATTCTTTTTGGGGCAGGAGTGTGTTGTACTTGTAGAATCACATGTATCTGGCAGCCGTGGTCTCTCCAGCAATCAAGGAAACCAAATTGATGCCTGAATAGCTCAGGAAGCTGAGACACGATCTGTCCTCAGGATAGTGGGGATGCCTCTTTCCACCAAAGGTCTTTCAGTTCCTAGCCAGAGAAATTCCTGGCATTTATCATCCAAAATGGGAATTAGCATGTTTGGGGTTAGATTACCTTGGATGCTCTGTTATGGATGTGTCCCATTCTCTGTAACCTTTATAACTGCTGCCTTTAGTTTGGTTAAGCTTATATCAAGCGTAAAGTCAAGGTAGGTCTGCATGTTCCCTCTTCTTTTCTAGGCACAGGGGAAAAATCCCTCAAATTCTCTGCTTTCCTCTTCTTGGCAGAATCCATGAACATTGTCATATGTCATTCAAAGACTGATGGGGAGGGAACAGTTTGTTGTTCTAATGGCACTGTCTCCCGACCTTTAGCTCTGTCCAATGTGAGTGTTCAGGAATTTTGTGCTAGTCTGGGAAGAGATTAATGATTCTTTCTTATTGCAGAGCAAAAATTGCCTCCGGTGTCTTACCAGATAGCAAATTGCAATGGTTATGAGAAAATCTGTTGCACGCTCTGCCTTTAACAAGTTTGTTTCCTGTTATTTTGGAATTGGAAAAGCCGACCTACAAGGAGAGCTTGGGCTGAGAGAAGGTCTGATCAGCTTGGTGATGAAGGTTCTACTTCTAACTGACTTTCAGTTGCTTGGTGAGGGGCAGAGCAGACAGTGTGGTGGTGAGCTCTCAGTGATGGGTTGTACTGTCTCGATTGGATTCTCTGTCAGTCTGTCCAGGTACAGGCTGGGTTCAGTGCTGTTCCTTTGGCTGGTACAAAGTTGGACTGCATATGGCAAGTCTTGACAAAGGAATAACCACTTGTCTTCATCTCTGGAAGCTATGACAAATGACTTTGTTTTTTCAAGATGCTTCAAAGAGTTTTAGGTTGTGGGTGTGTGTTTGGATTTCTATCCCCAAATACATGTTCTTATTGTGACCATCTACCACCCTGCTCAAACAGTCTTCCAGTGTCCACATCCTGCTTCTCTTTGGGATCAAAGTCAGCAAAGAGAGTCTTTTTCTGAATGCCACCACAGCCAGCTTTGGTGCTTTGTTCTGCTAAGGAATGGCTGTGAGGGATGAAGGGAAGTAGGGATGGAAGGCTGGGAGAAGGCAGGGAGTGCATTCTGCAGTTCCCTTGGCCAGGAGAGGAGACATCTGATATGCCCTAGACAGAGCTCCCTGGGAAACCTCTGATCTGATTATTTATACTGAGCTCATCGCAATAGTGTTGAAGGTATCAAGAGGTCACGGGACATTCGTTAAAGCATCACCACATTTTGGGGGGATTAATTCCGACATTATGCTTTCTAATGTGGAACACTCCTCATTTAATCAAGTTAATAAATTCAATCAAATGTTAACATTTGGTCTACAAAATAAGGAATCAACTCTCAAAAGCATCTTGATAAATGACAAGAATCTTAAATAGGTGGCTTCATAAATTATAGATGCATATATTTACAAACACATCCACATGCACAGTGGTATGAACGTGTCCTTAAGCAAATGAAGCACAGCACACCTGCAGCCTGAATTATCTCTTTGGTGGATCTTGGAGATATGGTCTTGGACAATGCTGACTGACCACTATGTGGGCAGCTCATGTACTTCTCATGTTGCTGCACTGTCTGTTTCACTGTGGGCTTAGCTCAGGCCACTTCACACTTTTGCAAAGGCTGGACACAAACCCCTTGACCCATTTTTCTCCAGATAAGAGGATTTTGGTGTAAGCTAAGGCTAAATATTTTGTTGGCAGTGTTAGCGTTTACACTGTTGAGAACTGTGAAGTCAGGAATATTAAAATGTTCATAGAACTGACAAGCAGAGAGAGCTGGGTGTAAAACAGAAAATAAAATCCAAACCCTTCAAAATAACACACTCTTCCACTAACTCTCCTTCTGTACTGAAAGGAGTTTTGCTCTGCATCTCCTCCTTTTTGACAGCTTTTCCTCTGCTCCAGTGTTGCAGCAATACTGTCCCCAAGGTCTGAAACAGGACACAGATGACCCTTGAAGGCAACGGCATCTTCAGCAGCAGCTTCTGGGGAGCGGAGGATGTTTGGAAATCAGCCGGCTAGTTTTTAAAAATCCTGCCCTAAATATTTACCAAAAAGTATGTAACATTTCACGCCTCTCCGCTGTCCCTCTTTGTGGCCTTGATGAAAAGCATCACAAGAAGAAGTGCCCTGGTCCTGACTGGTTTCCAAGTCTCATTAAGTACAATGGGTTTGCAAGTGCTTCCGTACATACCGGCTGCACTACATCATCCCTCGCATTCCTGGGGCTGAAAGCTGCAGAAGGCAGCCAACGGGGAGGGGATAAAGAGCACACTTTTTTGAGACTCTCTTTTCCCAGCTTCTATTCTTTGCGCCGGCCAAAGAGATGAAATCGCAAAGCCATTACCTCATTTCTGAGTGGTTTGGAAGGGGAACTCACTGTTTTGAACTCGGGGAGGATTTTTTCGGCTGCATGGAAAAGTGGAGATTTTGTAACTGATTTTTGTTTGTTTGTTTGTTTGTTTTAGAAGGCTCACACTTCATCACCAAATGAACATGAAATGGTGGTGAGTTGGAAGTTGAAATGCGAGAGTTTGCAGGGGCTTGTTTCCCAGAATTTGATTACAGGCATATGTCTCCCCTGCGGCTTTAAGTTTTTTGTAATTAATTTTTTCCTAGAATTTAGATGATGCTCCCTCTTTTTCACTTCTCCCAACTCTCTTTTTTTTTTTTGAATACCTCACACAGATCTACCTGAGTTTGGTAAGGAAAAAATCATCTCTGGGATTTTGTGAGGCTTTCTGATAAATCCTCTGCTTTAATTTGTTTTCTTCAAATTGCTCAGTACAAAATGTACTAAAAAAATCAATGCTAAGAGAAGCGTGGAGAAGCTTTAATTGTTCAAGTAAAATAACAAAGTCTCACCTAGACGTAATCACAAATGGAGCAGTTTTGTTTGCACATGCTGTCTAATTCATTTAGCCTTTCTAATGAAAACTTTTTTCTCTGAATGAACAACCTCAAAATATCAGACAGTGCACGTTGTTAAATCATAATGAAATCAACAGACGTTCTCACATAAGAGCTGGTGCTTGGAGATGGTCTGGGCTTTGTATCCAGGCTATTCCTTTCATGGGGAATCCAGGCTGAGCAATGGGGTATCTTCTGCCTGCTGGTGCCATAGTAAAGCACGAGTCATTTTGTGACACAGGGCAAAATGAAAAACTTCTCATCAATTGCATACCTTTCCTTTTGACTGAGTGGTTCCAGCAGTCCTGACCTGGGTTGCACAGTGCTCTGTACATGCAGAAGCTCCTGTGCCTTTGTAGATGTGTAGTGCTTGGGTGCTGCTGACCTGGTCCAATATACATCATCCTTACTTTTAATGCTTCACAAGTAACTTGGCTAGACTTATTCATCTTCCTAGTGTCTTGTCAGAGAAATATGTAACTCCCATAGCTCAACGTCTGTGATTTTATTTGGAGCATGGCTCCCTCTTCTAGCCCAATCTCTCTCTTCCACGCGCTGAAAAATGCAGCGACCCGGTCCTTGTCCCTCAGCAAATTACTATTTCTTTATGATCAGAGAATATCAAAAATGTTTACGGAGCTTACCAAAATCTCCTGATGTGCTATTATATCGCACCTATCCTTTTTCACTTTTCATATCAGCTAATTAAATTGCTTCTCTGTTGCATCTATATCATGGAAAAAAATTGATGTTGTGTAATATGTACTTAATACTTTGCTTCCTATCAGCTACATGGTATACTTTGCTGAGCTCTATCTGATTGTAGTGTGAAATCCAACATTATGTAGCTATTTTTATAAAGGATAAGATTCTACTGAGGAAGATTCTACTGATGTGGAACCCCTTGCACAGGGTCTGGGTATGAATCTTCAAAACAGCCCTCTGGTAGGACTTTAACAATGTAGAATTCTTAAGAATTCAAGAGGTACAATAATGAATTGGGTTAAAGATGTTAATATCAAAGTGTTTTCAATAGATGAAGAGATGTATTTTAGGAATTTAGAAGAGGAAATCACATGTTATCAAAATGGTAGTGTACTAATTATAAATGTCAGACGGGTAGAGAAGAGAGAAAAATATTTGTGAAAACATTTTTCAATGGAAAATTAATGACTGAAAGAAAGTTTAACACATCAGAAATCTGAAATAATACCTCTTTTGTCCTTCAGTTTTTATAAAAAATTCAATTTCCCTAATTCCCAGCTTTTTAAAATTTCATTTTTAAGCAGGTCTTGTAACTCATTTGCACATGCAAGTGCCTTCTCCTTGTTTCTACTGAATATGTTTATAAGGCTTACATATGTGACAGCTATAATAAACTTACTATTGGTTAGTAACTAACATATCCTACCACTATTTTTATACAACACCTGGATATCATTTTATGAAATAAATAACCATCAAAAAATAATTGTTTTATAGAATGTGTTTATTTTCCAGATTTGCCAGTGTTTGAGTACTCACCAGGTATACAGCGATGGTTCAGTTTAAAACACAAACCCTCAAATTCACAATAAATTCTTCAATTTGAAACACAAACCCTAAAAAACAGAAGAAATTTAATCTGGCTATTTTGGCTTTGAATCTGAAAACATATCCATAAAACATTCAAACATCAAAATTAATATTATTTAAAAGCCCATGGTTATGTATGTAATTAAGTTCTATCATATTATGATATCATATTATGATATCATATTACGATATCATATATCATTCTATGATTCTATGATTCTAAATTGGAGATCCTAGAAATGGCATGTAGCAGGCAATGCCTCTGCTTTTCTATATTTAGGCAGCCAATTTGCTGTGGAAGAAAAAGAACTAGGCAGAACATCTTTGTTTCAGTAAATGCCAAAATATTTTGCACAATTTTAATGGCTAAAATTTTAAGAGAGTTACTTTCCCATATCCAGACTTCTGTTGAAAAGGTCAACTTCAACACAATTCTCTTCATATGAAAATTTTAGGAAGATTTCACTTTCACTCTGACCCAGAATAGAAACAAGTGTTAAAACATGATGAGTTCTCTTAAAAAGGAAATGCTCCTTTAGCTTTGGTGGCAAATCCAGGACCGTGTTTCCTTCAATGAGTGTCATTAACCACACCAAAAGGGAATCCAGAGTATAAATGTTGCTGTCTGCAAAAAAGGTAGCACTGTCTCCTCGTGAATTATTGATGTTAAACCTTTAGTATGAGTTTCTTCTCACAGAGGCCTTGATCCATCAAGGAGTTTCAGAATGGGCTGAATTCAAATGCAGAAAGTGTTCTAGTATCAGTGAGATTACTCCCATATTTTTTTAAGTTTAAACGTGTGCTTAAGTTGCACTGGTACCAAAAAACCTTCTTTCAGAGAGCTATGGTTACAAGGTATAAGACCAAACTGGTTCTAAAATTGAGTGTGTTTACTCTCAAACTAGTAAAATGACTTCTTAATAGATGCATTTGAAATGAGTTTATGTGTAGCATGCAATATTGACTCCTTGGAGATGAAGCAATAGCAGCGAGATAGACTGCTTCCTATATCATGGTTCTGAGCTGTCTTCTATTTATGCTTACTGTAAAAGTATCTTATCCCAGGGGGTGACAGAATATCTGAATGGCAGCATTATAGCAATGGTGCACACCAACACATAGGCCATTAATAACATATGAACCCAGCAATGTTTTCTCTATGTTTGTTTTCAAAGGTAACTTCGCTCTAACCCTTACAAATAATGCCAACAAAGACACATGTTCTTTTTTCAATACACTCCCCATCTTTTCCCACATGCAGTGCTAAACTCCTGCTTCTCCAGCTAGCAAAGTACAGGAACAAGCTGTAAATGAAGGGAGATGTGTTAACAGTATAAAACCATAAGCAGTGCAGACTAGTGTACTTCTTATAGCTAAACCTAGTATATTATTTCTCATTTAACAGTGAGAAAGGTGTCCCAGGATACTGCAGTGCAGGAACACAAGGGGAAACCTTTTGGTTGTAACCGAATGTTGTATGATTTTAGCTGTCATTACTGAATATAACTCTCCCCACAGCATATTTTCCTTTGAATCATGACTGACCTTCAGGACTGTTGACGCACCCTTTCTGCCACAAAAGCCCTTTTGTCTCTGTGTGTCTGTATGTGTGTGCGTGTCCATTCTGCCCATTTCCTCCTTGCGGTGAAAAACAACTGCTCGGCTTTTTCTTGGTTTTGTTTGAGAATCACAATTTGATCGAAAGAGATTAAATAAATCAGCAAGCGATAATATGAAGCCATTAATACAACTTTTCTGCTCAAGTGGTTTGGCAGCTTTTATCTGCTGGCTTAAACTTAAACAATTACAGGCTTCCAAACTAATTACAGCATGGAACATTATAGGATTTATGAAATTTGGCAGCTATCACTTAAAAAAAAGGGGAAGGAAAGGAAGGAAGAAAAGTTCATAACTATCCATTATGGAAGTGTCCTGAAAGTTCCTCAGAACAGAAATAATATACTACTGGTAAAGCCCTTCAGCAGCTCTGAGCATCTTGACTTCTAATTTGTACATTTTGTTCATTTTTCATGCTTCATAAGCAAGCGTATGGAAAATGCTGTGCAGATCTTATGCCAGCAAAGTGTCTTCTATACTATTTAATTTACAGCATCAATGCCTTAATTATATTAACTAATACACAGCCTGTAAATAAGTTGACAGTTGTCTAGTGAAAACCCTGCTGTAGTTTCCATCCTCTGCCAAACAGAGCTCTAGTCCTTGTTGCTGGAGGCAGATCTCAAAAGGGCGACCCATGGGGATGACAAACGGGTGGTGGAGCACTCACTAACTGGGAGAAGCAAAGGTGACACCAGCAGATCCCATTGCTTCTGCAGAGGAACCTGCAGCTGGGGACACTGGGACATGGGGATGGGGGATGGCAGTGGAGCAGGGCAAACTGGCCCCACAGGAGTGCTATGGGGACTCACCACCTCTTAACCGGGAACGTGGGTCATTTAGTTTGTCAGCCAAAAAGTCCAAAGGCCAAACAACACAAATACATGGAAACTGGCCTCTTTGGTGTCAAGACATCAGACTCATTTTGTCCATTATGCTGAATAAAGTCTAAGAGCCAGAGCTGCAGTAAGGGCAAAAATGTTTGAGGTTTGTTTGTGTAACAGTGACCACTGCGCATTTCAGACATAATGAGTAAGACCTCCCCAGAATCATGAGATTTCCTTCAGAATATGATTTAATATAATTATTATACTGATTTCTGATCCGGTAGGACAGCAATACTTGAGAGGTTGGGAAAGTTAATCTAAACTGAAAGTGGAGATGTAGTTGTAAAACATGGCTACAGGAGCAAGAGTTCAGGAAAAACCTAAATAATGCCAGAGAGGACAAAGCATCATGGGGTGACATATGGTCCCAGGTTGAGGAGCCATATGAGACCTATAGAGTTTCTGTTCCCAAAGAACATATTCTTAGTGGTTGGCATTGTGTCCATACCTTCTGCTCAGGAAGATCTCTAATCGTAAGAATATCCTTGTGAACATTTTCGGTCCTTAGGATAATTTTAGTTGATGAACATTCCCTAGAAAACATGCTAAGAAGACAGTCTTATTTATAGTACCAGCAATGCAATTCCTGCTCTGTGTCAGTGTTTCATTCCCAATAAAGCAAAAGGATTGTACATAGGGAAGGGAGAGCAGATCCATCTTTTTAAGTAAGACCAGAATTCTTCTGTTGAGGGAGTTGAAAACTACCATCATTTACAACACTGATTTCGTTGGTAATTTACTTGCCTTCATACCTTAAGAACCTGTCTGAAAAGCAAATTATTTTAGTGAGTCTCGTTAGGTTACAATGCAGTAGACTTGTAAGTGAGCAAACTTGGATGGGCCAGTTGTGAGACAATGGTTGGGGTAGAGGAGGCCACATGTGTGACTGGCACTGCAATCCACCAAGATGACTGCAAACCTGCAAAACATAGACCAACTTCAAGTCTGTTTTAGCTGCTTTTATAATTCCAGTCTGGGCTGTGTGTTGGCTAGGCACTACATAAATGTCGAGTGTTTTTCCTACACTGTCTCTCATCGCTGGCTTTGCCAGAAGTGATAGGTGGGAGTCAACAGGATGACAGCTAATTCAGGGAAAACATGGGCTGGCAAGAGTCAGGCTCTGCCCCACAGACTCTCCATCGCTATTGGTCTGTACTGAAGCAAAAATGGCCCAGGAGCATTTGGAGCTATCCGGTCCTCCTTTCTGTGCTCTCTTAATTACCAAACTCCTAGGCATTAGTCTCACTTTTTCCCTGTGATTAATTAAGCAATCATCTTCTTTAAAGATTTATTTCCTTTCCTGAAAAAATAAAAAATTGATGGCATTTTTTTAATGGAATCTTAAGATTTGATCAATGTCCACAAATGCTATGAGAGTACTGTAGGCAAAGCAACAATTTTTAAATCGATCTTTTCTTTCTACATCCATCTCATTCCTCTATGGAGGGAGTCCACAGATGAAAACTAAAATCCAGGCTGAGGTGAATGTAAAAAACAAACCATGCTTTTAAAAACACACCTGTAATCTGATGGTCAGCGCTGTAACTAATTCAACACAGGCACCCCAGGACTTTTCCCTGGGGCAAAGTGCCATGAATTCTGGCTGTGAGGACACACATGTACACAAGCACACACGTGCACATGCCTACACGTACACATGCCTACAGACATATAGCCTTAAACACACAGAAGTAAATGTTTAGTTTGCTAAGTATTGCCAAAGAGTCACTACAGCTAAATAATGTGATTCATGGTTAGGTAGTATAAACTTAAACTGGCTAGATTGAATCTGGCTAATTAGGTTTAATTCAAGTGAAGGTAGGTTTGTCTATATTCAGCACATGCCAGCATGTGCTATAGGAGACCACAGATCTTCAGTGTGACCTTATGTTGCTAGTTTGCTCCGAAGTGTGCTGCACCAGGTCTTGAATACTACTACATGTGCAAACTAAACTGAAGGTAATATGAACAAAAGTATCCACGTGGCTTTGTATCTTCTGATGTGATCCATGAGGGTATTAGGAGTCTGAGTGGATCTAGATTCTTACAAAATGCCATATATTTGATCAAAGATATTTGGTAGATATTTTTTAAGAGAACATGAGTGGGCTCTTTTAGTGCTGAGGTTTACATTAAATAATGCTAAAACCCACCAAAAGCATAGAGAATGCCTAGATACATTACGTAGTCCATGTTCAAGGAAAACTCATGAATGTCCTGCTCTGCTTAGTCAGCAGTTCTTCTGATCTGCCTTACCCTCTGCATTTCATACCAACAACAGAGTGCTGATGAGGTTTAGTAGACAGATTTGCCAGATTTGTCTTGACTCAAATCTTTTCCCTGAGTGTCCAAGCCAGAGTTGGATGAAACACCAAAGATGAGTGTGATGTCTGTGGATCTTCTTTCTTTGCCACCCCAGCACAGTCTTTCTACTGTTCTATTTGTAGGGAACATGGGAATCGATGGGGCAAGGGACGTGCCAGCTAGCTTTTTTCCTCCTGAGAAAACAGTATCCTGTCCTCCCTCGTGAATGCTGGATCCAAATTCCTCAGTTCTAGATAGTCCAAGTTATAATCTTAACTTGACACATGACAAACACTCTGAAACACAGATTGCTGGAGCCAAATATAGACATCTGGGAATCTGAAAAAAATGAGAGAGAACTAGACATGTGCTAGTGGCTTTAAGACAAATGCTAATAAAGGAAACAGAAACATGATGATTGCCTCTCCTGGAGGATTGCAGGAATCAAGCCCAAGCCTCAAAAAAGGTGCAAAAGTTTGGGAAAGAGGATGAAATAGATGATATGTGACATGATAGAATTTTTAGCAAATCTGAAACTTGAAAGAGCTCAAACTCTCCCAAGGCGGTATTCTGCTTTGTCTCAGTTTACACTGTAGATTATCCCATTTCTTCTTTTGTGTGACAGGAATCGGGTCCTTTCACAAGGCTGAGCTCAAGCTCAGGGAGGCCAAGGGTAGGACTTTTTATTGCACAGAGTTCTGTCATGCAACAGAAAGTGGGTGATGGTCAAATATGTGACAGCTGGAGAAAGTCACAGCGACTGGGAGTAAAGATTACTTGTAGCCTACCGCCACGGTTACAGTTTTGATCTAGCTATGACAGGACTTTAAGAGACCCATGTCCTTGAAAATGAAGCACCTGTGATGTAGAAGTTCCCTCCATTGTTTCCTGAAGACAGATGTGGACTGCTGCCTGGAGTTAGCTTTTTGTCTCAATTGTGTTTTGATGTATCCTGTGTGATGTAAATTACCATTCATTAGACAGCATATAGATTTGAAATGAAGGAAAAAAGCCAAATATAAAACTTCATAACTGTAATATCTCCATGCAAGAGAGACAATGACCAAAATTTTAAAGCCAAGTGAATGATACTAAGCTCCTGAAAACAAACCCAGGCCCATAAATTGGAAGTGGTGGTGAATACACCCAGTTTATGTTAACTTCACGGAAAGTAAAGCTGAGGATTGGCTTTATTTGAAAAAATAAATAAATCAGCTATTATTTCAGCTTGCCTAATCAAGCAGAGCTTGTGGCTGCAGGTTTCACAGCTCTTAATAATCTGCTGCAGGAAGAAGGGCAGAAGAACGGGAAGCAAACAAAGGTGCAGAAGAAAAGGGAGAGAGAGGTGAAGAGATTGGACAAGAGCAAAAAGCACGCAAAAAAAGGGGAAATTGCACGTTGGAGACCGTGAACTGGGAAGAGAAAGGAGAAAGAGAAGAGCGCAAGCACAGATGATGAAAGAAAAAGCTGGAGGAAAATGGATGGGCTGCACTGAAGACAAGAGAAAGAAATGACTGAAGAAAACCCACCCAGGGATTCTTGCCAGTCATGGACAACACAAAGCACTGACCCAAGGGGAAATGATTCTGAATCTGACTGGGAGACAGTCAGAGCTGTGGGCCTCTGCATGGGATTTTGAGGAAGAGACCTTGCTGCTTTTCCTGAAAAGTGGGTCGCCATGGGTTTTAAATGTGGAAGAGCATATATGAAAAGGCATTTTTGATCCCTGTCAGAAGACAAAAATTGGAAGAGGACTTGAAATGTACCATTCTGTATAAGGTGTCAGATAGCAGACAGACAGAGAACAATTAAGACTGCACAAGGCTCTCCATCAGCAGCGTACAATGGGAATAGGATTTTCTTTTTCCCCGGATGTCAGCCCAGCCACTCAGGCGAGACGAAGAGAATTTCTTCCACTTAAGAAATCCTTTGTTCGGGAAAGAGCTGTTCAGGCCTCTGTTCTCTCCCCAGCCAAATTGTATGTAGTTTTCACGGAGAAGACTTCACTTTCTGAGGGGCATTGGTAACCAAACAGCTTCTGGACAAAGTGCAAAGTGCAGCGAGTCCAGAGTATCCTTGGAGTCTGACAGGGAGGCTAAAGAATGAACAGAAACATTTTCAAATGCAAAAAGGTTGATATTTATTCTTGCAAAATTAGCCATAGGGATTTTTGTCCTGTGAACCTTGCAAGAGCAGAATTCATGTTTGTTTTCTGCAGGGTGGATGCTCGATCCTGTTCCCGTTTTTGTTGAGTCGTGTTGACTGTATTCTCAATACAAGAAAACTGCATGTAAATCTGTATAAAACCTGCCTAGGTCCTTTTGGAAGTGTAGATCATTCCCATGAAAACTATTTAACTAGACTATGAATAGCCAGCATCTGTCCTAGTTCAGTTACAGGTTTTCTTTTCTCCTGATGTACAATACTGCATATTTAAAAAAAAATAATGCGGTGGAGCTGTTCAAGAAGGAAGGGAATGAGACATCCCCACTACAGCATTTATTTTGCCTTTGCTCACTGAGACTAAAACCACTGGATTCAGGAGAACTTACTTGTATGTCTGATTTTTTTTTTCCCCTTATGCCATGAATACATAAGTGCACATACATGCAGAAATGCTGGAATGCATATGCACAGGCAGGCACAAAAGTGTGCACACACACACAGAGATGGAAACTTGGAACACAGACTTTTTCACCCAATTAATTGTGCCAATTTAGTAAACTCTGTGGATTTTATTACCCTGTTGATAGTATAGCAAAGATACCAGGTTATCAACTGACACATATTTGTGTAAAACATTTAAATACTCATAAAATTATTAAAACAACAAATGTATGACTTCTCAGCTTGTGCGCATTACTTGAAATTTCTTCATCATAAGGGTAAAAGGAACCCTGAAGATAGTTTGGAATACAGAGGTACTGTAATCGGCTCTGTTTGTGTTTTATTTCACAGTGGCTATGTATTGTGTCAGTATTTACTTATAGTGCCCTGATTGCTCTAATAAACTAGATTAGAAGTCTCACAACTGGGTCTGACACTAAATCCTACTCAGTGGAAGGAAAGAAGCTTGTCTGTCCCATCATTTCAAGAAGCCATGTAACTATAATGCACATTCAGGTCTTTATATCGTAGTCTAAATGCAGAAATGCTTAGGAGTCCATTCTGTCAGCAGTATCTCCCTTATTGGGTTACTGATTACTGGCAACACACCTTACATGAATCTGCATCTTGAGATCGCTTGGGCATTTCACCTGTTGCATACAGTGGCTATTCACTTGTTAATGGGTGTTTCTCACCAGGATCTCATTACATCTGTGCCCCACTGTCTGCCCTCACTTCCAGTTCATTTTAAAGTGGAGTGTTATACGCTGGTTCAAATTTGTGCGCTGTTAAATGGTTTGGTTCCTTGATACCCAGAGAAAACACCTCTCCCTTCATGTGTGACCAGGAGGCTGAGATCAGCAGAGGGGGATGAAAACTGTAACTTGGTTCCCAAGCTGTGCCATCAGAATGTGGGCTGGCTGGCTGATAGGTCATAGAGCAAAGCTTGGCTTCTCCGTGAGGGGAAAAGAAAGAATGGGCTGTACTGATTGATAAGGGGGCTACGAATCCTTGGTGGGTGGAAGTGGAACTTATTTTTGGTTTTTGGATACTATCTCTAATTTAGAACTTCATTTCTGAGTGTGTATTCAAGCATCACATGGCTGTATTCATAAATATATTAAGTGGATTCCAAAAAAAAATTAGCAATTAAGCAATTAGCTACAGACTTGGATCCGCAAATGCTTTTTGCTGCACATATTTGACATTCTTTTGCTGGCACCCTGTGCTTTGTAGTCTGGATGTCTTTACATATCCTGAAACTGCCTCTTTCTAATCCTTCCTTATTTTCATCAGTTTAATACAAGTAAAATTGTGTGTTACAACAAGGAAAACCCCCCAAGTTCCATATTAGCTTATTGTTTTTTTCAAAACCAGACTACTGTTCCTATTGCCTCTTATTACAAAAAGTACGAAGCACACATAGGGCAAGACTAAAAGTCTGATTTTGAGCAGACTACATATTGTCATCATTTTTCTTTGAAAATTAGGAATAAACGCTGTATGCAAAAAAAAATAATAAAAAAGAAAATAAATCTGAAAAAAGAGAAGAAAAACCAGAAAAGAATATCAAGTGTTTTGTATTCTCTCAGTTATCTGCTACTACATTTGTACTGCATATTTACTAAAGCCAGAGCTGTAGTACCCAGTGCTTCTCATTTTAAACAATCATTTATGGGTGTTAAAGTATGCCTGTGAAAGCAGAAGTGTACTATGTCAATCAAAGCTAATCACTGGTACAGGCAAAGTGCTTTTGTTGGCCTCCATGCTCTAAGCCGCGCTTCCACATCTGTGTTTGAAGAGATTAGAGAGGTGCTTCATACAAGGACTGTATTAGTTAAAGCTGATCGACAGTATTTGGAATAAATCACGAAAAAAGTTGAGTGCCAGAAGGGAAGGCATGGCGAGCGGGTTTGAAACGGACTAGGGCTAAACCCAGCTCCTTCCCATCTTTCCCACCCTTCCCTCCCCGAGACACAGGCGTGGAAACATCTACACACATCTTCTTCAGAGAGCAATGCTGGTTTCTCTTCCTCCAGCCTCTTTGCAGCTCCCGTGCGGCTGCACAGCCAGACCTACTCCGGCTTGTTTCCCCTCAGATACACACTGTTTATTGGCTGCAGCATTGATATCACCTTTGATGTGTTTATATCAGCCGGGACCGGCGAGGGACGGGGAAATGGGTGTTAAAGGAGAAGAAGAGCTCCTGCAAACTGCTGCGGTTGGGAGTTCTGCAGCTCCCCCCACCCCCGGATCCAGCAGCGCTCTCGCCTCCTGAATGCCATACACTTTCAAATAAATTATGAGTGACAAGTATTTGAACCAATAAAGAGGGCACCATATTTTATATGCAGTAAATTTAATTCCAGATTGTGTTTCACCTCAGCGGTGTGACATGTTTATTGCTGCTGAAAGATGAAAGCACCAGGAGTTAGAGACAAGCGTCAGCAGTTCTAGTGGGCACCAGCAAA
This sequence comes from Calidris pugnax, assembly GCF_001431845.1. NCBI lineage: Eukaryota > Metazoa > Chordata > Aves > Charadriiformes > Scolopacidae > Calidris > Calidris pugnax. Next base: position 13,433,356 of record NW_015094507.1, read on the forward strand.
ATGAAGATTTGACAGACTGGTGGCTGAGCCCGTGAAATGAAATGCCAGATCAAATTTTACCCAAAAGGGGTCAGATGTACTGTCATGCCCCCAGACTCTCAATACCAACTGAATAAATGACTCTGGTTCAACAAGCTGCCGAGGAAGGTGGTGTGCGATCCATAATTCACTGCTGGAGGGCTATGATGCCTTTCAAAATGCAGCGATGATTGGTAGTGCCCGAGCCGGCTTTGAGGATACAGTGCGATGAAGTAACTCTGTTGGCTCTAAGCACTTTAGAAAAGTACAGTCAAACAACTTCCAAAATTTGATGTTTGGTCTGTATTTGTCGTCTTTGTCCTGCAGCTGGACCTGCAACCGCTGGCATTAACAGTTCAAATCAACCAATAAGCTGTAAACTTGCTCCATGGTATATGCATCTGTTTGAGAGATTTCTTTCTGTTGGGGTGGCCCAGATCCGGGGAAAAATCTTTTGGCAATCTACTACAAAATGATATTTGGGTAGCATCATTTTGGAGGCTGAAAGTAATAAAGAGAAACATCGTGCTTGTTCATTCCAGGCCAAGCTTTGCCACCTTTCGTCATGTGTAGCAGCACTTACTCATGTGAGTCGTCCCACTGGGAATTCTTGGAAACTATTTGTTTGAGGGTTACTTAACATAAGTAAGGCTGGCAGAATTAGATCTGGTATTTGCATGCAACAAATTATATTAGGGGCAACTTGTATGCAGATTTAATTGCACAATGCAGAAAAGACATTTAGAGAATCTTTTGGCTTTAGTGAGACATGATCGCTACAGACCTTCTGGTCAGCAAAAAAAAATTTCTACTGGCTGTTTTAAAAGTTTCAGATCAAATACCATTCTTTGCCAATGGCCACTAAAGACTGAAAAAATATCTTATCGGTGCTGGTATCAGCAACAACGCCTCCAGGGTTCAGATAACAGCAGAGTGCCAAACCTGCAGGTCAGCAAGGCAAACTCTCTGCTTCTTAAATCCATCCTGTATCTGCTGGGAAGACAAGACATCTTTCAGGCTGCTGCTGCTTCTTAGAAGTAGTTATAATGTTTTTGCCTTCACATAACAGCGGATGGCTGTTCCTGATGTTTACCTCGTCCCTGGTTATAAATCCTCTGGTTTCCAGACCGAAGCTAGTCATGGGCAGTTTATATCTATTTGTTCTCGTGTCAGTCTTTTCAAAATAGCTTTAAACCTGTGTAAATAGCTTTTCACTCTCCCAGGTATTTTCTGGTGTATATAGATGGTCACCTGGCTTTGTTTTGCTAAACTTACTGAGTTCTTATATTTCTTTCTAATATGACAGACCCTGGGGTCCCTGACCATCATAGTAGCATTTTCCTGTCACTACTCCAAATATACCGGCAATTGTGTAAACCCTGCAATTTGAGTCAAACTGAACGTGGGCAAGTAGAGCACTAAACAATATCCCAGGTAAGGAATCTAACATGATATAAAAGTATCCATAGGTTTGGATGTCTGTCAGAAAGACGTTGCTTGATCATCCTCGTTTTGCACTCGCTCTTTTCATGGCAACCCCATGCAGTACCTTCTACACAGAGTACAGGTACCACCAGCATCTGGGCAGGACATTTCTGACACGTGGAACATCTTTCTAGTTTCTGACTGTCTGCCTGAGCTCCCAGATGTTATCTGATATTTATGATATTTATATAAATATAAAAATGACTGCCTTTTCCCTGGATTTCCCAGGGTGGAGCCTGGTGCCCTTTCCAGGTATTACCCACTGCCATTTCCCATTGTTCCTGTGCACCCATACAAAAGACTCCAGAGAAGATATTGGTAAGTTTTCAGTTGGCCCAACGCTTACATGAGTGGAAGTGATTAAGCCTAGAGGAACCTGTAGGCCTCCAGGCTACCTACACACGGTTGAGTCTCAGCAGGAGTTTGACAGCCCTAAGGAGACAAGCATGAAGTGAGGGACTTGGCACTAACGCTGCTAAGTCTGGTCGCCCTCCAAGCCCATTTCTCAAACCTATAAAAGCAAAGCATTTAATTGACACGTCTGAAAAGAAAGCAGCAGGCGTGGTTGCCCATCACTCTAATGAGGTCCTTTGCTACGTGTTCTGTACTGCGGCCTGACTCTGTCTGCAGGTCACTTAGTGGTTGCTCAGGACTGCCTTCATCATCAGGTTGCCCTGTTTTCCACTTTATAACTAGTACAGATGTGCAAATGTCTGCAGAACGAGGTGGGATGGTATGTGAGATCGTCCCTAGAAGGCAGGCTGGAGTCCTTGAGCTGATAGTACAGAGCTTTAGACAGGATTAAGGCAGGAACATTATGTTTATGTAAACAAGGTAACATACTACGGGGAACATCAGGCAAGGTGGCCTCCATTTCACAGAATCACAGAATGATAAGAGGTTGGAAAGGACCTCTGGAGATCATCTAGTCCAGCCTCCCTGCCAAAGCAGGTCCACCCAGAGCAGGTTGCACAGAGGAGGGTATTTTCTTGTCTTTCTTGCAGATCAATTTAACCCCGACTTCTGCTCAGATTGTTAGTCCTTTTAAACGACCGCAGTGGCTGACTCTTTAAGTTATCATTTTGAATAAACAACACAGTTTTTATTAGTTCAGAGTTTGTTAAGCCATGTTTTATTTTAATCCAGCTGTAATAAAGTTAATGAACTACAATAATTGCTACAATAAAATCCCGTGCAGTGCGTTGCACATAGAGTACAACCACCACCAGCCCTTGGGCAGTGCTAACAGTGTGCAGAGGTTCCACAGAACACTTCAGCATCTTCCCTCCAAGAAAATTAAATAAAAAAAAGTCAGTTTTATCCAGAAATTTAACAGATAACACTGCGTCAAGCTTTCCTGTCATTCAAGCTACAAACTTGTGACCACAAGTCAGTAATTCCTGAGCTCAGCAAGTGCCAGGCCTGGGAAACATCTAGAGCCATGTTTTATTGCGTGCTTCATGTATGTACTTATGTATGTATGGGTATATATACACATGTATGTACTTATGTATATATGTGTATATATACACATACACATACATGTAATATGTGTATTTAGCTGCATCAACTAATGCATATACAATCTTTTTGAATTAGCTTCTTTAGCTTTGTCTTACATTTAAATGACATTGCTGATGCTCTGTTCTATAGGAACTGTCACACAGGGAACAAGCATGTATTTATTCAGTGTCTTCCCATCTCCAACTTTTATGATTTTATTGTTTTCAATATATAGGTATTGCAGAAGCAATACTTCATTGAATGTCACCCAAAATCTCTTAAATTAAAAGCCAGAGAAAAATAGCCAAATATTGATCCAACTCCTTATGCAATGCTGTATTAGAGGTTGGTTGGTTTTTTTTTTTGATTTGTAAAGTTAGGGCATCACTGAAGCTTTTCTGAAGAAAATCTAAAGGTTTTATTCTGAAGGACTTTCTGCAGCAGAATTCCCAATGAGAACAGCAAGAAAAGGCATAAAAATATATTAATACAGATAAGTTCTGTGTTTTGCTTTGGAATCAATAACAAAATATTTTTTTCTTTTTTCCTATAAAATCAGAGGAAGTATTACTACTAGTAAAAAAAGGAAAAAAATACTCTTTTTATGAAAAGAGGATCTAGGAAAGGACAATACAAAGGTTTATTTTTATTTTTATTTATGAGTAGTTGTTACTACATAATTAGATCCTTTATGTCTTTCTATAGTTGTATATATTTCTATTTATTTTAAATATCATAAATAATTATCAGATTTGATCTTGAGATGTACCCAAAAACAGAAACCCTTTTATCTGAATAGAGCGAGTTGGAACCCTTTTACATTTTTTCTTACAATAATTTTCCAACTTACCTTTATTTGTATGGAATGAAAAATTTACTGAAAAATTAATTCTGTTTTTCTAATTCTTATCAAGCATTCCTTAAGTCAATGAAGGTTAACTCCCGAAGTCCTACAGATGACCAGATCTTACCACTTTATTCAAATAAATCTTACTTTGAACTCATTCTGAGTTGTATAATTAATAAACCTATGAAGTTTAGCTTTTACTCATTCTCTGTTTCAAACCCCTCTAAAGGATATGTTTTTTTTTATGGATATGACTGCATTTTGCATGTGACCCATTAGTAATAAATTATAATTTACTACTTGCCAATCAATACAACATAGGTAAGTATTTAGTTTTAAGCCTGTTCATAGAGCCAATAATGTTGAGAAAGTTATCTATATGTTTTAAATTACATAGTCAGTCACAGAATTGGACTCTAATGCTTATTTTAGTCTGGATCAGTTCACCCTAGGGATTAACATAGCATCATACTCTGCCAGACCGTCAGCTAAGAATAAATTGAAGTAGGTTTAGCCCCACATGATCTTGCTGAATAGTTCAGACTGTATAAAGTTTATGTTATTTTCATATACATCACCCTTTTGGGAGGGAAAAGTATTGAAGTTGAGCATGAAGAAAATGGATTCAGTGTCTAGCCCAGGCAGAGTTTCTTTGTCAATTTGGGTAAATCCCTTGATTTTTCAGTGCCTCAGTTCTCCATCCATAAACTGAGGAATTAATATTAGCTCCTTTATCTGCCTTGTCTATTCATACAGAAGGCCCCTTGGAGCAAGGATTGTCTCTTGCTGTATGTATTGCATTATTGAAGTGACATTGCATCCCTTCCCTTCATCTCTCTTTATGCTCATCTGAGTTAGCCTTTAAGGTTCTAAAAACATGCGCTGTTTTATTAATTTGTAAAGTGGTTAGTGCTAGATAAATGAGGAATGATAAAAATAAAAGCAAGTAGTAAATCATATTTAGCTATGAAAATACTTTATGACTGCAATTGATAGTAATTTCAGCATTTCCCCAGTCCCCCTCTGTAAAATTATCCCAATTTAAACTCTTCTGACAAACATTTTCTTCATTCTAGACTCTATTTCAGATAATTTTTTGTTCAATAACCTTAGCTAATAAAAGTACTTTGATCAGAGTACCTCTTTTTTAAACCTTTTAAATTGTATTCATCTTTTTTTTTTTTTTTTTTTTTCAGGCCAGTTCCCACG
>NW_015094507.1:13438700-13669281 GCF_001431845.1 Calidris pugnax
CCAATTTAAACTCTTCTGACAAACATTTTCTTCATTCTAGACTCTATTTCAGATAATTTTTTGTTCAATAACCTTAGCTAATAAAAGTACTTTGATCAGAGTACCTCTTTTTTAAACCTTTTAAATTGTTTTCATCTTTTTTTTTTTTTTTTTTTTTGCAGGCCAGATCCACAGCTGGGGTAAATCAAAATAGATTCAAAGTAGCTCTGTCAAAGTGTAAAGCTCTCAAGAGTGATATTGACGTGCAGGTACTGATTTACGCTGACTCAGGTCACCTGTCTTCCTTTACACCATGGAAAGATCTTAGCCTGGTCCCTCTCAGTGAAGATCACACAAAACATAACATTTGAGCAGATCCCACCACTGTCTTTCCTCCAGTTTCAAAAGGGTTTATCTTCTCAAAAAGCCTCTCCGCTATTTTTCCTCTTTAATTTTGATTTGTTTAGCTTTTTAGAAGCTTCAGGTTAATTTGAACATTTAGTTTGTTACCTAAGCAGTTAGCAATTTGAGAGAAAGAAGACTCCCATTAAAATGTTGTTTGCCTGATTAAAATCTGATTAAAAAATCGAAATATCAATTTTTGCCTGAATCTGGCAGAAGAGAATGCATCAAAATTTTGTGCCTGTTGACTTCTAGATGTTAAAGACGTTGCAGGTATCATGCAGTGATATTTTCAAATATTTAGTATTCCTTTCAAAATTTCAAAAATTTAGTATTCCTTCTAAGAAAACACATAACCAAAAACTTACCTGTTTGCTTTACTTCTGAATGAGAAAGCATTAGGATTTATTTTCTCTGTATCAAGAACATAGTCACACCCTTTGAGCTGTAGAAGATGCGTGGAGGGGGGCTCTGATCTCCTGTGCTGCAACTGGTGTCACTCATAAGGAGACTTCCTGCACAAGAAAACCCATCCAAGCTGCCTCTGTGATAAGAATTTTGGGGACCAAAACATTTGTGTTACAGTATTAAAAATTTTGGATTGCCGAATCTCATGAGAAATTAAGGAAGAATACTAGCTGAAGAAAAAGATAAGTGGCAATGCAGAAAAGAATTGGGAAGAATATTCCTGTAGTGTTTCATGAAGGAATTTTAAAAGCAGAAGAATCATTATTCCTAAGCCATCTTTGAATTTAAATTGCACACTTAAGCAAACTTTGAACTGTACCACACAATAAGCATAACAAGTAAACCCATGCTTTTAATAGTTAATCATCTGATGCATGACAAGTATCATTCTGAATTCTGTGTGAACTGATTCACAAAAATCATTCAGTAAATTAATGTAGGTTTGCAATATTATCAGTAAAACAGGCAAGCAGCCAAATGTCTAATGACAAATTGAAGGGTTTTGAGATGTGTCTGTCTCCGTGCAATATCGAAATTGTTTTCAAAACAGAAGCACCCTGGAAAAAGTTGAGCAACACCACGTGAACCATAGCACTATTATGAAAATTCAATAAATAAATAATGTGACTTATATGCAAATAAATTTATCTATCCTTCAACTTTGCCATCAAACATTTTTTAGTAGCCCTGCTCTGACTCCCAGTGAAATAAATGGTGACTTTTCCTCTGGCTTTCAGAGAAACGGATTTCCTCCTGTTTCCAGCATTTATTCAGATCTGGTGTACTTTTTAGGCAATATAAATGCCGCATTTGTTAAGCCTAAAAAGGAGCCAGTCTGAAGAGAGGGTAGCAATCTGTCAAAGCAGTGGTTATTGTCTGGAGCATTACCTGTCTTGCAGGTGCTATTCCCCTTCATTTATCTTCCCGCCTCGATCTGATGGATTGGGGATTATTGCTCTTTTGGCAATCAGATCCTGAACATGTCTCCTATTTAACTCTGGGCTGTAAAAAAGGGAAAATTAAAAACCATTATGAGACCTCCATATAATTAATCTTCAGATGGCTTGAAGCTTCAGCATGCAATGTCCTCAGTATACTGTCTACTATAACAAGTAACAGGAGGGGAAAAAAAGGCGACATATCAATACACTTTATCCAAGTGAAGAAATTCCAGTTGTAGCATTAAATATAAATACAATAGTATGTTGGCATAATGTAGTAAGGTTCCTGTACTATTAAAGGCTTTGTTCTAAAGCGTATCTGTGTACACAATGAGATGATGAACACAGTGCATCACATAGCTAAATTTAATATATGCAGGGGTATGATGTTTGCAATGCATGCATTTCAGCAGGTCCCATTAGTGCGCCTTTCCCCTCCAGTGAAAACAGAATGAACCACAGCCCCTTCTGGTTTGCATAAAGCAAACAAAATTAGATTTGCTTTGCTGAATTGAAACCCGCTTGGGATTGTGAGCCTCTCTCGGGGACAAATTACTTCAAACAATCCCTTTGTACCATAACAAAATCAAAAAATTCAGGCCAATCAACATGGCTCAAAACCCTTAACACAAGAATTAATAATACAACCTAGTCTATTTTTATTGCTTCTGAGCTACAGATCCTTGTTTTAATATAATTACACTTATTTGTGGTCCACATGTTAAATAAGCTTGCATATGTTAACTAATGTGACATAAAACAACTTTTATAATTTCACTATTGCAACCAGTTTTGTTCCCCCTAGAGTAACATCCCTAACACGGGACAAGCTAAACTTTAATTGCATTAAATTAAATCTATATTATGATTTTTTTGGCCTATATAGATAGAATAGTAGACATTTCTGAAGTTAAATATGTCAAAAATATTTCATTCAAATTCCACTGTAAGCCATATTTCCTGATGGGTTTCCAAATCTAACCCTTCCTTCAAAGAAATAACATTCCTTCTAGCAGAGAAAGCTCATTTAAGGTGGCACAGTGTGTTCCCCACTTACTGACAAAATACCTTTTCCCTTAATGTTTTAATCCAGGTTATAAACACAACATACTTGCATGCCAGATTTCACTCCAAACCAAAATGACTTTTGCAATATTTCCAGATTTTTTTTTCCAAACTACGACATTTTGAACATTGCAACTACTTAAGTTGAAAACACACTGTAAATGAAGGCAGGATTTTATTTGCTTTGTTCATCAGACACACCCAAAACGAACCACAGGGAAGTATGTTTGTCTTTTCTATTTTCATCAATATTTTATATATTGCTCCAGACAGTATTATTTCTTAGCATTTTTCAAACTCCAACCTTGGTGTTGCACAATATTATTTTAAATACAACAAAATAATGGCAAACATAACCAGCTCTGATTTTCCATCTTAACGTAATACAAGATTATGGACAAAAAAGCAGGAGGTCACTTTTATTACTTTCTAATAAGACTTTACCTTATATGAGGCTATAAGCAATATATCAAGATGTCACTTTGTGCCTCCTAATATGACATTGTGGTGATGGAAGGAACCAAGGAGTTAGCACAATTTTCTGAAGTATTCTCCCCAGAAGCGTGTTTCTGCAATGCACAGTCTCCAGCACTTGGAAAGGAAAACGCTGACATAGGGCAGAATTATACCCTGACTCATAGTCCATGTAACCCAACTGATGGATGCATAACGTATCAATCAAGACAGTTCTGCTCCTAGAATATATATTTTCTTCACAGAAAACAAAAACAACCTTTGCCCAATTTAACCTGAAAATTTAAGCCTGGAGGTACTCAGAAGAAGTAAAATGTTGAGGAGAGTAAGCGGTGCATTTTCCTTATAGCCACAGGAATGACAGAATTAACATTTGCATTTAAAAATAGTGCCAAGAAATTAAGAGAGCACCTTAACTGTGCCCCATAGTGTCTCTGTGCATGCATACACAACTATCAGATTATAACACTTCTAATCTCAGTAAGGCTGAGGATGATTTCTGAAGACGGCTTTGAATTTTCCATTTCCCCTATCTCATGTTGCCAGAAAGTGGACTTAGCTGGACTGCATCCCCTAATTAAGTCTTTTTGTTATAAGTCCAAATTCCTTTGGACTATAATCAACGCATCAACACCTATTTTCCTTGGTCTCTTAATATTTATGTTATTTGTAGAAGATAATAGCTCACATCCTCGTTTTGCTCCAGACAGATGAAGTTTTGCAATAATATCGAAATATTTTATGTTGAAAGGGACATGGTCAGATGGTCGTATGCCAGACATTAGGGGAGTTAATAAGAAACAGCATAACTATGATACCCACCAGGTCAGAATAAGGACTAATAGAGATTGGTCGAGCTCTGTGGTTTAGATTTTGATACTTAAAATGGACAAATGAAATAGGCTTGACATATGCGTTCCTTGTTTAAAAGAAATTAGTCCCAGCACAATAAATTTCATTTTCAGGCACTGATAGTCTTGTTGGGATAAATCACCAATCCACAGGAAATACAGAAGCTTCTGCAAAATGAAATTCCATCCAGTTTACCAAGATGAGTGGGTCAAAAGCAGAGGCAATGGAAGGGCAGCTCCAGTGACAGCAGTAGGTGTGAGTGATGGAAGCGTACAAGAGGAATGACTGATGGGAAGGGAGCCTGTAACACAAGGGAGAGGTGGGCTGGCATCAGTGATCTGCCCAAATGTCAAGTGACCAACTGATCTGAAGGCTAATATTCAAAATACAAAACTACTCCCACGTTTTCTGGAGCATTTCTTACCTGCCATTCTCCATTTGGTGGTGGTTTGTGTCAATTTAGATCCTGCAGGACAGGTAACCCTATGCTGTAGCCCATAAAAGCCTCAGAGTTATGATATTTTTTTTTATTAAATCCCCTTTAAGGGCAACTGCACAATGCGTGAATGAACAGTAACTCTACAGCATGTTTAAATACCAGTAAAACCAATGTCTATGGAAACTTGCTGTGTGGTATAACAAGGTCAGATATGATGCCATGTGTTAAATGCTGTCCTTATTTGTGCAATACTGTTCTCTTAAACCTCTGTTGCACCGTGCAGCCACTGCATGTCACTATTAAGACAGAGCAATAGAAAAAGATTTGAGAAAGATTTATAAATTTCTAGTGGAGATGGATGCCACTTTCAGCCAGGTAAAAGCTGCCCCCGCGTGTATATTCATTTATTGTTTAAACCCCAAACAGTGAAAGTGCTCAGAAGAGTTCACAGTCCACTCTGTGTTACACAATTTCGATGTTGTAGGGTTTTCCATGCATTTGGTACGTATTTAAGTGTGTGTTAAACCATTAGCTCCCAAGAAAATCATAGTCATTCATGATTCATTGAGTCATTCATATCTGAAAGTTGTGCCCTAGCGCCAGTGTATTTTCTTGGGTTGAGATATGTTCCTCCTACAAAATATATAAAGTATTATCCATGGGCAATTACCCGCTTCTACCCATATTTCAGAGGAAGCACTTTTAGCAATATAAATTATTCATATTATGTAATGCAGCATACAAGTGGTGTACTCTGTCAGAAACTCAGCCTTTTTTTTATATTTTATTATATTTTTTTTAATCTGAGGGCAAAATTCTCTTCAAATTCACGTGATAGCAGCTTGCTTCAGTATTCGGGACTCCTTAGGTGTGCAGATTCCCAACTGGTATAAAGGAAAATACGTATGTCAGTACAGTAGATCAATGTAATTAAGAACTACAGAGCAGATCCGAGAGGAAATTTTGGCCTTGTAGGAATATATCATGCTTTCAAAGGCAAGTGAGGTTAATTAAATTTCTATAATTAAATCAATTATTGGTACTAATGTATTTCTTAAACTGTAGGACCTGGAGAGGCTTCTTCTCTCCATGTTTTGGTGCATCCTCTCCTGCTGTGGTCTGCCTCCATGCTAAGACCCAGGTCTGCACTGTCTCTCCTTGCTCCTTTTCCCGCTGCCCTGGGGAGAAAAGCAGGAGCTGATCTGGAAGGGAGGTTGGTTCCTGACACGGGACCCTGCCTCCGTTAGTTCACACCTGCTGCACAAACACAATGACAAAATCAATGCAAGTTGTGGCTCCTCTGTGCCATGTTGGACAAATATAGATTAAAAACGTCCCCCCTGTGAAGTGCTTGCGCTCACACCCTACGTAGTACACAATATGATGATCTTTGATTGCCCTGAGAAGTTGGATTATATTTTCCCACCTTCGACCCCAATTTACCTTTTCACGGTCATTTTGCTACGAATTGTTTTAACGAGCGTTTACAGAGCAGCGATGGTGATCCTTAACTGTACTTTGCTAAGGAAGTTAGGCATCACCACTGCAAGGACTGCCCTAACGATCATATTAAATCACTGGTTTTATATGAAAACCTTGATACTGATCTTATAAATAGTTCCTGCTAATGCATTTTGGGTGAAATGCTGCCAGGTTTTAGTGATGCAAATTAAGATGACTGTAAAATTGTTACTTAGCGATTTTGTTAAATGTAAATTTGCAGTGTTGGATAGTGTCATTCTGCTTCTTGCCGTATGTTCAAGCTAACAGGCAGAACCACGCTCATTTGTATAATGTTAATATCTTCTTGCTTAACTTTTATAACATTCTGCACAAATTAACGTAAGATCCTAATAATCAGGCCAGCTATTAAAGAATTCTGTGATGTGTTCCAAAATGAAGTGTGTAACGCCTATTGGGTTCACACAATAATTACAGCCTGACTGCCGTCTGCTCTTCTCATCACAGTGACACCTGCTAACAAATATGTTGCTAACTGTGTTTGCAGCATTACAAATAGGTGGGCGCTTATTGGCTGCGACGGGGCGAGGGTGCTCGGCCCCTGTGCTTACCAGGGGAAGGTGATTTGGCAAGTCTGCTCTGATCATCCCCTTTGCACGGTGTGAGACTGTATTTTGCACCCCAGAGTTCCCAGGTACGGTGTCACGGTGCAGATACTCCTCTTTTCACCTCTCCCTTTTCCTGCTGTTGAGTCCTTTTGTGGTTGAGGGGGGTTTTTCAGTTTATCGGCATTTCGGCTGAAAAACAAACAATTTTGGGCCAAAAACTTCCTTTTGTATATGTCTATGTGCGTGAGTGTGTGTGTGTGAGGCAGAGAGCGTGAGACAGGGAGAGAGAAAGAGATTCCTTCTCTACCATTGCAGGTCTATGTGTACAGTGTTTGGCTACATATGGATGATACACAATAAAAATATTAGACATATCTTCTCAGAAATAATTGTACGCCCTTTCTGGGAACATTCTAATGACCTGAAATATGTTTCTGCAAATACTCTTAATAATGAAAAGGATAATTGTAAAAATTGGTAAAACAAATTCATGACATTTTAAAAGCATGATGTCTAGTTTCATACAATGCACAGAGGCATCCCCTACTGTAAACAGAGTCTAAGATTTGGATTCATGTTTGAATATTGAATTGGAGAAGTGAACTATACCAATGTGTTTTTATCCTCTCTTTTGGTTATTTGTTTATGAGTGTCTGGTTTAAATTCCACATAAAAAACCATAACCCAAAAGACAATATCATCTTCATTAAGTACCAGCTTCATGTTCCTTGCTACACTTCAGACAGTCAGTGATTAAATACCCCCGATGAGCATATTCAGTGAATAGCTCTTATACAGCCCTAGGACATATGTTGACTTCCTTACTACTTCTGTTGGATTACTAGAAATAACACATTTTTTTCAAAATCAGGCTTTTAGGTCTTCCAAAATGTGTGACATATGAAAATTCAATGCACGTTTATAAATGGAATGTGAATAGGATGTTTTAGAAAGGGAGGGACTGTCTGAGACCAGGAGGCAGACAAATTCTTGGAAATTACAGAAAGTTACTTCCAATTCTTTCAATTTTCTTAACAGCCCTGCTGAAAACAGGAAAGCTCAAATGAATACACAAACTTAGGCAAACTGAATATTCAGTAAGCTGCCAAGGTGTCCAAAATGGGACCCTATGAAACAATGGTAGGTGGTTTTTCCGTGAATCTACATTATCCTTATAATGTAAGTTTGGTGATTTGGGCACAGAGCAGTCTGAGGAAATAGATATATTTGCCTACCAAAAAAAAATAATCTGGTCACAAAATCTGCAACCTACTGATGTAGATGGTTGTTTTCCCAACCCTTAATGGATTGGGAAAAGCTGAGAAATAAGGGCTTGATTTATGAACAGTTTGAACTCAAAACTTTCAATTTAGCTAGTCAAGACCTTCAATATTTGTCTTGCCAATAGCGAGAAACTTGAACTTTTGTAGTGTGAACACTTTAAAGTGTAGTTCAAGTTATTTTGGTGTGAGATGTAAAAGTTGCCCTCCTCCTCACTCCACTATCACTGAATCTTATATTTCATCTAAATTCTGAAAGTTAGAGAAAAAAAGGAAAAAAAAGGGGCTCTACAGTCACTTTGGCATATTACGGTCAGCCTGTGTCCTACCAGTTTGTGTGTTATTGTTTGAAGCTATGATTGTGAAGGATAAATTAAGTCTGCTATTACACTTCTGCAGCCCACTGTTTTCAAGTGATGCTCTCCTGGTAAAGGCGGCTGATGAGTCAGGTGTCTCTGAACACTTTGAAGGTGATGAAGAAGACTGAACAGAATTGTAGTCATCATTTGGCCTAAGGATTCTCTATCAATTTGAACTCCTTCTGTGGTTTTCAAACGTTAAGCTTTCCCATGCATATTTTATATTTCAAAAAAGTTTCAAGTCACTGTCATTGTGAAAAACAAATGAACTGCCAAAGAGCACCAACGCTATAAAAGCAATTTGCTTCTTTCTTGCCTTCCAAATAAGGGTCATGTAAAAAGGTCAGAGGTGTGGGCAAGGTCGTCCACATACCTGGCTCTTGTGAAAGGCCTTTTGCAGGGAGGATGTGAACAATTCCCACAGGCTCAGCTTTCTCATTAAACAGATGTAATGGGTCTTCTGACTCTCAGAGCTTTCCACCACTTTCGTTGATCCCACTTTTTTTGAGGGTAGGAGAGCTTTTATTTCTGCTATTTCTTCACATTTTCTTACATTATTTTATTCTCTCTTCCTTATCTAACCATGAAAAGAGAACCTGGAAAACTAAAAGGTAAAATTATCTGAAATATTCCCAAGTTTAGTCCTACTCAGGACCAATACTTACCTTCTAAGAGTCAATCATCCTAACATCCGCAAAGTAAGGTGGGAATGACAGATGGTGGCATGCCTCACTTTAATTTTAGACTTGCAGATAGATTGCCTGCTCAGCTCCTCTTCTGGCTTGGACTGGTCCAGGAACAACCATTCCTTCAGTTACCACGTCCAGAAGTTTAGGAGACTGCTGAGGAATTTGATATTAGTAGAGGCTTATTCTCAATATCCAGAGAGACATAAAATCCCATGGATGTAGAAAAGGGTTGGTGTTGATCCTTATATATACGCTGTATTTTATTGAGGACTATTTTTCAACTATTTGAACAATGTAAGTGAACTTTCTAAGATACTGGATGACTTTCTTATGACACCTCACTTTATGAATATTCTAATTTCACCAGGCTGATTTGTAATTTTTCCATTTTATTACTGAACGATTTAAGATCAAGCACATCAAATGTGAAAACTAAAACCTAACTAAACAGTTTGAGATTTAGAAAATTCTTGATGGATTTTTAAATCCCAGTGAACAATTGCTTTCTTAATCTTATCATTTGTTCTTGATTCATATTTTTTTCCAAAGGAATTCTTAGAGGATTTAAATTTTATAATATTCACAGAACAGAAATGTTCAGGATTTAAGTGATTTAAATTCACACTCAACAGGAGACTGAATGACACAGGGATTGTTTTCGGGGTGCGCAGTCTATCACCTCCATGGCACTGGGCCTATCCGTCTTGCTAGAAGCTTATATATGTCCATAATAGTAGAATCTGTTAGTTCAAATCAAATACAGAACAGATTGTATTATGTAATGGCTAATCGGAGGTGTATGGCAGTCAAAATGAAGAAAAAATACGTCAACACTTGCCAACAGCTTTCAGGCGCTAGAATGTGAGACAGCTCAGCTATTTCCTATCGTAAGCATAGGTGAAGAGACAAAACTGATGTCAGATATCATGGTGGGAAACTTAGAAAGCCTTGGCTTGCCAATGGAAATAACTCTGAGGAATGACTTGGAGGTCCAAAACTTGGTGTCCACATAAAACAAGCATCCTTCAGGGACGCTAGTTGGCAAGCTCAGCAAAGACACCAAAATCTGAATGAATATGGGGACTGAAAAATGGGTTTGTCTTTGGAAGTGCCATAAGTAGGTCAGGGTTGAGAGGCATTGACAAGATAGCTTATGGAAAATTGCACTGCCTGCAACGTATCTGTAATTTCGATAAATTGAGGGGTTCATTCCCATGTGATGCCAATCCAGCTTCTTTCGCAAGTCTGAAATCAATTTTAGGAGACAAAAATTCATTGCTATAAGTTACAGGAAAACACCTGGTTAATACTACTCAAAGCATTTACATTTCTAAGCTATCTAAATGCAGAGAGTGCCTTGAGAGCCTTTTCCTCTATCTTCATTTTGACATACTGCAAATATCATCTTCTTCAGAATATAATATTATTTCATAATTACAGGTACAGCATTGTCTTTTTGATTAATAGCATGTTTGTCAAGAATGCCTGTCTACATGCTACTCAGTTATTTCACCTCAGCTACTGGTGCTAAAATTACATGGGTTTCACTGATCACTCTTTATACAATTTATTCTGACAAAATCAAGATAAGTATTTCAGGATCAGATTTTGAGGGCTTGATATTGTAAGAGTTATTTTAAGTAAGAGGATTATTTTTTTTCTGAAGGGTCCTATAGATGTAATTTATCACTTAAAACAACATCAGATTTACTCAGGTAAATCAGGTTTGGTTTTTTTTTTCATCAAGAGTTTTGCAATGTTATTTTCTCCAGAAAATGAAAAGGAATGTCCTCTATTCTATTGAGCCATTTAGCTGAATGTGTCTCTCGAACCCGTTACCCCAGTGCTTAGCATCCTGATTTCACAATCTTGCAATTAAATCATGACCTTTCCCACACGACACAGTTGTTGTCTTTAATAATCTTTTTTTTTTTTTTTTTAAAGACTCATGGCTCAAATGTCATCTCAAGTCTTATTTCCTATTCCTCGTCTGTAATTTGGCAAATAAGAATAGAACCCAGAAAAGGTTATCCATTATCAGTTACATCCTTTAGCTCAGAAGCATCTTGCATTGGCAAGGAGCTGACAATTCACCAGAATTTTCCACCTCTGACTTCTAAACTATATTAAAATTTAAATCCTGTAAATCAACTGCAATAAAAAGAGTGCCTCTCTAATTAATGGCCTAGATGTGTGTCAGATACATTGCGCTGTTAAAAATGCTCCATCCCATCACATTCTTTCTGAATCTGTGATTTTGTACGCTAAATAGTTTGGGAGCACAAATATCTGACTCAGCTTTTTTTTCCTAACCATGCATGAAGACCAAAGCGCAGCTGTGTCAGGGGGATCTTCCAATAATCAGTGCCATATAGCAATCTTCCTCCTTCTTTAGTCCTCTGGGGAAATTACACTGTTCTTTTGGGGAGCTTATTTCTTCTCTGGTACTAAATCTGCTATATTGATTTGGAGTTGGTGGGATGGGGGAGAGAGGAAGCTTTTAAAGAAGCATGGCTTCCCTTCAGCTGTGCCAAATAGCAATATTAGATACCTAATCTTATTAACAAAATATTTGCCTGATGAAAAGTGTACTCACACACTTGTGTGAGGAAAGTCAGCCTTTTCATCTGTTTCATGCTCATTTAAGTTTTGTATTCAATTCCAAATCATGTTGTCCAGTCTCACAACTCAGCCTTAAAATGCTCACATTTAATGTTTAGTTTAGCTCAGATGAATATATAGAACTCATATGACTATTCAAATCACTCATTCCTTTGATGAGAAGAAAATTTCCAGAAATTAGAATTTCTCAAAAGATCTAGAACTAAAACTTATATTTTATGTAAAAATACTAGCATAACAGTTTTAACTTAGAAGATGCAGAACCTGGATGCATGCAAAAAGCATGGAAAGACTATAAGAGGATAAAATATGTATATATTCACTATTGAAAATGTGCAGAGATTTTCGGACTAGGCAAACCTGAGACCCAACTTTGTTCTTTACTGAATATAGTGGAATCGGTCAAATTTGGTAATTTCCTGCATAAAGTCTTAATATTTTCCCTGACATCTTCTTGAGGCATCCATCCATTTTGGCTGTAAGGATATACCTATTTTAAAGCTCAGTCTTTAACATATTAAATACTGCATGATATTAAGCACTAAGCTAGTCATAAGTAAAGTTTAAAAGATCCATTAAATGGACCAAAGAAAACAATTACATGTACAACTCAACACAATGAACAGCTCATACAACTGAAATGCAGACCTGAAATCTGTGTACATATTAGAATACAGACTGCATATTTTGATTCTTCCCATAAGTCCATCTTATGGAAAAATAAACAGAACTGACAAAATCAGTAAAACAGAACATAGGACGTTCAGAGCCATATTGCTGAAGGTCACCAGGAACTGGTGTTCTGGTAGCATGACTTTATGGCATGAATATTAAGGGTCATCTTTGTAATGCTTTTGGCCACATGGTCTCACAACATACTTGTGTGCGTAGCTCACAAATACATACCCCGATCTTTTATGCCAGATGTACCTACTAGGGCTGTAAATGCTTATATGTCAAAACACAGGACATAAAAGGTGAAGTAGTCTCAGTTTCCTGGTGGTGTATCTATACAAGTGTTCGTTAAAGGACTCTGCACCAGTGGGCAAAGAAAGGCTGCATAGGATCTAACCAAAAGCACCTCAGAGAACTTTAATTATCATTCGCTAATCTCTCTTCCTCCAGCAACAGTCCACCTCAATCCCTCTGCAGGCAACTACCAATTACCTCATGAGAAGACCAGCAATAAAACATTTGTCTAATTTACAACTTCAGGGGATCTCATATAGAAGTTCTTATCGTGAAGCAATGTCTGGTGGGCATACAAACTGAACTCCAAGTAGCTGTCCTGAACAGAGCAGAAGTAGGGATTCCCCTAAAACAAGCTACAGCTGTTGCCAAAGCCTCGGTAAAGTGAGCCCTAATTGAGAGGGGAGGGACAGTTTGTTCAATGCATGTGAGACCCTCACACAATTTGAAACCCCTTTGAGAGCCTCTGGGAAGAAAAAAAAAAATCCCCCTGGATTTATTACCAAAAGCTACAAAAAGCCTGAGAGATTTTCAAAATGGCTTTGTTCTAGAAAGATGAAAGGACATAGCTCTAAGAACATCAAGTGTATGAAGTTTAGTCTCTGTGGGAGAGTCATGAAGCTGGGAAAAAATACTGGTAAATGTATAAACTTATTTGAATAAAAACCTGAAATAATTTTAACAAAAAAAATTCTGGGCCATAGGGAATAAGCTGATGAGGGACCCACCGAAGTCTGCATTTTGCACATTCTGCAAGAGGAAGTGATAACTACCAAAAGTATGGCTTTTTTGAGAGGTGATGAAATTATAAGTTCAGAAAGAGGAAAAATACTACAATACTAAATTCCGATAGAACAGATAAAAATATGTAAATTAAAAAAAAGAATTCTGAATATGGTGAAGTGCAAAAGATCATAAACTGCGGAAATTTGTACAGACAGCAGAGAAAATACAGTCTAGGAGAGCTTGACATGGATCCTAACATGTGCCATAAAATTTACTGATGAACATTTCTCAGTTCTTTCAGCTTGCTTACTCCTGCCTTCTATATCTGAATATGCAGTATATGTATGCTTTATCATATAACTTGTCAATATTTTATGGAATTAGTTTGGTACAGGGAACCAGGACAAAGAACAATTTGGTTCCATTCTTAGCTCTGCAGAGTAGCTTTGGAAAAGTTACTTTAATGTTCTATGCTTTGGTCTCCAGATGTATAAAAGGAAGCTAATAATAACGATCTTTTTGTATAGAGTGTTTCAAGATCTCCAAATAAAAGAGACAATATCAAAGCATGGCATTATTATTATTATTATTATTGTTATTACTTGAACTGATTGAGATATATCAGAGATAATACCTAGTTATTTGACAGGAAAAAATTAAAAATAGGGAACAAAAGATCAGAAGATTGAATGTACATCTGAATAGACAGGAAGAAAAAACACTTCCTTTATACGCAAATCTTGCAGACCTCTTTTTGTCCTGGATCAAAGTCTCTTGAACTCCTCATAAATAGCAGGCCCTTAGTGAACTTAACTCTAGGCTATTGGGTTTTGAGATGAGGGTCTGGGAATAAGGCCAAATTTGTGTCTGTAGGGTAATGTTTTTTGGTAGACATCACTGAGAACCTTGTGGAGAGAATAATTTCTAGGAAGAAATCTTGAAGCATGAGTCCTCCTCCTACACATAAAGCATACTTTACATTTCCTAACTCACATTTAGCCTGTGATGAAGAGACAGTAGTATGGGTAGCTTCAGCACACCAGTTCTGCCCACACCCTAGAGGTCAGGTTTGGTTAGGTGAATAGCTTATAGTTCATTTAAAAGGATCTAGTCTGGTTGTGTCTGAGCACACATGGAAGGTAGTACCATAGCAGCTTTCATGGTAGGCGGATGCAGAGCAGAAAACCGTTATGAACCAGTAGCAAGTTGTCACCGAGAAGTGACTTCAGCATTAGAGACACCTCTTTGGATATTTCCATCAGAAATCAGCTTCAGATATCATGCCTTCTGACATCTGCCTAACCAGTGACTCATGAACTGAGCTGCTCTCTGGCACATGCCATTCCTGTCGGCAAAAAAGGCATTTACCCCTTCGGTATTCACAGCCAGGGCTGACGTGTGGGCAATGCAGATTTTAAAGTCTGGAGCTCAAGTGTCAGCCCTGAGACCTGTCTCAGCACTCATTTGAGACTCGAAGCCTGATTTGTTTATTCCCTTGAAGGGCTATTGCACATTTTCTCTGCTTTTGTCAGTAGGCTCCAGAATGACTCGTAACGGCAATGAAAACTGTGTGGAACAGCTGTTCCTGGGTGGATAGGGCTGATGAAAGTTTCTGAGCTCTTGTGACTACAGCCCGTGTACCTACAGAGGAATCCTGTCAGAAATGTGCCTTAAGTCTAATTCTTTTTAACTTGTCTTTCTACAGAGGCGAGTCTTAAGCATTTGTATCTGCCAGTTTGTGTACATTCGTCTATCTGACCAGACAAGTTTTAAGGAAGATTTGCAGTTGGCTGGCAGTTTTAACACCTGTAAGATTCCTAAAAAGTTCATTAAAACAGACTGCTGGGAGAGGGGAGAACTTCTTGGGTCAACCTGAGGGAAAAATGTCAGAGGCAGTGAAACCCTTGTCAAACAGGAGGACCTGCCCTGGAGGAGAAGCACGGTGATGTCCCAACGGCACAAAGAGAGTCAATCACAAGTCAAGCTCCTCTCCATGGCGTGGCACTGGACACCACATGAACCCGTGACAAGCCAAGCTTCACTGACACCACTTTTCTTGGACCTATTAATGCACAGTAAGACAGCAGTAGGGCACTAAGCTCCAGGATTTCTTGTCCTGCTGTGGAAGCAGAGAGGTGGATAGCTTGAGGGGTGATGTGGCAGCTGCAAAACAGGCAGAAAAAAGGCCCAGGAGCAGATGTGATGCAACTACCTTGATCAATCTTTGCTTGCAAGAGAAGATTTATATTCCTTGTTTATATCAAGAACCTGAAGTGAAATACTGACCACTTTGAAGCTGGTGACAGATCTCCCATAACCAGGATTTCATTCTGGTTCCTTTCTGTAGACTCATCTGTGATTTGTGTCACGTTAATAGCAAGGGGAAGTTAAAATGCTCTGAATCAGGAAAAATATTTTACAGAACTAGGTAATCTGAGAAACATCTTTCATCTGTTAAGGTTTGAGCTTCTCCCAGTAATAACAAGAACTTGATCAAGCATGAACACTCCCTAGCTATCTATAGATTTGTACTACACAACCTTAGAAATGTCATTGGCACACTTCACAGTATAATCAATACATTCTTTTTAACCTTTGCGCAAGAAGGTTGGGATACAGACTAAGATTGATAAAAAGACTCTCCTGCAGTGTGAAGGGTGCAAAATTAGAGAAAAGGCAGAACTATGAGATTTTGTTAGTGTAATGCACCAACTGAAACATGCTGTGTTCGTCCCCAGGGGCTGTGAGTTTGACCGTGAGTTTAAGTCCAACCAAAACTTCCAGAGAGAATAATCCAGATGCCCTCTCTCCTCTGCTCCCAAATTCCTTCCCCTTCCTGGAGGCATCAGTGTCTTGCCACTGCCCTATACTTTGTCTTGCTTTTTGTGCTCTCCATCAGTGTTCTGAAGATCTGAAGAGCTTTCTTTATTGTTTTTAGTATTTTTAATGTCTGAGATAGGACTGTTGCTCCTGTCTCTCCTTCCAGCATAACCGGAAATATTATCTATGATGGTGTATCTGGCACTAGAGGTTCTGCCATAGCTATTCTGCTGAGGCAAGAGCAGGAAGCACTGCAGAGTTTCTGGAGCTTTTACCTAGCGAATTCCCAAAGGTTTTCTAGCAGCTGACCAACAGGAAAAAGAAACATTATAATCTCTACAACATGATGTTTTTTATGAATCTGAGAACAGCTGAAGTGCTTAGCAAGTATTTTTCTTCTCCTGCTGTCTTATTAGAGGGCAGGGATTTCTTGACTGTTGACCCTGTCCCCCATCAAAAAAAAATCTGCTGTGCCAAAGGAAATGTGCAAGTGAATGTGATGGGACCTTGTAATGACATTACAGGATTGTGTCTTGAATATTGGCATTGTACACTTACAGCACATACTGAGTGAGCCCAAAAAAGGAGACTGATCCTGTCTAGCTCTAAAGACAGGGTTTCATCCTTATTAATGCTTTTAAGTATTTCTCAGAGTATTTCTTATGTCACCAGAAACAGATTTCACATCTTGGTCATCTCATTCTGCAGTTTCACTCTGCGGAAATGTTCACTGCTATATCATCTTTTTCTTTTTATTGCTATTTTGTCTATCTCAGGTTCCCATACCACATGTCCCAGGAGGAAATATAAAGATTTGGAAATAAACACTAACAAGATAAAAATGGCACCTTTATTTTTTGAATGAGGACTGTAACAAATATGTTACTGCTTGGCCCTAAAATAACTCCTCTTCATAAGCAGACTAGCTTTGGCTACAGTTAATATTTTATTGTCATAAGCTCTGTGATGCAATTAATAGTAGATAACATTTGTAGATGTATATCAAATATAAAATGCCTATTTTGGTCATTTGTGTACAAGCTAATCTCCACAATGCAGTTGACAATTTTTTCCAAGGAAATTTCCTGTAAAGCAGAGTCATTTGGAGGAACAAGAGGAGTACTGAAGTGAACAAACTGGAACCCTTGAAATCCTGCCTTTGGCCTGCTGACCACTGTCTGGTAGAAACAAGAAGCAACAAAAACTGAACCAAATCTCATTTTCCTGCTTCTTTGTGGTTTGGTATTGTACTCAATGTTTTTAACAATTATTTTTTGTTGTTAAAAATTAGATTATAAACTGTTTCTTGACATGTTGAAAGGAAATTATATCATTTGTTCCCTGTGCTGGTTGTATAAGCTAATTTTCTAGGTGGTCTATAGCCAAATAAAATGAACTTTTTATTATTATTTGCTCTTCACAGGTTCTGTTATGTTACAGTTTGTAAACGAAGGAAGGATGAGAGGCAAGGGGAGCTGTCTGCAAATCAGAACCTCAGGAGAAAATATTTTAAATCACGAAAGAGTCAATAGCAACTCACTTGCTTAATAGTATGCCGTGAAGTATGAGAGAAATATTTGGCAATTGTGAGGGAAACGATAGAAGCTAGAAAATAATTTTTGGATTGAGACATTGTTCACAAGAGCAAAACAAATAGCTCGTCAAGGTTTTGAATTACACTTGGAGAGATCAAAAAAAATGAAGTGCTCCAAAAACTGGAGGCCAGTGCCTACAGAAATGGCTGTTAGCCAATTAACTGGACTTGTACTGATATATGCATGCAATTTTCTTGTTTGGAGTGTTTAAGAGATCTGTGTGTTTCTATATTGAACTGTCATTTATGTTTTGATTTATAAACAATACAGATTGTGTGTATTGGGACACGAGTGGCTTTTTATAACTATGTTTAATGTTACTATATTATTAGGTAACAAAACTTCATGGAGTATGTATGTCCTTGTGCATGTATGCATAAATATCTATGTATCTGTGTATATGTATATGCATACATCTATATAGTGTTGATGGACATTTCATCATTGCATGTAATTTAATTTAAAAAAAAAACAAACAAAGTAATTGCTCATGTGTCAACTACAAGACAAAAATCAAAACAAGGAATATCTTTAAGGGTTCCTGAAAATGAGTATTTGAAAGTCTCTTCGTAAGTTTTAGGTAGTCAGAGTTCTCTGAGATATAACATGTTCATAAAATTTGCTGTCACTGTAAAACATTATAATTAGTCGTGAGAAAGAATGAAAGCAGAGGGAAATGTCTTTGATACATGTTGAAGGTAAACAAAGAAGGTTAGGAAATGTATTGTTAATCCAGGAAAGAAACAAATATATTCAACTACAAGTCCTGCATTTAAATGAGATAATGATACAAAGAGATCTCTTTCATTCACACTTTCCTTTTATATATATAAATATATTCCCTATATAAATGTATATATATGCCTATATGTTTGAATAGATATGGACGTGTGTGTGTAATCTAGCTTGCAATGTGAGACAGCTGAACACGGGAAGGGTACAGTGTCATTTATGTTTTCATCCTGGCATCTTATAAAATTTGCTGTTTCTTTTTCGGTTGCACAGTGTTTTGCACATCAGGTAAAATTTCAGAAGAAATTAATGGAAGAGCTGCTTGTGACTAAAATGGAATCAGTATTTCACCTCCGCGTGACACGGTTTGCTTCCTTCCAGCTAGCATTAAATAGCAAGCAACAAATAAAGACACATTGCAGTGGAACCAACCACAATTGTTTCTTCAGTCTATGCACTTGACAAATACCCTAAAAGAAGATGTATAAGGATTCTCTTATACTAAATTTAGTATAGGAAATCTTTAATAACTAGAACTGACTATAATTTCCTCCTTTAGACTGTTCTGTTTCGATGTTTCATAAATCCTTGTATTGATTAGCTTTACATGGAACATTGTACAGCCCTAAACACAAGAAATTAAGCTGAGTGGCAGATGAATTTTAGTGCAGTCCTTCCAGCCAACACAGCAAAACAACAAAGCAAAAAAATGAAACACACAAAGTATAAATCAAAATATATACAAAGGAATATTAATGCTAGTAAATCATTCAACTGTTAAAGTTCTGATTTTTTTCTTGCCGAGTTTCCAGAACCAAAAGCTTAATGGAGTCAAAAAGCACTTTGTATGTACTTGTGGCACATATTAACACTTGATTATAAGAATTTAATGCATATAATAAGATGTGCAAATAAAATTCAGTAGTAGAGAACATGAAAGAATGAAAAGTAAACTAAGAAAGCTACAGAGAGAGACAATTTCTGTGTGAATCTTCTCCATGGAGGTTTTTCTGGTGAGAAACATGGAATGGAATGTTATGGAATAGAATAGAATAGAATAGAATAGAATAGAATAGAATAGAATATAATATTTGGAAGTGACCTACAACAATCATCTAGTCTAGACCATTATCTTAATTTCCTGTAAGTTCCTCCAGCTCAGGCCATGAACTTGATTACTTGTGTTGAGAACTTTAATGCCTTAAATTGCACTGTCACAACCCATTTACCCCCTAACCCCCCTTTTTGGCCAGGGAGTTCCGTGAAGTCTGGACATGTTTAGTTTGGAGAAGAGGAGGCTGAGGGGAGACCTCATTGCCCTCTACAACTACCTGAAAGGAGGTTGTAGAGAGGTGGGTGTTGGCCTCTTCTCCCAAGGGAATAACAACAGGCCCAGCGGAAATGGTCTGAAGTTGGGGCAGGCAAGGTTTATATTAGATATTAGGAAGAATTACTTTACTGAGAGGGTGGTCAGGCACTGGAACAGCCTGCCCAAGGAGGTGGTGGAGTCACCATCCCTGGAGCTATTTAAGAAACATGTAGACATGGCTCTTCAGGGCCATGTTCTAGTGCCCAAGAGTATTGGTTTGTGGGTGGGTGTGATGTGGTGGGGTGTTGTGTTTTGTGGTTTTTTGTTTTGGTTTGGTTTTGGGGATTTTTGTATGTTTTGTTTTGTTTTTTTTTAAGGTTGGACTTGATGATCTCAGAGGTCCCTTCCAACCATGGTGATTCTGTGATTTTGTCTACATTTTACATATTCTGAAAATATTTGTGTTTGATTTTAGGTGTACGAGTAGTGTCAAATCGATGAGTTACTCCACTGGGACCCTTTTTTTAGCTGAAAATGTATGAAAATATTTTGCAAGAAACCAAATTATTTGAAAGAAGAAGTCATTTATTCTGCATTCTGAAAAAGACTGATGTTAACATGTCCCGAGAGGATCTTGAACAGTGCCATCGTTGACTTCTTTTAACTGCGTTTTAGCTAAATACAGTTTTAAACAGAAATCATCAACACAGTGAAAACAAACTGCCGTACAGACCACTGTAATTACAAAGAAATTTTTCGAAATAAAGGTCTGTCTGATGCTCAACGTTCCCAGAAGAAAAGAGGAAGAAAAGGGATCAGCAGGATTATGGGTGGACAAGCAGTTGCTCTTCTGAGAGCAGCCTGATGACACTTTTCCTGCACACTGACCACTACCTCAGTCCTCATGCCCTTCTCATTGCTCTTCTGGAGCCATGGGCAGTCCTCTGGGCAGCTCTTGGGCTACCTAGATTGTTCCTCAAGGAGTCCCATCAAGCCTTTGCCACCCTTAGGACCCCTTCTTTGTGTTCAGGAAGGTCAGTAAAAACATTATCAGTTTATGGCTCTGGAATTTACTGGGAGAAAATATGCTGGGTCTGGTTCTTCTCGGTATGAAAGTTTCTGTTGGCTAATTGGCAATGAAAATGGCTATAGAGTAGGGATAGATTAAAGTTATTTAAAGAACACTTTAAGATATTACAACAAGATCAAATGGCCTTCTTGGTTTTTTGTGACAGATCATTCCATTCTAGCAGCTCAATTTCTCAGTCAAAATTAGTGGTATGTTATCTGGGAAAAGGATAAAGTTTAGATAATTATGTCTAGATTCTTACCAGTTCACAGGTACAAAGGAGTCAACCTAAGTGATGAGGAAAGTTAAAGAAGCCTCTGTCCCTCTTGTGTTGTCTAATCCAGCAATTCATGCAGCCAAGGAACTGAACAGATTTTTCCTCAGTTTGATATTATGTTATATTTTTTCAACAAACTAGAGTGTGCCACAACGTCCTGATGGTAACTGCCTACTGAAATGCTGTTCTGTTTCTGTCTTTGCAGTTTCAGGGCTTGAATGTGCAATGTGGTTAAAAACTGACTCAAAGTTTTGGCTTTGGGGAGATTAAATTCATTTTTGGCACAGAGCAGCTCTATGCTGAATAAGGAAAGAAAGGACAAAAAAGTATTTCAAGCTTTCAAATGAATTTTTTGTTGTTGAAAATTTTGAACTTGGCAACAAGAGAAAACTGAAGATTCTGATCAAGAATAACAATGAATGTTGTTTTCAGATTTTTACTGCTCTAAGTCTGCCTATCTGCAAAAATGAAAATTAAAAAAAAATGTGTTAATATGTCTGGAAAAAAACCCACATTCAAGTTGTTTCTCATCAGAAGAAATATTCATAATAATGGATGTTCTCAACAGGCAAAAAGAAAAAAAAAAAGGTCTGTGTCTCCAAAGAGCCATCAGCCAAGAAAAATAAGTTGTATCTTAAAAGTTTTTTGAATTTTCTTCTACTATGAAAAATAATTACCTAACTACAGCTGCAGTACAATAAAATTGTGTTGGAATATTGCAGTCTATTTTGCAGTATACAAATGTTTTTTAAAACTAGGTAAGTTTTAAAGGTAAGTTACCTTATAACTAGCTAAGTTATAAGGTAAATTTTTTTATCCTTATTATTTTAGACACCAGAAAAAACCTAAATAGTACAAATTGAAATATGATAAAAGGTTCACTTTATGTTTGAGAATATAGATTGTATGATTTTTAATAGATAGTGAATGAAGCAATCTGCTGACTACATTGGTGCAAGTACATTAATTTTCTTGTGTACTGAAGACCCTTGCAAGCAGCTCTATGTAAACCTTTGCGTAACACAGAAAAAAAGCAGAGGAAATGTCTGAAAACTTTATTAAATTTGTAAAGTCAGGCAGAAAAAGGCAAGGTAATGTTAAGGATCTGTGTTATGTCCTCCCCCCAGAGATATCAGCCTTGCAATGCATGTACACCCTACAGTTCAAACTGGGTCCAAATCAAGTCTGGTGGTAAAATAATGTTAATGTTAAAGTAGGCAGAGCACCCAGTGCTTGTGTCAGCCTTGTGTTTCCATGTTTCCTGCAGGAAAAGGATAACACTTGGGCAGGCCTAAAGCCTGAGTGTATGAACTGAAAATTTGTGACAATTTGTTTCCCCAAAATTTGTTAAGATTTTCACTTGGCAGAAAGACTTTAAATGGAATCAATATTTTCATCATAGTGCTGTGTTTATTTCCCAGTTCTAGGAAACCTTTAACTGGACTTACTGCATCATTAAACACTGAGCATCACCTCTCTATCCCTATCTTCTGGTACAATCTTCAGTGAGATGAAAAGATACTATTATTTTTCCCTGGGATCCTTTCCTCCTGCAGGGTGGAGTGTGGATCATCATTGTGTAATGAGCACCTCGCTATTTAGCTATCTGGCAGCTCCTCATTGTTTTTCTTGGCTTTGTGCCTTATTTACCACTCGCTTCAAAACCTCTGCTCTGAAGATAAAACTATTAATTTCCTTGAGGCTTTTTATTTTACAATCTGAATGCCTCTCAGATATACATTAAATTTGTTTTCATTATATCCTTGGCGTGTGAGTGGTATGATTATTATTCACGTTGTCTAGGTAGAGAACTGGGGTACAGGGAGATGAAGGGCTGTTTTTTCCATTAACACTGTGTTCCAAGCTAGCAGTGTTTAGGGTCTATGTTTGGGGTTTTCTCCCCCCTCCCCAAGATGTTAGCATTGTGCTGTACAATGTTTTATGCAGTCAAAGTACAGCTCCCGCAATTGATTTTGGTTGCAGGTGTGAATGCTCCAAAGCTCTGTAAATCAAATCCCAAGGTCTCAACTGAGGTACCCAGAAAGCATAAAATT
Organism: Calidris pugnax; assembly: GCF_001431845.1. NCBI lineage: Eukaryota > Metazoa > Chordata > Aves > Charadriiformes > Scolopacidae > Calidris > Calidris pugnax. The sequence continues at coordinate 13,461,891 of NW_015094507.1, forward strand.
AAGGTGCTATTCCCCAGCTTTACAAATCTCCTTCACCTCCCTTTGAGACCATTGCTTTTCACAGCAGTTTGGGTCTCCCCTAAATGAGAGACCTGTTCAAAGTTTAGTTTAAGTGACTCGACCGGCACCTTGGAAGAACCCTGTGGCAGAGGCTTGATAGAATTAGGTTTTCTGGTCAACATTTTTTGCCATAATACATGCTTTACCCTTTCTTTTCCTGCTGTCTCTACTTCAGCCTACACATCTTTGCATCAACCAAAACAGGATGTCTAAGGAGAGCAACCACCTTCATTACTTAACTCTGATTCATCCCTTCTGCAGGTGCATCCCATACCACCAATGATACTGGGGCAAAAAAATAACGAGCAACCAGATAATTAAAGACTGTATCATAATGCATGTACCAGGGGGTGTGCATGTGAGCATTGAGGTTATGCAGGCAGCACGGATTCTGGCATTTCTTACCTTTTGAGTGATACAGTTTGTAACCTTGATAATTACAGCTGATCAGCACATTTTTGGAAAATGCTGTTCTGCTGAAAGTGAAAATGGTCTGCACGGACGTGAAGATTTTAACCAACAGACTGCTGCTGAACAGACTGCCTGGGCCCTGCTAATTCACTCACCTGGGTACAAGGTGGGCTTGGGACTCTCGCACAGGTCTCAGAGGTCCTGGGTCCAAGCTTGGTTCCTCAGGCACGTAACAGCACCCCCAAAGTTATGAGATGTAACTGGGAAGAAGCAAGAAGGCAAAGTTTTACCCAATTCTGGAAAGCTTGCACGTACTTGCTTAATTTCCCAAGCTATCCTGCTGCTTTTTTGTTTTGTTGCTTCGGTGTAAACTGAATCCTGCACCCCTTTCAGCCTACCGTTGCTTGGTATTGCAGTGGTGTTAGGAGGGCTGGAAAGTGACCCACCACTCAGCCTTTTGCTTTGGGAGCTGAAGGACTGACACTGCCCGTGGCCTGGGTCACTAGTGGGGACAAGTCATAGTGGCAGCATGTTTCACAGTGACAGCAAGTTTCACATGTACACGCTTACCAAGAGTAGAGGAGCAACGACATTCAGAAAACCTGATTTGCACTTCAACCTGAGAAGAGGATAGGCTCTTCTGGCCTCAGCCTCTCCCCAGCCTCGGGGGCTTTTCCTGTTCCCCTCTCATCATGTTTTGCTCCTCATCTCTTTTCCCAGACCCATAATCCCAGTTTGACTCGCCCTAGTTGCCACTCTCCAAGTGTCTCGTCCCTGTCCTAATCTCCTGCACTCACAAGCCTTCACCTTGTATTTCCTGGCTTTTCTCAATCTCCTCTTTCTTTCTTCCTGTGCTTTTCTAGAGTAGAGTGACTATCCCTCCCACAACTGCAATTCCAGCATCAGTTTCTTTCTCTCTTTGCTGTCCCCATCTTCTGTCATCAACACAATGGTTTGAAACCCAGTGTGGTCTGCATCCTAAATAAAGAGGAAGCTTGGGAGAGGCTCCCAGCCTGGCCCTTGTCCCTCTGTGGAACTCCCTCCCCCCAAGAAAGCTCCTCCACACCCAGTCAGGGGTGGAAGACCTGGCAGTGTGGTATCCCAGCTACTAATCCTAGTGAATATTTCACATGTGTGATTGCTTTTTTTGTTGTTTTTCAAGATTTATGTCCTAGCAAATTTGGGTTCGATCTCCCAAGTGCTGGAAAAGACACATCCTTTTTTACAAAGACTGCTGTCCTTGTCTTTAAGAGAAATACAGTGCCAAAGAAAAATTATCTGTGTTTAGCATATGATTAAACTTAGCGTGAATAATTAAAGAAACCCATGCAAGTGAGTAATGAGAGAGCAACCTACAGCTCAGATGAAATACTCTGATGCACAAAAAATAGAGTCAGGTGGGAGTGTGAGAAAACCCTGTGTTGACTACGAGTAGGAGCAGAGCAAGCTGCTATTATCTGTGGCAGTCAGTTATTCCAAACGACAACTGAGAAAACTTGCCCTTGCTGAAAACAACTGTTCCCAGCACCACCACACATAAATCCTGACATCCTCTCTTTCTCAGGAGCTTTTAAAAAATGTTTTCCGCCAAACTTCCCATAGTAGTAGAGCTATTACCCGTGCCAGGCTACTTACAGCTGTAAAAGATTCATGAGGGATTTTTTACGGCAGGCCTTGTGACTCTGAAAAATCCACCCAACTCTTCGGTACTTCATTATTGAGGGATATGCATTCACTTCACACCAGCCCTAGCACTAATCATAAATAAAGTGCAACTAGCACCGTGAGGAAGTACACAAAGTTACATTTCAAAATGCCACGCATAATAGTATCAAAGATATGATAAAATGAGACAATAAGTGTGCACAGCTTTAATAAACTTAAAACCCAATTAATGTATAATCACTGACTTACCTTCTGAGGTTTTGTGCTATTGAATATTAAGGTTTTTTTCTACTCTCATTCTCCTTTTAAAGGTTTCACAGCCATCCCACGTTTTCACATCTGATATAAAGTTTATCTCAACTGCTAATAAAATAACTAAGTTTTTTTTTATTTATTTACTGTTTTAAATACTTCCATATCATGGATGTCTTCCAATAAAATACTTTTATAATGTCTCTTCTACCTTGGTAATTCCACTGGAAATTACAAGCCGTAAGGTTTCTTCACCTCTCCCCCTAATGCTTTGAAATAACCGGGTTTAGTGTAAAGCTTTTCCTTCTGGATCTGGGTGTTTTCTCCATCTCACACTTTGCATTCCCATCTTCCTAGCTGCCAGCATTTCTAAGCTTCTATATACGTGATAGTTTTATACAACTAAGCTAAACAGCATCGGTGGCCTTCTACCTTCTTATGTTCATCCCTGTCATCGTGTACACCATTCACAGCTTCAAAGGTTTCCCCAGGGGTCCTAGCACAGTAGAAAATCCTGATTATAAGTGACATTTGAGTGGATTTTTAGAATTAGTGTATTAACAATTATACCCAACCTTAGGCTCTTTATTAACAGTATCAAGACTGGAGTCTAGTGCAGAATTCAATGCAGCTCTGTCATCTTTTCATGAAAGCTGTTTCCAGTGTATGCATTGATCTTAACACTGATCTAAGGATGGGCAAAGAGGTTGGTACAGTCCTTTTGCTAAATAAAATGGGGATCTTTGGCTTTTTCTGAAGGGTGAAACATGCTAGGAGTCAGTGAGGTTTGCATCATTTGGGGTAAACTCCTGCATTTGCCCTACAAATTTCCATATGCAATAATGAGGGCAACCTGGGAAATATTGTACAGATTTTACCTATAGGGTGCCCACGGAAATAACTCTGAAAATCACCTAAAAACTAAAAACGTTTACAAAATAATGTCTGTATATGCTTATATAATGTAAAGCAGTAGAATGTGTTAGTTATAGGACAGACAGCAGTTGTCTGAATGATGAAGCTCATGGCTTCATCAGTACAGATGTAATTCCATGGGAAATATCATTACCAGTGTTTTAGCAATACACTAAGATGCTTCATCTGCTGTGACGTCTCAGCAATTTCCCTCACCACCCCAACCAAGCAAGGTTAAGGTTGAAGTCTACCCCGCCATGTGAGTATCTATGAACCTCAATATTTTGGTGCCAGAAGATTCTTGTTTGCTTGTTTGTATGCTTGTATGCCAATTAGTTACAGTCAAGAGAGTCTTTTTGTGGACTTGGATCAGAAGCTTTAACTGTGTTCTAAACATAAAATGGACTTTGCTACCTGCCTCTGACAGTGTTTTATTAGTGCTCCTGCTGTTGTATTGTAACAGAGAACATAATTAAGAGCAATGTGCCTATTGAAAACTTCTATGACTACAGATGACAGTTGGGGTGATTTCAGACATTGATTAAACTGTAAAAAAAATAATAACTAGGTTAACATTTTCTTTCTAGATAAGAAACACATTTGTTTTTAAGGGCCTGCAGAAGAAAAAATTAGATAAGTCAAGTGTCAGGACAAGGTGATTACTTAACATCTGTGACCAAGGAAAAGGCTCAAGGAGAAAAATCATCCAACATCTGCACTGTCGGTAAAATACTTGTAAAAAACACAAGTGAAGTGTGATTAATCACCATGGATGTATGATTGAGTCAATTGACTGTTACTTTTTCATGATGATTAATCAGCTACAAAAATTATAATTGTCCCACTTGTAGTGGCTGCATGCTGTGCCTGATGACATCATTTGGGCTACAGATACTCAATGAGTGGTTTTCAAAAGAATATGCAGATGAACCAGGAAGGGTGGGTGAGGTTAAAACTACATTTTGAAGATCATCTCTGGCTTTAGTAACCCAGACTTGAAATTGTTTTATCAGCTCACTGAATGGACAAATGCTCTGTTATCTGATGAATATCATCATCAGATTAAGCTAAAATCAGAGGGATGAATTTTGTCATTTAACATTATTAAATAATATTTACATTAGGGAAGCATTTAGAGGCAGAGAACAGAACCAAAATTATTTTCATGGCATTAGATAAGTGAATGGTACACCCTCAGCACACTGTCTGTAGTGTGTCTCAGAAAATAAAGAGCTTCCAAAATGGCAATAAAATGCTTAGATGAATGAATGTAGGTTAAGAAAAAAAGAGAAAGGACTGAAATTGCTTGCTTTATAGTGTGGCTGAACAGCAGAAAATGGTAAGAGTATTGAAGATAACAAATGTATAGTGGGAAAAAAGGAGGCTATCTATTTACTCTTTCTAAGAATCAAAAGTATGAGGTTAACATAAAATAAAGAAAATTCAAACGCAACAAAAGAGACTTAAAAAATACCCAAACCAACCCAGTTGAATGAATTAATTGCAACTTGGTTTCTGCAACTATTTTTAAACTATGTGATCTGAGAGCCCATGTCAGGTTGGGAGTTGGACATTCTCCATCTCGCCCCCATCTCTACCCAGGACATGTTTCCCGGGAGAAAGAAACTTGGCCGCATCGCCCAAAAGCGAACTGCAGCCTGTCTGGGTCAGCCCTCAACCTGGATAATGATCAGGGAAGTGGGACTGTGCTGTGCAATCTAAACATAGCCTTGAGATCAAGAATGTAATACAAATATTATAAGCATAGTGACAGCTCCTGTAATTACAACAAACCCCCTGTACTTTTTAAAGCATATATGCAGTCATGCTTTAGGGCATAAACCAGCCGCTTACTACGGGTTTAAGAAGCAACTCCCTTTACAGGCAGGTGTTTCTACACGTTTTTGTTTTTTTTTCTGACAAGATTTCTCGCACCTTCCTCTAAAGCAGCCGGGATTTGGCATCTGTCAGAGACAGGGGACCACGCGAGATGGATCGCTGATCTAATCCGGTGTGGCAGCTCCTATGTTCCTACGAAGAGCGTGCAAGCTTCATAGCAGATATTGGTTTTGCATGTAAGCCTGAAAATGTCATCAGACTGTTGAGTGGGTAAAGTGCAGCATTTTATAAACATACAACCCCGAAGGCTCCTAGGGAAAGATTGTTACTTTGGGATCCTGGATAATCTGAAAGAGATGATGTACTAAGATCTGACACAATAACCCAAATGATGAATTATTCCAGGCAATTTTGCCCCATCAAGCTAAATTCAAATATACTAATGGACTGTGCAAAGGACTGTGCACTGCAAAAACCTCAACCCCTGTTCAGTCACTGTTATTTTAAATGTCTTTGTGCCTACAAAGAAATAGTTACTTGCGGAGTACAAGATCCTGCTTTAAACCTAAAGTTCAAAGTCTTATTTAGGAAGAGAGATTTTTTAATGGAAAAATTCTTTAAAATCCTCAGAGATAACATCCTTGGAGGAATACCATCTTTTGCGCTCATTTAAAATAGATTTCAGACTTCTTTCCAGTCTGTTCTGAGCAGGCAATACCTTTCTGAGCTGTACATAAAACCTCACTAATGATCTGTAATGAAGTGCTTCTATTTTGCACATCCAGCATTTTTGCTCTAAACTTCAAGAAAATAGCACAATTTTGCCAGCACCATTCCCCTTTTAGCACATTGGCTTTGCTTTTGAACTATAGCACTGAGAGCAAAACCACAAAATATAATCTCATATCTCTTCCTTAGGTTGTCAGTATGTCTTACAACACGGATCCTAAAGTTCAGTTCTGTTTTATTCCTCAAATGTTAACCTTTATTAAAGCACATTTTCTAACAGCCACAGAAAAAGCAGATTTTATTTACAGCGCTATATTTACAGGAGATAGTGTTGGTAACTTCTTATGTTTAGATAAGAAAGGGAAACATGGGAGCTCTAGTCTCTTGAGTTTTTCCTAGGTACCTACTAATTGTTAATTATTAGAGACTAACTAAGTCACTGAAGTGAGTCGTTTGGCTGGTGTCTCAAATGCTGTCATTTACTACTACACAAATCAGCCTAGTGATAGAGTGTCTTTAAATTAGGTTACAACCATGCAGTTATTGGACAGGGAGTAATTGATAAAACCATTAGTAACACTTGTAGAGATAACAGCTAGCAAAATCATGCAACCATAATTATTCCTAATGGATACATGCTATAAATTGTGGCAAGAAAAAAAATCTTGCATTATCTTTCAATCAAATTTGACAGTCCTGGTAGATTACTGTAGACTAAATGTTCATGTATGAAAAAAAAAATGACCTATCAGAATGTCTTTGCTTTTTTCCCCCTTCTCCTTACCCATTATATTATGTGGAGGGTTTTGGTGTTTTTTTTCGTAATTTCTTCCTGGAGTGGCTTTCAGGCTAAAGAAAATGTAGTCCTTCTTATTAGTTGCCTTTACCATGGTGTTTTATATTTTCAGTCAGACACAAGACACGTCAAGACTTTTTGTAATGTGACAACATGAAAAGAATTACCAGTTTGAATAAATGATTCCAGGTTGCATTACATTTTTCCAACAGCAAAATGTATTCTTTAATAATACATAAAGTTTTATCTGTATTCTGGTGTTAACATTTGTTTCACTGAACAAAGGCTCCTATTCTCAGTGTCCTTCCCCACCCCCTTCCGACTTTTCTCCCATCAAAAAATCACTGGTTGTTTCAGGGAATTTTTCCATCTTCCTCTGTGAGTGACAAAGACCAGAAGCTGCCTCTATTGACTAAAAGATCACACTTATAGATCAGACTTATAGCTTGATTATATCTTTTCCCCCTTCCCCATGTGCAAGTTGACATTTCTCAATCACAAGCATGAAGGGTTTAAAAGGAAATAGGTAAAAATGAAAAAGCTAATTACATATGGAAAATGATCATATAATAATGACAACTTCTCAGAAGAGATGTGCATAAACTACTGGAATGCTGCAACACTTAAAAATACTTTGCTCCTGTGGCTATTATGGTGAACTTCCATAGTTACAAATAATTTGAACAATAATTCTTTTGTCCCAGGGTAATGCATATACTTTAATTTTCACATCTGTGTGTATATTATCACTCCTTTAAAAGGAAAAGCAACTCAGGAACATAGCATGGCTTAAGAGCGTTCAGGGACTTCAGCTCCCAGGTCCTTGGTTCAGTATCACCCATCTGATGGTTTATCTTTGAGGCTGATGGAAAAAAGTCTACTTAAGACAAAAATTACTGCAATTAGCATGCAGCAATGCTCTTTTGGCATCCAAGGGAGAGGGGCTGTCAGTACTGAACTCCGTGCCCAGAAGAGGCTAAAATTTGAGAAGTCTTGAATTACGGCTCTGGCCACTGATGCTGGTCACTGATGTTCCTCTGCAAGATAGCAGAGGAATCCAAGCTTGTGGTGTGTTATTCAACACTGTGTTGCAGAGGGAACTCCATAAAATATATGAAAGATTTTGTTCCCCACCTTGCAGTATGCCTAAAATCCAAAAAAGAGAAAGCTCTGAAAAAATGGTGTTTCCAGGCCAGCCATACTATGTGACTTTCCTCCAGTAAACACTCACACAGTGCATCCTGCACAGAACCTGTTCCCTTCCACCTTGTCCCACCTCCTCAGTCCTTGTGGGGAGTTTCTCTCCTCCATCACATTCCTACACTCCAGGGCACAAAAGTACAACACTGGCAGAGCATCACACATCACAAATGGTACATTTGCCATCTACGGCTTGTAGAAATAGAGGAACTTCTGGGGTTAAACTTCTGCATTCCTCACTGTGAGAAAACTACTCTGGTCCATTTTTTCTCCCCCCCTGGAAAAGCAGAGACACAAAATGCAGTTAAGCCTAAACCCCGCATCTTGCTGCAATGCAAGGAATTGTGGACATCGGGGGGATTTTTTTTTTCTTCCCTGTTACTCACATGGGTTGCACTATACCCATCATTTCTGCATTACCCAGACTTAGATTAGCTTAGCAATATTTCTTGGCAACTCCCGAAGTCACACTAAAATGAGTCATCAACATCTTAACAGCATGCCAAAATGATTCCGTTGCTTCTACAAACAAGCACCCCAACTTCTTATTGATTTGCTGCATGCAGATTTAATGAAGATAAGTCAGCATTTACTCAGCAATGACAGCAAGAAGGAGCAAAACATTTGGCCATTCTAGAAATCTCAGGTGTTGCCTCTGCGTGGGAGCAGGGCAAAATTATTTTATCAGTCCTGAGCGAGGATTCAGTAATTGCCTTACTCTGCTGCAGGTAGGGCAGAATCAAGGGTTCTGGCTTTGTTTTCCAGTGTGGGTGCTGCTCTGCTACAGTCAGGTGGTGACACGCTGTAGTGTTGCAAAAACCTATTGTGTCCAACTCCCTGTCTTGACAATCTAAATGGATTGGTTTTATGACTGAAGCAAGGACATCCCCTTATGTATTATATGCATCAAATTTCAAGCAGGTAAATGCTGTCCTCATCTTCAATAACCACATCCACTTGATTTTTCTTTCTGAATGATTTGTTGAATGTGCATACAGACCCATACATAAAATGCTGCTTATTGCAATACAAAATTGGAATCCAGCCTAGACTTATGTGCATTTTTATGATACCACACCAAACTATAAAAATTCCATTCAGAAATCAGGTTAAACATACAAAAATGTTTCAGTAAAAATCACAACTGAGATTTTAATACTGCTTTTAATGGATTGTTAAATGCTTATAAACCAGCTTTGAGTATTACAAATTAACTCAGTGAAAATTAGTTCAGGTGAAACCCTTTGATTTTCTCATTGTCCTCTAAATTAAAAATTAACCACCCTGGCACATACACTATGCTAGAGCTGTATGAGCTTTTAATATATCCAGCCTCATACAAACCTCATACTTCCCTCGAGAAAGTTGAGTTTCTAAAGATTTAATTCAAGTTCCAAGGTCAAACTGAATAGATCTGAATTTCTCCTTAAAATGGGAGTTTCATTCCAATGAGGACTCGACTTCAATTTACTGCTTCTTCCTAAGTTGTGACAATATGGCACATAACATCACATGCAGATAGCAAATCAAATGCACTGACAGCACAATGCCAAAAAGGGTGCCCAAGAGCATACTGTGAAGGCTAGTTGTAAGACGGGATTCCTTTTTTTTTTTTAAAAACCCAGTTTTAAAAGACTTTTCCAGATCACACGGTTGCAAGTTTTAAACAAATCCAACGTATTTCTTGTGACTTTCAGTGTCATGGGAGAAATGAGAAACAAAATCTCTCACCCTTTTTGAAGGCAACAAAACTATATGGCAACAATATTTTCTTCTTTGAACACTTAATCTCTTTTTAAAATTAATTTTCATATAAATATGTCTCTCTCAATATTAATGATGAAGAAAATAATTACGCATTTTAGCAGACAGATTCTGGGCTCCACTCAGTCTGCTTTACTGAGTAGGTCCGGATTGAGAAGTGGAGTATTTTGCTTTTCTATAGAGAAATTGTGGTGATGGGGCTGCATGACTGGCTCTGTGCTGTGCTTTCCCTGGCTTATGGAATGAGCAGGATGCTGTGAGAAGAAAGCTACCTGACCCGGTTACCAGCTGACCCAAGTCTGCTTGGAGTAAGTCACTGATATTCAGGATTCATCTAAATTAGGAACTGGATTGGAGGTTCACCATGGGTGAGTGAAGGCTCCTGAGGCTGTTTGCCCCATCTCAGACCCTCCTCCACCCACACCATAACTCCACCTCAGGATTAGGAATATGAGCCTACGTCGTGCAGCACAGCGCTCTGCAATGGGTCTTATGGCAGGTCTCAGCAAGCTGATATGTCTATGAAGCACAGCAAAACTCTGCAAAGAAACCAGCTGAGCTCCAATAAACAGTCGAAGTTCTTTGCAAGTCATTCAATCTGTGCTAATGAAGAGTGTATCTCAGACAAGGGTACCATACTGCCAGCTCTAGAGACGTTTTGCTCATAGCCAGCTCAGGTACCTTTCCAAGCTACTGTGTTTCAAAATTACTCCTATTGGGGATATTCATTGTGCTTTTTGTAGCACACCAGAGAATTAAGTAAGGAAAATTACCCTGTTTGACAGATGAGCAAATGAGGAGTCGGCTGTAACTAAATCAGATCTTCTTTTCATTGAAGTCAGTGGTAAAGCTTCTGTGATTTAATATGTCCCATCTCATCACAATCACCTGCTAAAGTCATACAGAAAATCTGGGGCCAACCTGATGCAAAATTCCCATCTCCCAGGTCTTTGTCTTCCTTCCTCATCTTTCTATTCCAGAAATTCCTTTCCTTTAACTATTCCTTAGGTACAAGACCCTGCCAGAGAGTGAGAGCTTCCCTTAGAGCTGTTGGGCACCAACACCCTGGATATTTGCTTGCATCAATGTAATAGGAAGCCATAAGCAAGCACTGTAGCTTAGAAGCTCCAGACATTGGAATTTTCATGTTGTAGTCCTTACACAGTCTCTGAGGGCATGTAAAACTTCAGGTATGATTTTTTTTTTTTCAGTAGGGCTGACAGGAAAAAAAAAGATAAAAACATCTGAGGCACATGTTCATGATTACAGTACACCAAAGAAAGAAGACTTCACTTGAGTTACCTGCTATTTGATATTTTCTCCACAGCCAAGTTGCTGTCCTTGGATAATTTCCATGCTCTTTCTGAATCTTTCCTACACTGTGGAAATTAAGCAGTCCTCTGCTGGTTAGATATTGAAATGGAAATAACACTCTGTAATAAGCCCTCTAATTTATTACAGTATTTTCACAAATTATGTTCTGCATAAACTATTTGCTATAAAATCTAAGAATGTGCCTGTAGCAGTACTTTACTGGGGGACTTGTATGTGAATTGGAAATAGCATGGGAAGAATGTGAAGGTGCGTAACTACAAGTCTAAGAACCACAAATTAAAAATCGGTAGGTTTCTATAAAAATAAAGCACATTAAGAAAGGCAATTCCAAATACAGAGGATAAATAGTAATGAATAACATTAAAGTTAAATTTAAAAAATTTTGCTCCATCCACTAAATGGGTATTTACATGATTATAGGAACTAATGTTATTAAAAAAAAAATAAATGCCAAGCTCTGGTCTAAGAAATATAAAGCACGTTTAAAGGCAAATAGACTATAAGTAATGCAGCTGACTTTGACAAGAGCCTTTGAAAAGTGATTCCAAAGACATGTTATCTAGGACAGTTAGCCAGGGCAGCAGAATATATATGTTTAAGAAAAGTAGAGACAACATTCAAGCTGCACAATGTTACCTTTGATATATATTATAGATGTGATATTGCTGTTCTTGAAAAGGTGGCAAGGTTGAAAGTATAAGTTCTGAGGAGGAGCTGAACATCTAAATCTATGAAGTCTAGAAAGAAAAATCACTTAAGAGGTGATTTAATTAAAGTATTTAAAATTTTAAATGGAACAGAGAATGTCAACATGAGCTGCTATTTTCAGACCAGCACAAGAAGGTAGGACAAGAGGAACATAAATGGAAACTAAAGGAGAACAAATTCTGAACAGACATAAGTACTCATCCCTGATGAGAATAATAAACATGCGAAAAATCGGCATGGTTAGTGAGGATTTGAGGCTAAAAGGGCTGGTGTCCTTCTGATGGGATGTGCTACAGTCAAGTAGTAGAGTGATTAAAACCACTACGCTTCTCTTATTAACTTTGCATTGTATTTAAATTAAATCAAACTTAAAAATAGTCCTAAATTTCAAAAGTCTTTCATTGCTCTTATTTATGGGAAGTTAATTTTTAGGGCTTAGTCCTGTGAGGTCCCAAGCTCACCCTAAATCTACAAGCAACCTTCGTGCAGAGAGTGGCATGGAAGGTACTATTCTTTTCATTCAGTTCTTCAAATTGTTTCCTGAATCTCTGTTAAGCTTTTCCCGGGAAGGAATTTATACCATGTAGGACCAAATTAAATAAAATTTAATGTAGAACTATACCATAAGTAACAAGTGACTCTTTAAGACAGAGGGTTTTTTCCTCTTGAGTGACTATACAAGTTTTCAAGGGAGTTTTGTATATGTGTATATCTGTTACCAGAAAAAAATCTTTAAGAAAACCACCTATAGTCTTAATCAGAATAAAATATGTCCAATCACATTGCACATGATAATAAATCTCATAATAACCAAGGAATGTATGCCTGTATAGTCCTTGCCATGAGATTATATATAAAAATATAAAATATTTGGTGATACATTCTATTAATTTATGTGCTACTGTTTACCCACTATCTTTTAAATCTATTCTGTTAAAATAATGCATTTAAATATTAGTAAGGCTCTGGGATTTCCACTGAGATGAGTACTGAAAGACAGAAGAGTGACAAACTATAACTTTTAGACCAAAAAAGCAAAGAAACTCAGTACATTTGAGGTTAACTAGAGAAATCAGTTCTTCAAAGTCCAGACAAGATAAATATAAGTCACTGGATAAAGATTAATGCATAAAGATGGACTGGATTAGAGGCAATATTGCTCTAATTTTGAAAAGGCATGGTTAAAAAATGAAAAAAACCCCAACCCTATCCACCCCACCCTTGAAGGGAAATTAGAGTTATTAGTGTAGAAAAAGCAGAGTGAGGAATCTGAAGTACTGCCCAGAGAAATGTTAGTAATACTGAGCTGTAGCATTTATTAGTAAAGGTGATTTCTACCCTCTTATTTTATTTTAATACATTTGGTGTGTTTCTGGCAATACAGTAGAATTTGAATCATTAATTATTGGAGTGAACACCATCTTCCTTCCTGTACAGAGATAAGGCAAGCAGTTTTTCTGGAAGTTATACATAAAGCTTACTTTGCGAGGGTCTCAAGCAACTTCCTTGGTGGCTGGAATTGCCAGAAAGAGGTTGTAAGAAGTGTAAGCTGCTATTATACATATCCACCTGTCAAAATTCCCAAATAAGTATAATGATTTTAGTCGTAAGAATACTGACCTGTCTTTTTGGACAGATGACTTCACAGAACTCCTGTAAAAAAAGAAATCCCACAGTAACTAAACAGGCACCGTACATCAAGGGCAGTCATTATTAATTTAAAACTTGTTTGGGTATGGTAATGTATATTTAGGGCACCAAAACAGCCTGAAGTGTGCCTTTTGATAATGCTATACAATAATCAGGAACTCAAGCTTAATGGAAGCAATTTCATGCTTGTAGTTTCAGATTAAAGTATTTTCTGCGTCCCTCTCTGTCCCCAAACCTGGAGTCTCCTGTGAGATGTCACTGCATGGCAGTGCTAAAGTTGTTTTCTTTGCTTCTTTCATGTATGCATCTCAACAACTGGACATTGATTGTTTAATTCTTCTCATTTATTTCGTGGATTTATAAATTTGCGCTGAAAATTGGAGTGATGTAAAATGAAATGTCACCCAACTTGCACACGTGCACACACTCAACTTTACCTCCCGTTTGTAACTGGAGATTGCTCCAGACCACATTGCCCAAAATTAACGACGACTTAAGGAAGGAGGGCAGTTATCTACGCTGTCTGCAGGCAGACCAGCAAAAGTCGAGGCATTGACACAAGAGCAGGAGGAACCCTTACAATCCCCACGGTGTGGCTTTAGTGGTCCAGCTCATTCAATCCCACCTCAGAATGAGCCACATCATTTTTTTTTGTATTTCACAGCCGGTACTGGAGCTGTATCACAGTGTAACAGTGCAGTAATAGTTTAGACAAGGCCTCATATTGCTCATAGTAATTAACAGATTTACTTGTAAATTCTCAATAAATTAATTCGGTACTTAGGGAGTAAGTGCTATAATATTAGGAAAGATATCATGTATTTTTTTTCCCTTTTAATTCATAACCAAGAGGTTGAAGTAATAGCTGTAAGGTTTTTTTTTGTCTTTAGCTAAGTCAGTAATTCTAGTTCAAGTAGAGGGTATTAATTAAAAAGACTGAACTTTCTGTTTGCCCTCCCTTACCAACATTTATATTTTCTCCAAATAGCACAAAGCAACTGGTTGATAAGGGAATGTTTCAGTCATTTTCAATTAGCTCTAAAGTATTTTTTTACAGTAGTCTGGTTTCTGGTTAACTGACCAACAGAACAATGATGGCTATTTTATACTGCAGAGACAGTGCTGACAGGGGGTATAATGAGAGAAACTGTCTCAGATTTTCTTATTAACAAGTGTAGCCAAAGCCCCGTTGGCCCCGCTAAATGGGTAATAGCATATTACTCTATTGGTGGAGGCCTTTAGGAGATTACAGACAAAGTTGGTTAATTAGTGGGATCTGAAGTGTTACTTCTAATGCTGTCCCAGCTCTGCAGTTTTCCTACAGTTTCTAATTATTTGCCTTTGAATAAGAATACAGGACTAGATTTCCCAACCTGATTATTTCATAAAATCTGAATGGATAATCAAGCACTACTTATTTCAATCAAAATACAGTCAAATTGAACTTAACCACAGATGTATGAATACGGCAGATTTGGTATTGATATTGATTTTCCAGTAAATCATCTTAAGTTCAAATGATCAAAAATCAAGACAGGTCAACATCAAAGAAACAGGAATATTGGCATGAAAGCAAGCTCTCTTGATTGGTACAAATTAAAAGATCATTTATTAGTGATTATGCTGTATAATACTGCCAGTGCCAAATGAATGCAATTAAGATGAAAAGGGCCCCTGCAGCTACAGGGGTTAATAAAGACTGAATTCCTAATGATTTTTCCATTAATTATGAAGATGTCCACAAAACAGCTTTAACAAAGCTGTGGCCACCTCAGACAAATCTTTGTAATCTGTATAAAATGCCTCCCTTAATTGACATGTTGTTGGGATAATGTAAAGATTTAACAGCTCCGAAATCATTACATGCCAAATAAGGGTACTCTGCGAAGAATGCAAAACTTGGGGTGTGGAAGAAGTGCAAGGGCTATAAATGTTTTGAATGGCTTGAAAAAATCCACATTGTTTCAAGTATAAAGCTACTTACATCCTTATTAGAAACACTGCTACTGTTTTATCTGAAATCAAGAAGCTGTTACTTTGTGCTTTTCAAGGGTTAAGGGAGGCAAGGAGCACGAAATGGGAGAAAAAACTTGGAGACTGGACAAAGTGCTCCCTTCCTAACACTGCCATGGGACTAAAGCAGCTGCCTCTACAGACGCTTCTCTTTTGAGTACAAATTTGGCCCTAAAACGTTGGAGATAATGAAGGAAAAATGCCTTACCTTGGAAAGCTGCTTGCCCGGACAGGCCGTTTCCCAGGACTTTCACTCTGGGGTCTCCTGCCCTGGCGTGTGCCCGGCTGGCTATTTCCAGAGCAAAAGAAGAGTCTGACCTTTCTGTGGGAAGGGTAAAGCCAGATGGTGCCTTTCATTCCTTTTTTTCTTTGTTGTTATCAACGTAGAATCTTCTCCGATTGCTGCTGAGAACAGCCTTGCCAGGCTTTTGGTGTTTCTTGCTTATTCATGGCATTTCCTCAGGTTTTTTAACTGAATCTTTTTCATCAGTATCATCGTTACCTCTCATCTGTCAGTTAACAACGAAGAAACCCCAAAAGATATAAAAATGAGGAGATTGCTTGGATGCTCGATTAGGCACCTGTTGCCTCTCAGCATTAAGCTAATTTCCCTGCTAATTATACATGTTTCTCATACCCTCTGTCTCTCAGTTTTCTGTCTTCAGGATGACATCAGTTTTGATGTGAATTTCAAAGCAATTGGAACTGCATGAAGGGAACACCAGACTATTTGCAGGTAGGTGTATTTTCAGGGAAAAGGTGGTGTTCCTGCCAGGTTAACTTTAGACATTCCTTTAGACATATAGAAATTCAAGTCACCAGAAAGCTGGCTAGTCGTGCAGACATCATCAAACTGGATGCTTTGCATCAAAGGTGAAGACATGGTCATATCTGCTCCAAAAAAAAAAAAATAATCCTGTCATTGTAATGTGCAAGATCACGTTATAGAAGTAATCACCTAAAATAGGATATTGGGTAAGTGTAATCGGCCCAGCGAAAGTAGAAGGAAATTATTGGAGAAAGCCAGCTGAGTCAGTAAGTACAGGGATAAAATAAAATCTTTCAAAATTCTTTGCACTACTACCAAATTTGGAAATTAAACCAAATATTTCATCTGTAGCCATATAAAAATAGAGCAGATAAAGAAGATAGAGCATTGTTAATTGATCAGGATGCAGTCAGGATTAAAAATAATCCAGGTAGGACCACTAAATTAAACAAAAGTTTCATTTTCCAATAAGGACAACATCAACTACAGAGGGAAGGAAGAAATGCAAAATGGTTAATAGGAGTAAGGGTTCCACATCAGGAAACAAAACTTCAGTCTTAATGCATTTTGTGATAAAGATTTTCACTCTAAGTTTTCAACCGAGCACAAAAATGAAATTGGTATTGTACTAACTTTGAGGTTAGCTAACTGTTGTTCAAGCTGTTGCTTAAATTTCCTTCGTGGGAGAGAAGTGCAGAAAATTTTTAAAGGTCTCAGGGGACACTTGAGAATACAGACTGTCTGACTCCAAGCCAGTAAATTGCTGCAAGTCGTAGCAAAGAGGAGACTTAGTGTGGATATGAATATGAAGGAGAGTCAATACCAATATTTTAGTTGGAAGTCAATGCTGTTCTCCAAAGTTCTCCAAAGAAATCAACAGATATATGGATTAGTCTGGATTTATCAATATGACTAACATGGATATAAAAAACCACTTTGGATAAATCACCTATTAGAATGAATTGCCATCTGGAGGTTCCTCTTTCTCTCCACTTACTATTGAAGGAATCTAGACATTTGCTTGGGTTTGGACAACTGACTTCTACAGTCCCAATCTAAACCTGAAGTATTTCCCAGGTAGAAAAACTCTGGCGCTGCATTGGAAACTGGGTAAATCCAAGCCACTGAATAGTGTATGCGGTAACACAACTTCTTATTTGGCAGGTGGTAAGCTTCCAAACATTGCAAAGCAGGAAGAACCTAACTTTATCTCCCAGAAGTTTTCAAAACCATGAAGGCTCAGCTTCTCCAAGAAATCAGGTGTTTATGACTTTGATGGACAGTGAAGGTTTTTAATACAGTATCTTTCTACAAATGCAGATTGCACAGGAGAAGCAATTTCTTTGCACCACAAGAAAGTCCTACCTGCACTCCAAAGAACTTAATCAGTTCTGAATAGTCTCCCAGTACTCTAAAATAGGTTACTGTTCAGATCTAAGGCCAATCCAAACCAGATTTGAAATAGAACTGGTGGAAAACAGAGAATGCTAGAATTTTTTTCAGTGTATAGTTCAGTACTGGAGCCCTAAATCTTCACTCTTCCTTTGAAATATTTTGACCACCACTGATTAAAATGCATGAACATTAAAAGTCGTATAAAGACATATGAGTTGCTACAGGTGATACCTCTAAATCCTGCACCTCTAAAAGAGCTGGAGCAAATTCAAACTATGTGTGTTTGCCCATGGTCCCACAAGGACTCCCTAGTTGAAAGCATTTAGGGAGAAACAGTCTGAGGATGTCCTAGAAGGAATAGATACAGGAGCAGTTTGGACAGTAGGGTGAAACTTCTGCAATATTTAATGAAGAAGCCAAATACGTTATTGGCAGGAGTTGGAGACCGAGAACTTGGAGATGGGGAAGCTGACCTGTCCCTGTTTGGAACTTCTGCTGTGACTCAGGGCCCGGGTACGGAAGACAGAACAGCTGGCTGCTTGCTTTCTGCACTGGTTTCCTCACTTGCTTTTGGCTCATCAGTGTACTACTAGGCTTGTTGTTGTGTCACTAAATTCTGCTCCCTCTGCCTATTTGCACATCCTTATTCCCTAAATCTTGCTGACCCATATGCACCAGCCTGCCTTATCCCACCCACTGTTTTGTAGTATGGAACAGATCACTGGTTTTGAGATCTTTGCTCAAAGAGTTTTTCCTCTAGCCTTCGGCTTAGTCCAGTTTTCTCCTGCTTTGTTTTGGTGATCCTGTAGTTTAGCCACTTTCAGAACGATATTTCCTCATAGTTCCTGGCGCCAGTGCAGCTTTTTGATTTCTCTGAGTTCTCTCTAGCTCAAGTGTCATATCTCATCTAAATCTGTAATGTTCACTAATTGGAGTAATGATCACAAATTATATGTACTGTGCAAGCACATTGGAATTTCCTTGACATGAGTTGGGGTGATATATTTGGAAAAAACAGACTGTGTGTTGCATGTGTAAAAGTTACAAGTGAATATCTAATTGGTCTCATCCTACAGGGTATTCCTACAAGAGCTAGTACTAAACAAAAACCAAACAATTCTGATATAAATAATCTATTTAAGTGTGAAATTGGATTTTCAACATAAAGATCAAATTCATTGACTTCAGCGATGTTACATGAGGGATAAATTGGCCTTTTAGTCATTTTATTGCATCTGCAAACTCATACCTCATGCCTTATCTTTGTCTGATCTGCTATCAAATACTTATTCATACAGCAAATAACTTATTTGACTCTTTAGCAAAAAGGCACCAAATACAAATGATATCTGCTAGACCAATAAATACGAAAAGGCTGCCAAATATGCACAAATAAATCCCCATAATCTTACTTCTTAGATTTTCATCCATACAGGATATGTTCGAAAGAATATTATAGAGGAACTGGGTCTGATTTTGATCTCTCTGGTATAAATCAGGAGTAGGAGTACTCAATAAAATTACACTGATAAATCAGAATGAGTGTTCGTTTTTCTTTTTTAAAATGTTTCAACACTGTTGGGTTAACAAACATGTGAGAAGTAGAAAAATATTCAGATTTGATTATGATTCTTTTCCTAAATAATTAAAAGATAGACTTTCTCCTGCTCTAATTTAATTATTTGTTATTATAGTCACTGATTTTTAAAAGACACTGGGGGGCAGTTCTGCAAAGATATTAGGTGAATCACCAGTAAGCGAAGAATCTGAGGAAAGAACAACCCTGTCATTAAACAAAGAGACTTTAGTTTTGTGTGAACATGTGTATTAATTTCAGGAATATTTATTTATTTAACAATTTTTACAAATCGTACACATTTCACACTTGTAATTGATGCAGAGTTAAAATTTTCAGTGATTTTCACCTTCCTCGTGGTTTGTCAGCATTTTGCTAAGGTTTATAAAATGGTTGTGAATTATGTAAGGAAAAACTATTTGTTGATGATACAATAAAGAGACTGAAGAAGAGAATTATGGCCTGACATTTAACATGCATGCTCATAGTTATACGCGTTTCAGTCACACAAATCAAAAATAGGTGTGAGTACCTAGAATTTCACTGAAAATGCAGCTGTAAGCCATGCTGTAAACTATCACAGGGTGGTAGAATTCTGAAAGTGAAGATCTGCAGTTGAATGAAGATTCAAGGTTCTGTAGAAGCTCAGTGACTGCTTTTGGGTTCTACCTAGTCCACATAAAGGGTCTATATATTTTCATATATATTAAATCCATTCATATTATTTAGTCATCAGTTCTGCTTTATCTAGTTCCAGCTGATTGATATTCTGTGAAACAGCAGCTTCTACACAAGGAAACCACCAGCCCTAATTGCCTCAGAAAGAGTATCTTACAGGTTCACTTCCCTACATCCTCCTTTCCTAAATAAACTTACAAGTTAAGAATCAATGTCAGCACAACACAGACTTACAGATGCTTTGAAGCATCGTAATAACTAAGCTGAAATAGGATTTCAAGTAGCACCTGCAGTACCTAGTGTCATTACATAGACCTACTAATACCTTTATAAACACATAAAATACTGTCAGATGTTGGTGTTATTTTTGGTTGTGCTACAGCTTGAGGCATTACCAGCCCAGATTTGCTAGCTGTCTCCTGTCTGAGACCTTACCAAAAATATGGCTGAATTAATGTTCGTTGCTTCTTTGCCTTCTGGGATTTGGGGATGTTGTCACAAATGAATCTTCTGACTGTCCTGTTGCTTGTGACCATTGTTGCCATTCTGTATATCCTTAGAGCAATAATTCAAATTATAACAGCTTTTGCTTTGCATATCTATTTATGTATCTGATAAAGTTGCTGACATCAGCTTCTTACAGTATAGACTTTGCTGTGTTACCTTTTCAATTGAATAAAATTTGAGCAGGTGACAACCCCTGATTCTATTGCTAACACTTTGTAATTTCCTATGACCACCCAGCCTTCTTCTAACAATGCGTTTCTCTATCTCTAATCTGCTAGATTAAGGGTGTGAGAGTAAAATCTACCTGTCTATTTAAATACTTCCATGCAAACTGTGTAAATACATGTCCATGAAAATATAGCTAATTGTCATACCTTATTAGGTCAGCTAGGTCATGTTTAGCAACACAGAGCTGCTGCAGCACCTGCTTAGTAGAGATGTCTTCCAGTCAGGACACCTGAGTGAAGAGGACAATATAGGACAATACATACCACTAGGCAACTTGTTACCAGGGTATTCATTCTCACAACAATAAATTTATCCAACAGCAATGGAAAATAGAAATCTGAGTCATAGGATCTATCAGATTTTTCCTGTATTTTGCTGAGCATTCCCATTTGCTGGGAGACTATCCCAATTCTCTCTCAGCTATTTGTTTACTTGCTTTAAAAAAAAAATAAAATATAGAAAGCTGTGCCCTTAGTTTGATGAAGTGAATGCAAATTGACTTGATCAGAGTGGCAGAGAAAGGTAGGTAGAGCAGGAACCATAGTTCAGGATCCCTTGCCTTTTGAAAGCTCACTTAGACCACTGTTTTCCATTACAGGTCCCTTTGTTTATTACGATTACCTCTGTATGACCTTAATCTTGCACAGTATGCAGAAAGAAGCAAGAGCACACTACCTTCTATTACTGCTAAGAACAGGTACTATGTATAATCTCTATTACAAAGGCTATAAGAGTCAACATTCTCTAGCTCCGGTTCCCTCAAGGGATTTCACACCTTTAAACCAGCAGCAAAGTCGAGGTGAAGAGCAACTGTGAAGAGAGTGCAGATCCTAATGCAACTCACACCAGGGTGAGGAGACTCCTCAGGTCCCTGTTTCCTGACGCCAAGCAGAAGAGACAGCAAGTTATCTTTTCCTGCTTTGATTTCCCTTCTTTTCTTTCTTGTTTTTACCAAGGCCTATAGTGACAGGACAAGGGCTAATGGTTCAAAACCTTCTAAAAGATGGTACGTTTAGATTAAACATATGGGAAAACTTTTTTACTCTGAGGGTCATGAGGCACTGGAACAGGTTGCCTAGAAAAGCTGTAGATGGAAAACCTCCATCCTTGAAAGTGTTCAAGGTCAAGGTGACTGGGGTTTTGAGCAAGGTGGTCTAATGAAAGAAGTCCCTGCCCACAGCAGGGGCACGGGACAGGGCATCTGAGAAGCAAATAACTAAAACCTTAAAGACTGATTTACTAAATGAATAAGGGACATTTACATCATAATCAGCAAAAGTTTTCTCTGTAGCTTCACATTTTACCTCATATCTGCCAACTTTTATACAATTTAAAAAGCTGGTGTTGTAGTGTTATGGTTTATTTTCTCTCCTGTACTTAATATGCAACTCCCAGTTATGCTAATTAAAGTTCCATGCATAAATTAGGAATACAATACATTAGTAAAGCTGGATAGTATCTCAGAATGTCCTGGAAAGTAAAAAAAAGAAGACATTAAGGTGATCTGTCCTAACATATGTTATTTCAATATTTTATAAAGAAAGAAGTTACAAAAACAGGCAACAGGTGAGAAACAGGTGAGAAAAGGAAAAACAGTTGTTCTCCAGTTCAGATATCCCTCAGACTCAAGTATCATTAACTCTGATATCCTTTAGGAGATAAATCCAGATTTACAATACAGGTTGAATACAGGAAATGAAATAGTTTGAATACTTGTATACAAGGATTCATTAAAATGGTTTCATTTTTCTCTCTGTAAGGACAAATATCTGATATCTATAATAAGCTGATATCTATAAGAAAAGATGCTGCATTACAAACTTTAAAATGTTAGGTAAATCTTTGTACAACTACATTTTTTTTTCAAATTCTAAAAATATATTTCAACAGACATGAAGCAGCTCAAGCCAGAAGCATTACACTGACGTACAGACAATGTACAAACAGAATACAGTTTTCTTTGACTATAAAATAAGTACTTCAAGTAAAAGACACCCTTACATTACACAGAAAGCATACTGGAAAATCACAAGGGTATTCTGAAAATAAATATTTTAAAAAATTATGTACATACAAGTCATTATGCTTTTAAGTTCACATTTTATGAAACATGACTCTTAAGTGAAAAGAGTTCAAGCATGTCCTTGTCAGATCCTAGTTAAAATATTGTTGGCTAGACAACAGCAACAGCAAATCCTTTACAGGGAAAGATAGGGTAAAGCAGTGAAAGCATCTACACTAAATACAGTGTTCAGACCTCTCTCTGCCTTTCACATTCTACAAAGCTTTTGAAGGTCAACAAGGAACTACGGGCTTAAGAGACTCTCACTGTTCTAACACATGGCTAATGGACTATCCGTTCCATCTTATAATGCTCAGGTCTGTTGAGTTACATACAACTCTGAAGGTTTTCCAGGAGCTAATATAGAGTGAAAGAGGGGCAAAAGCTTCAGTCTTTATTCTAAAGGTGCTAGGTGTCACTCAAAGTTGTTGCACTTCCACCTCAGAAGCCTGGGTCTAATGAGAGAGGTGAATAATAAAATAGATTTGAGCCTTTCAATCTGCTAAACAATTACAGTCCTTATCAATTACTACATGATTTTCAAAAATTGTCTATATTCTCTTTTTATAAGAGAACTAAGTGTCTGAAAGATCTATTTTTAACAGAGGTTTTTAAGAAAAGGTTCACAATCACTTGCTTCCTGTTTGTGTTAGTCTCCTGTTTCATTATTTCCATTTAAGAGGGAAGGTGTTTTGAGGAGTATATCTGAACATTAGGTTAATCATGCTGCATTTTTCTCCCCAAAATTTTGGGTTATTTTTAGGATATAAATTGAAACTGGATATTAAGATTGCAATGATACTCATAAAAAGTAAGATACAAGGCATATCACTTAATCCTCATTTAATGACATGTGCTGTTTTATTGGAGAAATAATACCTTTCATGTATTTTTCCTTTGCATTAATTTAGTGTATTTGTTGCAGAATCCCTTGCATAACTCCTTCTATTTCAGTAAGAAGTTTACAAAGGCAATAATTAGAAAATCAGCTCCGTTCCCCTTAGTTTTCCAGACCACAGGTGACATTCTTAATTTTCAGCTTCTGAGGTAGATGTTTCACACTTATATTGTTTTTGCTTTACCATGTCTCCCATTTTATTATTTTCAGAAAACATTGTATATATTTGTTAGAATTCCAGAACTGTAAGATTGTGCCTCATCTGAATTAGAAATATTTACCTTTAAAGTGCTATTTAAATTCTGTCTCTCTTCATCTTATTTGTAAGTCAAGTTTCTTGTTCTTCTAGAGAAGGGATTTAACGTACCTTAAAATTATTGTCTGGATCCATATATGAGCAACGAGGGCATCTTCAGAGATGATGAACATCTTAAAGTTCTTGTGGAAAAAAAAACCAGGTTTTTCAACCTGTGCACTTTGGTCAGTGTTTTTTCCTATTATCTGATAATACTCTAGATTGCAAGAGGGAGACAGAAAGAATCAGATACCAACAAAGTCTGGCAACATTTTACGCATTCCCCATTAGAATTTGATGAAGTGAAAGAAGTTCTGACCAATTTCTTCCTTTGAATCCCCAGGCCCTGCCTAGCAGAGCCTTTTACCTCTGCCACCTGCCGAAATCAAACCAGAGTCTTGTGATGAGCAATACCCAGCTGAGCTGGTTCCTTCTGTTTCATAAGAATAGGGAGTAAAAAGAATCCCAGCCTTCTTCTATACCTTAGCCTTACTTTTGCTGGTCTGATATTTGTTCCTTTTTGTGTATTGTGAAAAGAAATATTCATAAACAGCCTTGCATCCTATACTTCACTAAATCAAGAATGATACTGAGATGGAAAGTCAGAGAACATGAACAAAACTGAATAAGCACAGACTGCTTTGAACTGTGTTTCATCATCAGAAAAAAAAAGAAAGAGGAAGGACAAGGAAGCCATCAGTAGAGAGGAAATGCTAAAAAGCCTATATATTATTTTGAATTGCCTCAATAATGTGTCATAATTGCAGAGACAACCTTGAAGAATGAATACAGGAGAATCATAAAGATATCCATGAATGAAAACCGGGAAGACCAATCAAAAAGCCAAGGAAAGTTCCTTTTATTTCTCCATTAGCTATAGCCCAGATAGGGTATTTGAACAAGAATAACACCACAAGAAATTTACAAAGGACAGAACAAAATGAACACCTTTAGCAACAGCTTTCCACTTATCTCAAATTCCTCTGAAACAATCCAACAATGGGTGGTTTTCAATGTCAGGCCATGCAACCTGGCAGTGCAATATGCTACAGTAAATCTGAGGACTTATGACATCAAAGTGCACATATACACATCTTCCTTAAAACAGCCAGACCATCTCAGTTCAAGGCAATAATGCTGCCATGAGCAGTATTTACCACTATGGTTTAGACACTCTCTAACATATGAATTAATTAAGCCATGGAGCATTGTACTGTGGCAATTAGAGAAAGCCTTGGGTGGTGCTCTAAGACAAGAAGCAGAAGGCCAAGTGACTACCAGCTCTTGAAAGATACAATTTTAAAAATAGTATACTTTCAGAAATGCACTGTCCTAGAATTTTTATTGCTAATATGAAACATAATATTTGAGTCTGAGAAAGTGATAGATTGGTGGAACCGTACTCTGCCCTCCCTGAGACAGAAACAGGATCAGCCACCAGAAAAACAAAAAAGATCAAAGGGATCCTGTATCCTCCCCCTGCCAGGATGAAGGCAGTAGCTTAAAGAAAAGGAGTGAAGAGAGGCAAGTTCAGACTTGGGGTGGGAGGCAAAACCCCTCCTTGCCCACCCTGTCTTCCCAAGTGCCTCTGTACAACAGGTATGAGGCTCTAGGTGTGAAAGGCCAGACAATGGATGATGTGGATGATGGTCCATCTACACCAGAGGTGTTGCCAAGGCCAGAAAGGCCTACGGGCCATTCCATAACCACCTCCACGAGGAAGAAAAGAGAGGTTATAGTAGTAGACAACTCCCTTCTGAGAGGAACAGATTCTCCAATATGTATGTTAGGGAGTGTTTTGATTGTCTAGAGCTTAATGATGGTGACAGCAGCATTGAGTATTTATGGATAAGAATCAGGAAGAAGGCCAACAAATGAAAAAAAAAATGCTACTCCCTAGAGTACTCTACATTTGTTTTATTAGGACCAAGTTTAGCCTGCAGCTGCCAATACAAAACAGTGATTCAAAATGGTTAGGGACCAGACAAGAAATTTTTAATTTTCACTGTAAAAAGCCAATGAAAGTTATTAATACATTGAAAGAAGTTGAGATCCTTCCCTGAAACTCATTTCACTTTGAAAAACCCAACAAATTCCTACTTCAAAGCAGATAAAAGATAGAAGACATACAGATTTTTCTTTTCCAGATACCAAACAGAAGTCCACTAACATGCTCATTTCCATTAGGGGGAAATCCAACCTTACCCCTTCTGTTCAGAAGCATAAAGTTTGTTTTGTTTCCATTTCAGATTCTGAACTGAAGTTTCCGGCAGCTTCCTGAAATGGAATCAGGGATTTTAATGGACTTCTGTTCTGTGTCTGGAAAGGATCAGACTATTTGCCTTCTATTCTCTAAACACTTTGAACAACATTAAAGTTTGTTTTAGATCAGGCTAATTTTTCTGTTTTGAAATGTTTAGACATTTATTTCTAATGGTCTTTTATGAAAAGGTAATTTTAGCACACCATGCTGTGTCCCAGGCCACTTTAAAGGCTGAAAGGAATGATAGTGAGACCCAGAGGAGTGATTATGGGCATGCTAAGAAGAAAACACCAACATGCAGATACGTGCTAAAGGAGAGAAAGGAGGGTCTGGAGAGAGACAGAAAGAAGTGTCCGATTTACTAGGAAGAATTAGGATGAAAAGGTAATCTGCCCAGCTCTTGATGAACTGATAATCAACCTACCCAATTTTGCCAAAGAAGACATGAGATGTACTTTAAATTTGAACTGCTGAAGGAAAAGCAAAAGTCATGGACTTGTTTGTATGGGGAAGAAAGAGAAGTGTGTTGTTTAATGTGGGAGGGTTTCTGGAGTTCCAACACACACTTAAACTTCAGGGTGCTTTTTCAAAGTGCACCTGATCTCAAAATACACAAAGGTCTTACCCAACCTGAGGCAAAAAATGTGAAAAGTCAGAGGACTCTTAACACCTGTCAGAAGATGGAAGAAAATCCCTTCAGAAATATTAGATAACACAAATTTTCATTATTTTTTTTGAGACTTACCAAATATTTTATTGATTTCCAACAAATACTTTGTATGCATGTTGCTTCTTTAAAGTTTTAAAAATACATTCTAATTCCTTATATACACTTTTAAATATAGGAAGTTTTGAATTGTGTTCGGTGCTAATGTTTAATTCAAGATTCACGCTCACATTCTCAAATATTCATCTTCTCCAGAAAGTTATGCACGTTGTGTTTGCATTAATGTTTAGATTTGACCACTAATCTAGTTTTGAAATAAAACTCCCCAATATCTGCACTAACTGAAGGTTGCTCTGCTTCACAAATTCATTTTGATGAATGAGCTAGACTTCTTTTGGAGAACTCTGGTGTGCATAAAGCGTGATTCAGTCACTAACAGAAACACCAGTGGTTGCTTCTCTGAACCACATTCAACTATATGCATGGTTGGGATGTTCAGTCCAGGGGACAAGGTTAAATCTTGTGCCAAGTAGTACTCCTGAAATGTGTATAATAAGTGTGGGGATCTCATCAAACTTGCTTTGGCTTACTGCTCCACCCCTGTTGTGCTAAATAACCTGCTAATGAAGACATAGCCACAGACCACTATATGAAGAGATCAGCTCTGTTCAGATTAGAGACTGGGAGAGGCTGGCAGAGAACGTAAACTGAAAACAGATAAAAAGTGTTGGAGTGTTTGTTCTTATCTTCTATAATATCAAACCCTGCTATAGACCTTTATATAAACAAAACAGATTATTTGTTTTGTACTTGGTTTAATATGAAAAATGCGTATTGTTCTAGTACAGGGGAGCTCATCTAAAACTGCAGTGGAAAGACTCACCATTCCACAAATATTTTTGACGTATCTGAAAGTTTCTGCTTCTACATTAAGATAAGCTCACATCTGGAGCTTTTGATTAAAAATGAGAGGAATGCACCTAATAACACCATGGTTGGGAAAAGCAGATTACTTTCTCACCTGAAGTATAGAATTGAATCTGGTTTATCATTCCCCAGTGTTAAACCAGGGCCAGTCCAAGGCTTTCAGTCCTTGTCTATACTGCAGTATTCATTGTAAGCCCCCATGAAGCCAAGCGCTGGATTCTTTACCTGTTTTTCTAGTTTTATCCATCTTTCAGGCTCTTTTCTTCTGAAAGTGCAGGGGTTTTTGCTGGTTTTGAGGGAATGACAGATCAGCACTATGCCCCTAGCTCGTGAACATACCGAAACTTCACAGTGATCTTGCCACTGATGCATTTTCAATTACAAGTATACCAAATAAGTGCAATTGCTGCACTCTTAACACCTTCGCTGCAAATCTACATAGATTTATCCATGTATGTTTAAATCCAGGAGCACTTGAAACATAAGGTCTTCCATGTAAGCAATTTTCCCTTCTGTTTGCAAACTTCAGTTCCTTCTCTGAGTACACTTTGCCTACTATTTCTCAGCTTCTTCATATTCCCAGTTAACTTTGAAACAAAAACAACCTTGTCATCCATCCAGAAATTCAAACACATTCTTAACCTCAACATCTCCTCATACAATTCAGTAGAAAATATTGCTTTACTTTCAAGAATCCTGATTGATATGGTTATTAGGTTCATGTAACTGTGCAAGAAAAACATTATATACTCAGGAAGAGAGATTCAATTGTCATCAGCAGTTCCATTTTTCTGGGCAGGCAGAAATTTTGAGATCAAATGTTGCATCTCTTTTCTTTGTCTCACAGCAGAAAGTATGACTTGGTAGACCCTTCATTCTTCAGAAGTGAGTCGGTGCCTGAAACAAGAAGCAGCCATTGAATCTGAACTCCTACAAGAGGCTACTGCGCACCGGAGCACTTGGCGCTCCACAGAATTCTAAAGCCAGAGGGGGTGACTGTGATTACGTGGTTTGATGTTCTCCACAATACGAGTCACAGGGCTTGTTTTAATTTCCTTCCCGAGGTTCACTAAGAGCTGAAACACTCTGGGGCTTGGGTCCCTTGGTTTTTGTAAACAACCAAATGAACAAAACCCAAATAATAAAGCACTCTATAGAAAACATACTTTTTTGTTGTTGTTGTTTTTAACGAAGAATTTCATTTTTAACTTTTAACAGGGAAGGCTCAGTTCCATATGCAACCCCCAGTGCATATTTCAATGTGAGAAAGGTAAACACACACTGATCTTTTTGTTGTGCTTTTAGAAGATGGAGGGTAGCATCTCTGGGATTCTGGACAGTGAGACATCCTTAGAGCTTCGGGAGAAGGACATTGCCAAGATTTCAGGAGGCTTCATCAATATTTGGGACAAGTAAAAACTCTGCCAAAAGGATGAAAAATAAACTAAAATGAAGGTTTAAATGAGACGGAGAAAAAAAGGGAAGAAAGAAAGGGAGGAAATTTGGGGATTCTTGCACTGTAAAACAAGGGAATTTTTTTTTGCCCTTCACTTATTCAGATGTTTTTGAATAATCAAGCTTCTGTCAAGGGTTAATCAATAATCATCAGTGCCCCTGTGTGTTGTAATCAGCAACAGATAGACACATATGAACCAAATTTTGAAAACTATAAATAAGTCAAAACTTGAAGACTGTGTTCAAACCTGAAAGGTGAGACCTGGATTTTATTTCTAATATACCAGACCAGATTCTTGTGAAAGAGTGAGAGTGAGAGATTTTTCTCAGAATGAAATAAATCTAATATTTCACTGAAAAATTAAAATTTTCCCAGATAAGAGGTACAGAATTCAATATCTAAATGACAAAACTGTTCTTGTTATTAGCTTCAACATTTATTCGCCATCAGAAAATACTAATGACAAATTATAATTTAGGGTTGCTCTTTTAATGCAGTAGCCAAATGAGACATTGCCTTTCCTTTACATACTGTTCTTAAAGAGGAATTCAAAAGCTGGCAGAATTAGCTATAAGCTGTAACAGCAAGGCAGGAAATCAATCAATGAGTAAAATTTATTTTTTGAGGTGAATCTATTCATTGAAGTTATGTTGTTTTAAGTGGTCTGAGCTTGGAAGTGCTAACCTAGGATGAAATCATTAGCCTTAATATAGATACTGGTAACTCTAGGCTATGTATTTAGTGGATGCAAATAAAGATGCACGTAAGTAGCCAATTATCTGAGGAAATGAACCATTAATGGATTAATGTAATTGGAATACATTCTTTTATCAAGAGAGACATTCACTTAAAGTGGTACTGTATTTGCTTTACACATGACTTGTTGCATATCTAATGCAACATATTATCACATATTCCCAAACAGCGACATCCCAGAAGGAGTCAAACTTGAGAAAAAAGCCAGACAGAAATAGAGACAAGCCTGACAAGTAACCCCCTCTTTCCTCCTCAGCCCACAAATATTTTGATGCATCGTGTACGTGAGCTCTATTCCAGACAAAAAGCCAGAGGTAAGACAACAGTGCACCTGCAGCACATTGTTTGCTAATCTTCCTCTACAGAAACGGTTAGTTTGTATCATGGGTTTTAGCAGTTGCCACGATACATTTACTGCATACAATGATTTGATAATGAGAAGCATTTCTCAGAGATTTTTTCCAACTATATGTCATTTCCTATAACAAAAAGTACAAAGAAATGTATCATCATTGAAAGGGCAAGTATTCCCCATGAAAAAAATCCAAACCATTTCTCATCTTTTCTCCCTTTTTATGCCAGGGTTATTTTGAGGGGGAGAAGGAGAATAAAAGTATTTCTGTGAACATGATGGTAACCTTTGTCTGGGTTTTTGGTACTCAAAAAATGCTTGAAATAGATTCTATTTAACACTGTGAGTGAAACGAAGTAAAATTTTAATAGAGAAACTATGAGGAAATCAAAGTCCTTGACAAGTGTAATAGAAAAAAAACTACATAAAGCTATCTTTATATAGATAAAAGAGAACAGGAGAAGGGAAGGAAAATGCAGATGGCCATGGTTATTAGTCTCAGAGCATGGAGAATGGATGTAGCTCTAAATACTTAGCTTTCCTGTCTTTCAGAAACTTCTGGAAAATATCAAAAAGAAATACCTTAAATAATATGGCTTTATGCAGAACTCATGTGTACAGGTATTGGTACCAATAGAATGTATTATGTTATATTTGTAACAGACATTTTATTGCTACCCTATATATTAATAGAATCTAAATTCATGGCCTAGTCTGAATAGAAAGATATATAGCAAAGTTAGGTACCTTACCTCGGTGGGGCTTTTTCCTGTATAAGCAGGGAATTTGGTTCCAGATTAAATGTGAATACCTTTTTAGTATCTTTTTGCATAGAAGTACTAAAGGTCCCTTGCAGCTGGAGACCAATGGAAATCTCAAGGAAATTGAGTTGTTTATACGGGGACAAATGAACCAACCCTCTGACAATCCTGTCAGTGGAAAGCAGAGAGCTCCTCAGCCACTCTAAGAGATAACCATCCTCTGGTTGTGGACTTCAACTATGCGTGGACACCTTCTGCTACCTCATGCACAGCTGGGTGTCCTGCCTAGTGTCCCTTTGTCTTCTGTCCTTCTAGGTGAATGTTTAAAACCAAGACATAAATTTTTGCCAGTACACTGTATTTCTAAGGAATTTGTATAATGCTTCTTTGCATATAAATGTGTGGAAATCTGGGGGCAAACCCAGCAGACATCATACTTATATCACTTTATAAAAAAAGACAATTTCATACAATGTTGTTGCAAATTTTGAAAGTGTTATGCAAGTTTAGAATGAAAGTCATTTAAATATGTCATTTCAGAACATGTATTATTTGATCTAAGGATTGGGACTGATTTTCTATCAATCATATTCATCATTTTATATCTCTATCCAAATATCTAAATCTATTTTAGATATTGTAAATACACATGAGATATTCAGAATTTTTATTTAGACAAGAAGTTTTGAGGAGGTATCACTTTTTTATGATTCTTGGTTAAAAAATGTTGATATATTTTATAAATGACATGTGATTGCTTTCCAGGGAAAATTACTTTACAGTTTAATTTTTTTTCTGACATTTTCCCCAATAAATAATCAGCTGGTTTCCAACAAGACAACACACAGTCTGAACCCTGAGCCTGGAGGTTAAGGCACCATCCATTTATCTCTGTCCACATAATGTGAATTATTGGTTACTTGCTTTTCATTGTAACTGTGTTATTGGAAAATTATATTCCAAGATATATTTAATGTATTTTACTTAATCTCTGTTCACATTTGATTTGCTAAATTCCATGCATAGCGTTTCGCCTTATTCTGTTGACAAAGCACAGGCTTCGGATTTTACTGAAAATCTACTGTAGCTCAATATGGCTGTTCCTCTTGACATTTACACACATCCCAACTTTATTTATATTGCAGCAAAGTATCTAACTTGTGAAAAGAAGAATGCACATTCAGCAACTTATGCGATTCCAGCCACAGGACTGTTTTACTGTCTCTTGAATAATTAGCAACATGAATGCAGATAGAATATACAGTAACTTGCCTGACTTTGGGGTAGAAGAAAAAAAAGATTAGAATGACAAATAGTCAGACTCCAGGGTCAAATGCTTTGCCAGTAGTTGCATATGTTTATGCCAAAATACATAAAGAAATGTCACTTCAGCACATGAATGATGACAAACACTCCAAGTGGGACTGCACTTCATCAATCATTTCAAACGCGCAGATTGGGTTTACCTATATAAACAAAAGCAATAAAACTACTCAAAGCCTCACCTTAAACTATTCAGGCATGACATAAACAGTGTTACCGCACAGTCAATCCCCGTTTTACTTGAGAGGCAGTCAGAAAGCAAGCGACAAACTGATTTATTAAGATTAATAAAGCATGTCCTTAATAAAAATAAAGCCAGATAATATTTTGCATAAACATGGGAATCTTGTTTGGGGCTAGAACAGAACAGCACGCAAGAGAAACAGGAAAGGTGATTAAGAAATCTTTTTGCATTGTTCGGCCAGCACTACTCAGAAGATTTGAGGAGGTTTTAATCAATAGAAGAGGTTCAGGGCACAGAGACTTTCTGCAGACTCAAGCCTGAGCAAAGGAAAAAATGGGTTCTCAAAAAAAAAAAAAAAAAAAAAAAAAAAAAACCCCCCCAAAAAAACCCAGGGAAAGAAGGTGACTCAGAGGAAGGGCTCTCAGTCAGCAAAACACTGACGGGGGCCCTCTCTGGCTGCGTCCCCTGGGTCTCATCAAAACCCCACTGAAGTCAGTGGGAATCTTTCTGTTGACTTCAATGAGATTTGGAGCAAACCCCCTGTGAGGGAAATTTAATTGAATTCCTTAGTATTGATCTCTTCGCTTCGGTTGCTCATTTAAGCCTTTTTTCTTAAATCTGCACCTGCTTTTCAAAGGGAAGGGAAGGGAAGGGAAGGGAAGGGAAGGGAAGGGAAGGGAAGTTACTCTCTTATTTTCTGTGTCACTTCCTTATGCAGAATTGCTTGTCATCTTCATCTCACATAGAAGAACTCTTTATATGCCCATCCTGCTCCTTGCTTCTGAACTCCCAGACCTCTGTTGCTTCTCCAGCGCAAGTCCAGCAGAGTTCAACACCCTGGATTTTGTGCCATGTCTGTTCCTGGCCTGGTTTTTAGGAGTATGCCACTGCCTGGAAAACAATACACAAAAAACTGAAAAATCTTCTCAGAAGTTTCTACACTCAATATGCTAGTTGAAGAGACTGTTTAAATGAGATTGTGCTTCACTGAAGTCTCTAACAGATTTGTCCCTTACCCCAGCATATTCAGGATTTCACCTCTGAACATTAAGACTTCTTTAAAAATAAATGATGCTGATTTTTTTATGTTTATCCATTACTTCTTCTTAACCTGTTGTCAAGCAATAGAGTACAGCACATTATTTTCTGTTCATCTTTGACATTCTTCCTTGAAAATGACAGACATTGATGGAGTGAAACTTAATGTTAAAGCTATATATGGATGAATAAACCTTGCTGAATTCTAGAGAACCGATTTAGTTGTTGGCCAATATTTATCAGCAGCCCACCATGAAGTTACTGGGTTACCTCACACAAGATAGTTAGCTCCACTATAATGACATGAAGGCAGTAATACAACCTCCTGGCATCTCAGAAAAATTTTCAGCAGATTTCATTAATCAATAAGATACTGTGGTAAGCCTCTGCGGTACAGAAAATATGCCCTTATTTTACA
This sequence comes from Calidris pugnax, assembly GCF_001431845.1. NCBI lineage: Eukaryota > Metazoa > Chordata > Aves > Charadriiformes > Scolopacidae > Calidris > Calidris pugnax. Next base: position 13,495,781 of record NW_015094507.1, read on the forward strand.
AATCGGAAGACTTGGAGGATCTAGTGACTACCCTTAAGGTCACAGAGTGGTTGTAAACAGTTGGACGTCTTGGAAAGGAAGATGCTTCATAGATGCTTCCTTCAACCTCTGTATTCAGTTTCATCTCTTGTCAGTTAGAAGCAGAATTATGCCACAATAATAGCTGTGTTCAGTTTGAGTGGTCTTCATTCAATAGCAGTGGTGGGAGTTATGAATGCAGAGGAAAAAAGAGATTTAAGGCATTGACTGCAGCAAGGTCCTCTAAGAGAATTTTACCTTTCCATTTAAACACCTTTTTTTTTTTTTAATTTTTTTTTTTTTTTGTAAAAAAGCTACTCTAGCTGGACAGAAGACTCTAGCCTGTGGTCTAGGGAATGATAGCCTGTGGGAAATATCAGGATAACAGTGCCATTAAAACAAGGACCTCTGCCTCTTTTTTTAGCCTCAGACTTGAATCAGGAAGTTTGTGTTTTTCTCAAAAAAAAAAGTCAGTGTATCAAACAAAATTTGTATCCTTTCTGGAGTGCTGAGATTTGAAATACACTAAAGAAACCAAAATGCCCTGATAAGGAAAAGAAAAAGCAAATTAATACCAAAGAAACTGCTAGATAAAAGGCAGCTATTGCTGAAAAGAAAACCTTCTTTATCTAGCTCACACTTCAGCCAGCATCCTCACTCAGCACACCTCAGTTGCTTGTATATGTAGACTATATATATTGTCTTAATTATTAGAATGAATTTTAGCAGTACTTTGTTGTTTACTGAGGTTTCAGTATTGTGAAAGAATTAATAGGATTCTGTGAAAAAAATAACTAAATCCGCATTTTGCTAGAATTAGATCTGAAGTTTATATTGTTTGACAAAATGACAGTTCCACTATTAGCATGGAATTTCTTGCACTTCTATCAGCTTAAGACAGTCTTCGTTGACTACAGTATGATATTTGTTGTGTAAAACAAGCTCTTTGCAATAACAGGTATAAAATAAAAAAAACTAGTCATACCTTTCAGAGAACTCAATAAATCTTTGTAAATTTCTGTGACAGATGATAGAGTATTTGGGTCTTGGAGATGAGGAGGGAACAGGTATATTGTAGTTTGCTTTAATGTAAGAAAAGTCACATGTTTCTGGTTAATGCAGTAATCAGAGCAATTAACCTTGGAGTGTGTTTACGTGTTAGTTGAAATGTAGTTATCAGAGATGTTTTTGCACTCAGGTACTCCCAAACACAAGCATCTTCTCCAAAATGTTTTCAAAGTGAATCTTCAGCAGCATGGTTCAGGCAGTGTAACGTAAGTGTGATATGAAACCAGGGGTGGACCATGAAATACACCTCATAGGGCAGAGTGTGTAGCAAACATAGGGAAAACATCTCTTTAGGGATAAAACACTATGCATGTAGAATGGAAAGAAACTGTTCCTCTGGAAAGGGATCTCTAACACAGCTCTTTTGCAAGGTTTCCACCTGCCCGTAATGAGGTTTTAAGAATTGCTAAGGATTTGGTTTTATTAGAAAGCACGCTCGATGATTAGGAAAAAAGTGTGTTCAACGTATCTTAATCTGCCTGTGCAAACATGCAGTATTTCCTACAGTAATTTTAATTAGTATCATGGGAAGGGTTAGAAGGATGAATGCATTTAAAAAGCAAGTGTTTAATTTCCAACCTATACTTGATCAATATAAAAAACTAAATAGGTTTATCTAACTGCTAGATAAATGCCAGCAATAGTTAAAGAGACTTTTACAGTTGAAAATTGGCAAGTTTTAAAGCTTTTGGTTAATTTCAAGGCAAAAAAATGAATGTGACAGTCAGCCCACCAGATTCAGATCTTTATTTTCTATCAAAGAAAATTTTGAAAATCCCTTTCTCTCTTGCCAAAAAGGTACACAACAAAGCTGAAAAAAAAATATTTTGATTTATGAAACTGGAAGAAAAAAAACCCACAATTAATCTGAACAAACCAAATCAGATTTCCTTTAGAGAACTGAAAGAGTAATTTGGGATTTGCCCAAAAATATCATCTGGTCTAAAATTCAGTATTTTGATTTGTTGTTCGTTTTGAAGTCCTTTGTCTTTGTATTTTTATTTTTTTTTTTCATTTTTTAGGTCAATTTTGAAATGACAAATGCTATTCCAAAAGGAAGAAACATAAGGACACCCAAGTTCTCTGTTTAATCTTTTATTCCTTTATTTATTCTTAATTCATATGAACTAGAATCACAGTGAAGGAGAGTTCAGCCCTGGAGATGCCCGCGTTCATATTTGGAAGGTCTATACAATTAACTGCAGACAAGCAGAACATCAAGTAAATGTAATGCAATGTGTGGATAGAGACTGGAAAAAAAAGATGCTCTGTTTCTGTCTGTCTGCCTCTGACTCTCAAAAATTTTAAATTCCTGCGAGTCCTGTGACAATCAGGAGCAGAGAAGCAGGAGCGATGCAGACAACTGGGCTCAGCTGTTATTATCCTATGTGTCCTCCCACCCCACTGATGTGAGATCCAGGAGTAGTACATGTTGCCTCTCACCAGGGAAAAGGAAGGGTGTTGAAGTACCTGGTGGGCATGTTGGGACCTGAAAGAAAGCTTGTGCACATGTGTGTGAAAGGCAAGGGCTCCTCAAGGAGCAGGGTTATTGATGTTAATAGTGCAGGGCAATAGCAAATTATTGTTGTGTGATGCTGTTAACTCTGCAACTATTGATAGAACTTCTTTTTCATCTCGAGGACTACAAAGACCAAGCCCAGCTCCCTCAGCACTCAGAGGTCCCAAGCAATGTGGAGGAATGTGTACATTTATCTTCTGGGGACTTCCAGCTGCCTTCCCAATAGCCCCTGGACTGCCATACAGGCGACATCAGTGCACCAAGACAGCGATGAATGTTCAGAAATCTAGCAGAGCAGTGTTGAAAATTTCGTCATCCTCTGCTTTTTCTGGAGAATAATAGCACTCGTGTTCCCAGCACGGCACCTGTATCACCTCTGCTTGAAAATCTTCTCCACGTAACTTGCCACAAGCTGTATCAGAAGTTTCTAGCAGAGGCAGGAATGCGGCTGCAGTGGCTTACCTCCTTTGTTTAATCAGAAGGTTTCTCTATTATATTTGTTGAGAAGCAGTGTTTTGTATTTATGCACTGAACATTTTAACCACAAGACCATTCTTCTTCTGTATTATCTTTGATAAGGGAAAACATTTTTTGTGTTTATGCACTGAACATTTTAATTGACTATTTCCAGCTAACAGAATATTGCATCTTCTCACATGTAGAAGAGATGTGTACAACTCCATATGTAATTTTTAATGAAGCCAAAATTAAATAAGACTTCTGATAATTAAAAATAGATACTATATCAAATATATACAAATTAAGAAAAGAATTAATACAGTAATTTAAATCCCTAGGTACTGAAATAATAATGCTTTTGAATAAAGGGAAAAATATGTGAAACACACTTGATATAGTGAAGGTGGCTGTTGCACATTAACTTTTCTGTGATTTAATATTTGCCAAGGTGCAATGGCAGCTCCAGACTCTGGAAGGAATTCTTTGTTAATCTCTTAGTAAAAATGGAAGCGGTTGCTGTCAAATGCTCACAAACCCCACCATTGGGAACTACGGGCTCCTCAATTGTTTGATAATAATTACAAGACAAAGCTGGAAAAATTTTAAAAATCCCCAAGATTATCCTGCCTCAGAGACAAGATTTACTGTCATTATAGTATTTTCTCTGAACACACACACACACACACACAGAGACACAGATACACATGCATAAACTCACAGAGATTTATATATAAATTCAATAATATTCAAAAAAATTATCCTGATTTTGGCCATACAAGACAGTTATGATGAGTGAAACTTGTCTTAGACCCACAAACATGCCAAGGTGCTTTGCAGGTTCATGTCTTGTTAGGGTGGAATACTGCTCTGTGTATCCCGTGCTGGGTTTAGCATGAGAGCACTCCAGGCTTATAAAGCTAAAGCTGTTCTTGATAGAAATAACTATTTGCAGACATGTTGCATCTGCCACTGGGAATCTAAGTTGAGCAAAGGATTCCTTCGCACTCCTTCAGCTGTCCCTTTTCTTCAATGTGTTTATCCCTCTAATTCTGGGAGTTCAGATCTGGGCCAGGCAAGGCAGAGCTAGAAAAGGTGGACATTCAAGGTAACACTGTTAGCTTGATTTGCTATCTATGCTATGTACTAGCTTTGAACAAGGTGAATATCGCTGCTTGACACTGTTGTGATGAAGTGTGCAAATTATACCTATAGGGTGCCTTGCTGACTCTGTCTGTACTGTATTTTACTCCCCGGATGAGGAAGCAGAAAAAGTCCAGCATGTTCTTTGCTTTGTTTAGAAAGTAGACAAATAAAACTGATTTTGCTTGAGAAACAGAAATGCTTCAGTTCAGTCCTGCCTGATTCAAAAGTACATGTAAGTTTTAACAGGGGGGGTAAAAAAAAGAGATACACTCTTGTTTGTATTTTCCATCACAGAAATACAGGATACTTCCAGCTCAGTCCACTGACAATTCTTTTCTTTAGAGACAAGATGAAAATACTTTAATCATAGCATTTTATCCTCACTGATTAGTGAATTAGAAAAATGGGGACACAGCAGAGGAAACCTTACAGTCCTAAACTAGTCCTGCAAAGAAAGTATAGGCATTCTTCTAGGAAACAAAAAGAAGAGCAAGAATAACAGACCAAGAGCAAACAATTTAAATTTTCTCTGGATCTTTATTCCCAAAAAATTTTCCCATCCAATTCAGCTCTTGCTTTAGCTAATAAAATGATGCCTCTCATGTAGTGAATTGCACTAACTGTTAGTTTTTAAATAGTGGTTCCATTTATTTATTTAGATTAGGGCAAAAAAGAAAGGGAGTCTATTGAAAGCACAGATACCTCCACCTTGGCTGAGAAACAAGTAAGTAAACAAAAATCAAATAGCAATTTCAACGGTAACCCCACCAATGTGCAGAACTGCATCCTGCGGAATGTAAAGCCCTTTTCCTGTGCAAACCAAAGCCTTCACAGAAGTTTACCTTGCAGCATGCATTCTTATCTGATAGTATTTCTAAAAGAAATTTCACTTCACACAGCTGGGCATGGTGCATGCATAATTTTATTAATGTATATGACTAACGTCACCTCAGTGGGCCAGGAGCCTCCATATTAAATGCATAATGCATTATCTTTCCCCCACATTTCTGTATGAATCATATCTTTGCTCCCTAAACTAGATGCCGTGATATAAGCCCCACTCTGGCTCTCTTCAATGTCTTTCTTTTGGGATAAGATCGGGACAATTTGACATTATGCAATTTAATGCAATGTACAAATTGTAATCTCTCCTTTCTTTCTGATGCTGGTGATCTGCCAGTAAACACAGCTGGGAACCTCTCCATTTACTTGAACCCAATTTCTCTGAAGCTTTAGTTGTCCATTTAAACACAATGAAATTTTTAACTGAAGCTCTCAGTGCTGCTTAAGAGTAATTTCCTTACAGCAATAACCAGTAACTAGCCCCACTGTACTTTTGGAGCTAATTTTCCCTGCTGACTCCAAATGGGTATGAACTCCCACCATCTATCCCTCTAAAATTTTCAGCTTAACTTTTTAAAGTAAGTTGTATTAGCTTTTTTCCCCCCCCCATTGTGTTCAATATTGAGCTTTGGTATTTACAAGTTCAAGATTCAACTATTTTTTTTTTTTCTGAAGTACATTTCTAGCAGATACTTCCACTTGTAGTACTGCACAGCTTTGCTCCTTCCTATTTCAGATGCTAATAACTGCTTTGAAGGCTCTCTCTTTACTTTGTTGAAAAGTTTACTTTGCAGTACAGGTGACAGAGCTTTGCTTTATTGCTGAATAGAAACTCCAATGATTTCTCTTCACTATACTCTTACTTCTTCAAGCACATTCTATATTCAAACCACTTAGACACAATGGATGCTTCCATGGACACAAGTTGCCCGTGTGTGCATAAAGGGTACTTCCTTCCAGAAGAAGCATACACCATCCATGAGAGGGCAGACAGAAGGTTATAAAATAAGTATCTGTACATCACAGCAAAAGACTCTTAGGAAACCTTACCAGTGGTGATGGTTGTATTTTTTCGCTGACAGGAGCTGTTTAATATCTTCCATTACTTTTAGTACCCATATAGAGATGTTTCAGACTGTAACAGGAGGACCAAGGAACAAAACAAACTCTGTAATTAATACCGTGTTATCAATACTATTTGAGACAGAGACATGTATGTCTTATAAGCTTAAGAAATTGAAATTAGAAGTTTGCTAAAGAAAAATGAGGCATCTGTGAGAGAATAACAATAAATTGGCTGAGACAGGAAGGGACCTTTGGAGGTTTCTTGTCCATCTCCCTGCTCAAAGCAGGGTCACCTAGAACAGGTTATGTCCAAAGATGTGTCCTGTCAGATTTCTAATATCTCCAAAGATGGAGACTCCAAAACCTTTTTTGGCAACTTGTTTCTGTGTTCAGTCACCCTCCCAGTATGTGTGTTTGTATATATATATATGTATGTATTTTTTTAAACAGAATTTCCCTCAGCTGCTCCTCATAAGACTTGTGCTCCAGACCCCTCACCAGCTTCGTTGCCCTTCTCCGGACACATTTCAGCACCTCAATGTCCTTCTTGTAGTGAGGTGCCCAAAACCATCAAGTCTATCAGGCGTAATTTCCTCTTTGTAAATCTCTGCTGACTACTCCCAATCTTGTCCTTCATGTGCCTCAAAATGTTTTCTAGAATTAGTTACTGCATCACCCTTCCCTGAATTGAGGTGACCCACTTGTCAATCCCTGGGTCCTTCTTGCCCTTCCTGAAGATAAGAGCAGCATAAGCTGTGCAATAAACTGTACCCTGCTATTGGGTGTTGCATGCACCTTTTCTACTTTCAACAAAATCAAATATACATAAAGTCAACCCACATAATCTGATCCTTTAACTTTGTCCTTAGACACTGCTCAAAACCTCTCCCTGAGTTTATTTAGGTGCTTCTGAAAATGTTATTCTCAAGCTTTTACCTCTGAAGGCCACTGATCTCAGGCAAGGTAGAGGCCATTCCATTAATGCTGCCTAGGGCAAAGCTGTCCTTCCACACACAGGCCATCAAGGTTCTCAAAAAGGCATTTTGCATGAATTTTGAAAAAAGAATTATTATATTGACAGACTGTAATCACTGCCTTAATAACCAAAACAGAGAGCTAACGCAGAGCAGCAACTCTTCTGGCAAGGGCTGGTTCTCTGTTTTGCCCTAAAGATTTCTAAAGCTTCTTTTTTTCCGGAAGAGAGATCTTTCCTTTGGCAGCCACTTTTCAGAGAGAGGTTGACCTCTACTTGTTATCACCGTGACTGAAAGGTAGCGCGGTTGCCTTTGTTATGGGGAACCAGACTCCCAAAGGGACTCCTGTGTTTGCTCTCAACTTCCCCGACCGACACAAGGATATCTCCCAGGTCTTAACTCCCCTTAGCTTATCTCTCCTCATGCCTATAGTCCAGTTTAGGGAGCATGTGGCAAGGAATATTTCAGAGTGTGGTGACCCTTCCCTCTCCCACCTCACACATTCACAGGCCAGTGAGCTCTCTCATGGGTACCTGCACTTGTTAGGCATCCAAAGTTTGTACAGCAATTAGTCTTCTAACTAGATATATGAGCTTTTGACTGAACCGTGATTGAATTCTCTTAAAGTTCAAGTGTTAAGGCTTGATTAATTTATCTTGGCCCTTGGTCCTTTCCTGTAATTTTACTGTAGCCCTCTGCAGGCGTGCAGCGTGCTGCAGCAGATACCTAAAGCTCTTTGGCCCTTTGGATCTATGGAAAAGATTTTCCCACAACTCTCACTTCTAGCTTTAAAATTGGTGTGTGTTGTGTACCAAAGGAAGAATATCAACTTTTATAACAAAAGGTGTCTAGTTCACAGCGTACACAGGATTATATTGCAAACCTCCCATTCGGTTTCATTTTCCTTTCTCTAGGAATTATAGCTACTGAAGAGATTGTAAGACGTCACGGCCGTGGTGTTCTGCTTTTTATAACCTCCATAAGGTAAAATGATACTGTCAGAAAGAAGGAAGGAACTTGGAAGACTAGAAAAATGCTAAGAAGCTGCTCAACCGAAAATCTGCCCTATATTATTTCTACAGTTTTACTCCTCATAGGGGCAGTTAACTGAAGTGAAAAGCATTTTTCTTTCAATGAATTGAGTAAAGACAGTAACAATTTTACGTCTTCTGAGGAGATGCATACAATTTAACTGCCTAAAATGTGTGAGACAGTACTTTGACCAAACAGGTGGTAGAAAGGTTGTAACTACAAGCCTTTTACCTCCATTGAGGTTGGACCTGGCAATGTATTGATTTGACAGAGTAGCTCTAAAATTGTGATAAATAAATCCCATCCCACTGAACTGTTCAGCAGCAATCTCCCACCTGGGTCTGCTAATTTCATTACAGATGAACAAGGTCAGGTTGCCTGGGATACTGAAGGCATCCTGGACAGACTGGTAAATGGTCCAGCTGTATTTTCTAATACTTAATACTTTCTATTTTCTATTTTCTCCTCCCCTTTGGCTTGATCCGAACCAAAATGTGTCTATGGAAATGCATCCATCAACCAAGAAGCTCAGGATTGGACCTTTGAGAAAACTTTTACAATTCCGTATTTTCAAAAAAGGCAGTAAGGAGAAGCCACAGGGAGTCTGAAATATTCTTGTGACAACTGATAATCTAGAACAAAGAAAAACTGTAAGGACAAATTCACCATTCAGCATAACATACTTTGCTCTGTTAAAAAGGAAAGTTATTTTTTTCCTCTGCAAATGAGACAATATGATGGGGAAATTAAATTAAATGGTGATGTTATTCCCCTGGGGCAAAACAATTCTATTCAATAAATTAATTTTACATCAGTAGCTCTTTCCTTTCTTGAAACTGACAGTAATAACCTGACAGCTTAAAGCTTTAATAAACTTCAAGAACTAGGAGACTGTCCTTCCTCAAAAAAAAAGAAAAAAAAAGCCAAGTGTATCACAGGTATTAGAGTCTTTCCTTGTTCATTGTAACATAAAAAGTCCTCTAAATTCAATTCTGCGTACTGGATTACTTGATGAACCAGACCACTTAAGATAGTTTTTGACAGCATGCAGTTTTAGTATCTTAATGTTCCCATTCTGCAGAAGATACTCAAAACCTCAATGACATTTCCCATTAGGTGGCTCTAAGTAAATATTATACGAAAAGGGCAAACACATGGAGGAAAAGTATTCTGTCTCTGAGACAGTCCAGTTTTTTAAAAAAGAATAAGTCATTCTGTACAGACTGCTGTGTGAGTTAAGCCAGAAGGCATGAGCTGGTATACCCAGTGTCTTTGAGGGTTAGGAGATCTCTCATCATCAGTGTCTGAATTTGAAATGAAATATATTGTGATTTTAAAGACAGCATTTGTCTTTCTTTTTCTTTCCTTCCTTCCTTCCTTCCTTCCTTCTTTCTTTCTTTCTTTCTTTCTTTCTTTCTTTCTTTCTTTCTTTCTTGTTTTCTTTCTTTAATGTCAGAAGGAAAATCATCAGCAGTGGAATCTATCCACCAATAAATCCACCATGCTCAGAATCCCACAATGTTAGCTCAGTATCTTAAATTTTGCATAGGAGAACTTGTGCAGCTGCTGCTGTGTCTTCTGAAAAACTGCAAGGGGAAATAAAGGACTCTGACTTTCTTCCTCAATCTCTTTTTATTTTTAATTCTCAAAGTCAGCCCACAAGTGCAAATATTAACCCCCAGCCTTAGAATAAGTCATCTCTTTTATCATTCTTCTCATAAAAACTTTATGTTTCTCCGAAAGTATTTTACAACTGTGACAGAAAGCGCTGTGACAGATTCCGGTAGAAGAGGACCAAGAGAAAGCCTGGGAAGTCAGCCAGAAATTAAGAATGATTCCCCTTTTGCACCCGCTCCAGGGTATGACATCATCCCCTGTACTTCGATGCCTCCGTACAAAACCTTTGGATAACAAGCCAAACATATTGTGCCAAATATCTTTGCTATTATTATCGTTTTTCATTTGGGGATGATTCTGATAAATGATTTGTAAATGCAAAAAGGCCATTAAACGGAATAATAAGGAGTTGCTCAATTCTTCAGCTGCACTGAGTAGTTCCAATTAGAGTCTGAAGGAGGAATATTGCCTTTCTATCAGTCAAGCCTGTGACACAGCACATCTCCCTGAGGTCATGGGTCCCGGATACTCAAAGAAAGATGTCACTTGTATTCTCAAATAGATTATAGAGGTTTGCTAATCAGTAAAAATAGGAGTCTCCCTAAAGCATTCATTGGGTAGTTGGGCAGAAAGGGCACTTTAATGGCCTAAACTCAAGGCCCTAGAGCACTATCATTATTCAAAGGACATTTTGGAATACTGAGTAATTAAGTTGAGTATTTGTTAGTTATTTCTCAGTACTGAATAAGACAATTACTTTTAAATGTTTAAACTCACTTCAATTAGCTGAACACTTTCTTTTACCTATTTATAACAACTTATTTTAGGATGCAGCAGCAAACCATTAAAAGAAGATGAAAACATAAAAGAGTACAACTTTAAGGACAGGAAATAGTGCTGTTTACCACCTCCCACACCTCTTCCCAACTTCTCCTTCCTCTGGTCTCAGTGAGCACTAAGTAAATTTAGGAGACATAGTGTCTAACAGAACTAAGACTTCTGGTTTAGATCCCAAAAAGTACAGCACAAGGCTGTAGCTGGATAAATTGCAAAAAGAGAACACTTGTTTGTTTTTTGTTTTTTGTTTTTTTTTTTTTATTTTGGGAGTTGTGCAGTCCTTTGTCAAACTGAGGACTCAGTAAGTGGTTTGTGCAATGTAGAACTAGTGCTGCCATCATTGTAGTCAGTGGAAAGCCTTTCCTCAAGTTGATTAGGAGTGTAGCTGGACTCCCTACGGCCAGCTTAGATTTAATTGGCACTCCTTGCTAAAGTTATGAGGAGGTGGGTTTGCATATATGCAAGTGCACTTGGGGCCCCAGGTATAAAAAGGCAAGAATGAGAAGGCGTTCTGGTAAATTCTCATTCAATTCTACTGAAAATATTGATTTAAATTGATTCCCTGCCTCTACTGTTTTTCACTGAAAACAAACAAGAGGTCATTTTTTAAGCCCTAGGGCCTATGAGCTTTGGTAATTATGGAAATTTTTTTTGAAAGACTCAAAAGAGCAAATTGAACATGGTCAGGCAACTTTATTAAAACCTTATATTAATAATACCTAAATTCAGCCCTACTACTCAGCAAGTCACAGGGTCTGGAACATGGTCTTAGCCATTCTTACAAGGTCACCCAGGTGATTTCATTTGACATACGGCAGCAATTCAGCCTCCATTTCTTTTCCCACCGGGCTTATTTAACATACATATCAGAGATGTGATTCTTTTATAGTACTATTGGCATAATGATAATGTCTTTATAATAATAGTGATTTTACATTTTATTAAAAACATTAATAGGGAATTACTGATGCTATAAAATCAACAAAGAAAAAGAATGAATTGTACACTTTCATTCTGTAAATTTCATCTTTCAGCATCAAACAAAATGTCACTGTAATTTATTTTTTAAAGCACCAAATTTGGAACAAACAGACCATTAGACTTCTAATGCCAAATAACTCAGATTGTTCAATGAACATATGAATGGTATACCATCAGTAGTATGAAGTTTATTGTTTATTCCCTTTTTCATACTCATTTATTTTTTAGTAAAGTTTTTAAATGTGGATAAAATAATTAGAACTTTCATTATGTGTTATTACTGCCATTAGCTATTGGGTTCTTTTAAAAACTGTATTTTGGAAACATATTTATGTCCAGAAGAGACTAAGTAGAGAAGAGCCTTTCAGCTTCTCTCAGCTTATCTACAGATGAGTCTGAAAAGCCTGAGGTGGGTGCCTCACGTGGCCATTCAGACCCAGCTCCGTCCTGCCTGGCAGACACCCTCCATGCCTTGGGTTTACAACCTCCCTCGAACAACAAGTGTTTCTTCTCAGATTTGAGGATCAAACTCACAGTGTTTCTCTTTCACATTGGATGTTCTCTGTGGTTCAGCCCCTTCATCTCCCGCTCCTGCATCCGTTTTTCACCTGCTCCCTGACTGTCCTGTGGATGAGGAACGAATGCTTTGTGGGGATTGCAAGCCCATTAAGGAAGTCGTGGGGTGAGGTTGGAAAGAGCTGATGCCTTGACAGTGTGAGAAAGAGAGGGCAGATCTACCCATATAAATGTATCAAGAGCATTCTTATTTCAAACACACACACACAACCCTAATTATTAAATTCTGTCCAAGGCACTATTACCATTAAGTCCTTGAAAAAGAGATGAAACAGGAAGAAAAGGATGTGTACACTTATTGGGTGGGATTCATCTCACTTAACTTTAGACATCTAAAAATTATTCATCTGAGTTAGTCATCCCTGACTACCCTCAAAGTCAGCAGAGAGAAATAGGCACACCTAAAACACATTCATCCTTCCTATCTTAGAGAAGATGAATTGCTCTTTAGAGTTACCTGCTTCTCTCCATTGATTATAAAGGCGAGCATGAAGTAAATAACTCAGACAACTGCCTTTTAGACATCTTTGAATTCAAAGGGCCGAATTTCATCGTCAGAACTTTGAATTAAAATGGTATCTAAGGTCTGGTTGCATTTTGGTTGCATTTTTTTCAAGCATTAATATTAAATTGAAATTTAGCAGTCAGAGCTGCATTTGAGGCACATAAAGTACGAGGCTGTGATTCTATCCAGGAATATATTGAAGACTTCCAGTGGACTTCTGGACCAATCACCTAGAGAAATAAATACACACAAAAGCTTGGGTGACCAGAGATTCTACAGACACAGTCAGAAGTATGCTGATCAAAGCTGAGCTTTTTCATGTCTAAAATATTAAAAATAAACAAAATTAATATTCAGTGTAAATACAAATCACTGCTACTACCTCTGAAAAACCCTGTGAAGTGAAAAACCTTTCCAAGTTTTTTTTAGTATTCTAGATTAGCTAATTCGCTAATAATAAGAGTAGTATTTCACTTATGTAAAGTTATCTAAAAGTCATTGGTTCTCTAAGTCTTTCTAAGGACTTTGAAAGTCCTTGAAAGATTTGAATTAAAACTGAATTATTTTTGACTGTGATAAAAATATGGCTCTGACTATGTTCCCAAAGTGTGTACATTGAATTTAGTTTTCAGGATTGGTTAGGGTAGAACTTTTTTTTCTTCTGAATTAGTCTCATAAATTTATTGAGGAAAAAAGGTACCATCATTTTGATCAGTATCTTCATGTTAACAGTATTTCATGTGGGCATAAAAGATCATTGCTCAGTTTCTTTTTTGAATTGGATAGATTTAAATAACAGCTTTCATGAAAGGCTTCAAATCATAATGCTGTAAGGTCTATGGGAAAGAGTTAACTTTTTAAGGATGGTTACTGCAACTGAATTAATCTGTGGACTGGAATGCTAAAAGGAAAGTCTCAGAATTCCTCCACTTCATTAAAAATATCTTCAGATCTTAGTCTACAAATCCCAATTCACAGACATGGCAGTGTTCATTCTGATTTTTGCAAGGTGTGGTTTCACTCTCCTTTTTGAAAACTACCTTAACCATAAAAGATAAACAAAGCATTGAGTGAAATATAAATGTGTTTCTGTATGAAAAAATAGCCATTAATTCTATATTTAAAGGTTTTGTGTTGTGCCTATTCAGTTACAAGTTATTTCAAAAAAATAGTTCACCTCACTAGAATCTGGATGGTGAAGCCCATATGGTGAGACTCACATATTCAGGAAGAAGAATTTGAGTGGTTTTGTTTGCTAGAGCTTTTTGTTTATTTACTGTTTTACTGGATGAAGAGGTTCCTCTGTTGGTTATTATGGAAATATTTTGTCAAAGAGGAACATTTGGCAGCAAAAACTCACTCTAAATTTATCAATATATATATTTGGATGTTTCCAGATGGTTTTCTGGGTCTTGGACTTTCACAAAGCAACACAAAACAAACACTTGTCTTTATGAAATATTCTAGCTATGAAAGGTTATTTTTTCCAGTCATTGAAGTGATATTTTTAGTCAATCTTGATCTGGTACAACAGAATAAATCCCTCCAGCAAGCTGAACTTACTGACATTATTTAGTATTTACACACAGCAGGGAGGCTAGTCTGTCCCAGGTATTTATACTTTTTAAAGGCTCTGCAGTGTATCAGAACATGCATACGTGTACCTGTAGACATGGAGTTACCTCCTGACTGGTTCCTCTTTGGAGGTAGGACATGCGGACTTGAGGATAGGAACGCTGGAAAAACGTGAATAATAGCAGAATGCAGGTTCATGTGCTTTCAAAGTTTAGGAACGTGCAAAAACTCATAAACAAAATGAGTCTCTTCATAGTTTTTTAGTCTTATGCTTTGAAAAGATAAGGTATCCTGGAACATCTCCATAGGTTTTTTGTAAATTGATGCATAGTAACTATTAAAATCCTCTTTCTTACCCCATGGGCTTAGATGCAGGTAAAATATCAGATTAAGTTCCACTTTCACACGCTAAAAATCCATTAAGTTATAGAAGGGAAAAGCTTTAAGTCTGTGCTTGGTGCTGTAATAAGAAAGAAAGGATTTAAGGTTTGCTTGAGGTTTTGGGCTACTGAGGGTTTTTTCTGATTTTATGACACTGTTTGTTCTCCATTTTCTGAAGTCTTCTGGTCAAGTGGCTTTTCAGTGAAGAATGACCTATAGATGTTGGGGATCAGATCAAATAATAGTTCAAAACCTTTAGCTTTTATTCCTAGGAAGGGGTATAATCTGGGGGAGGAAAAATCCCACACAGCTCACCCCTAAAATCCCAAACCTGCCAGATTTTCATGAAGAGCTAATTTTTTGCAGGTAGATCTCTGAAAGAGACAGGTGATCCTTGTATACTGACATATCCCCAACATATCACTGCTTCAGATCCAATTCCTATCAATCCCATTCTATAAGACACTTCAAAATAGAAGTAAAAGGTTTCAAAAGTCAAATTTACTCTGAATTTGCCCCTTGATTTGTTCCCTGCTTCCATAATTTTAAAATTAACACTTTAAAAAAACTTATTATTCACTTTTCTTTCTTCTCCAAAAAAAAAGTAGAAGCAAGTGGAAGTTAACATTAGTTGGACTATTTAGGATGTGGAATCTATCAAGATAAATTCATAGTAATTTTCTCTTCTAGTTACCCATGCTCCACATCTGAGTTGCATGTTCTCATAGCTAGGTACTAATGAGATTACCGTGAAAGAGGATAAAGTTGGCATCAGTCCCTGCAGCTGTGTAGGGCTGTCTATGTGATTTTGGAGCCCATGTGACATGAGCTTGGATGCTCTGACTCACCACTGAGAGCAAAACACTTCATCACTAATACGTTGGGAGGAATTAGAGGTGGCAGAGCCAGACAATCCAAGTAAGAGACAGTATGGATGGATTTACAGGAATCAAGTTTACTGAAGTAGAAAGTCAACCTCACATTTTAGAAGCATACAGGGAAAAGGATCTTACTTGATCAAGTTAGTTCATGTACTTCTCATGATTAATAGATATTTTATGATGTGATATGAAAAGAAGAACCTGTACAGCTCTTCCAAATCTCTGCAGCAGCCTGTCTTCTCACTCTCTGTCATGCTGCTCAAGTGCTTCAGCTTTGCTGGTTTCTGGTTTTTACTGTACAAAATTATGAGGATTTTAGCACCTGATCACAAAACATCTAGACCCTCTTCATTCACTCTGCCATCTGTAATATTTCCCAACTTCTGGCCTATGAAGCATTTAATATCTAGCTAAACAGTATGCTCTATTAGTGTACATTATGGGTTTTATTATGCTGATGTTAAAAGTTGAAGAGTGAGGACTGACAAGCTAAGATTCCTACTTCATTCTGCCAACATACCTTCAGTCTCGTTATCCTTGCCTCGAGCTTTTCTTAGCACAAATTATTGATTGTGCCCAGTCATGCTAATTTGTGTTTCTGACATTGAACAGAATATGTCCACCTTCTCCGGTCAAGCCATGAGAAAGAAATTAACCTTGGGCTCCTGACACAGTATAATAGAACTGAACTGGAATCTAGCATCATCTAATGGAACGATTTGTGTAGTTTGTTTAAATTTCTTTACTTACCTGAAGAAGAGGTAATTATGAGACCAAATTGTTCTACAAATTGTTTCTTGGGCTCAAACTATTAATTGATGCCAGCATTATAAAAGCTTTGACAGAATGTTTCTACAGCAGTTTTAAGCAGATTAAATCTTTTTAATTTCTGAAATTAACCAGTAAGTATTGATCACCAGTGCCCTTATTTTAGACGAGGACAAAAGATGTAGGTTTAAGAAATACAGTAGTTTGTATTTAGAAAACATTTGAGTGAAATTATAGATTTTGAACAAAATCTTTGCAAATGAAAATAATATCATTGTCTTCATACCCAGAAAAATATACAAATGGTTCAACTTAGCCACAAACCTGAGCATGCCTGCTAGACTCTGGTTTAGCTTTCAGTCCTTAACTGTACGTATTTATTACCATCATCTCCATTTTTCAGACAAGAAAATCAGAAAAAGAAAGCTTAGGGTCTTTCCAAAAGTGTTCATGCATTTTGGATAATGGAGTAGTAGGATTTCAGATTGAATTCTCAAACCCAAGTAACCATATGCTTCTTGACCACGTTATAAAATAGGTCTCAGTGACTCATTCGAGGATGTATGGAAGAGAAAGAAGTGGAATTCAAACCTTGTTATTTCCTGGTCTCTGCTGTAATGACAAGGCTGTCATTACTAAGAAAACAAGGACTGTGCTAAAGGAAAGCATATAACAATAACAGAAACAGTTCTAGATGGCATTTATATGAACTTCAGGTTCGCAATGCAGAGAATTTTCTTATTACAGCATGTGGGTTTCCTTCAGTACTGCACTACAAATCCCACAGACATTTCCCGCAGCCTTGACACACTTGATTTCAATCACTTTTGAATTCATATTTAACTACATCTTGTAGAGAAATACTGTGTCAAAGAAAGCAAAATCCAAGAAGTTGGAAACAGTAAAGACAAATGAGAATTAAATGAGAGAATGGTTGAATTAAAACAATGAAAATACCTAAATATATTCAGGGAAAACAGAGAAGGAATAAAAATTAAAATTAATTTTAAAAACTAAAAATAAACTAGATTTCATCTGGCTTAGCACTGAATCAAGCCATATATTGGGATCTTTTATAAGCATGAGTGAACTTTTACCTTTGAAAGTCATCTCATACTTTTTTTTCCCCTGGGACTACTTGCACAAGTAGCTTCGCACAGGTGTGAGAAATAGGTTCAAACTTACTGGCCCATATCATTGGATAAGGAGAAAAATCTACTGGATTCTTATTTGAGAGAAAATGCATGCATCTTCTTGCCTGGATGTGAGTTGTCTGAGGACATGAGCTTAAGTAGCAAAACTATAAAACCTAACACCGATTACACTAATCCTCCTTAAATCCATGTGGACTTGTCTAGCATCCCATATATAATGTTTCAAATTAAACATTGAATTGTGTGAAAACTTCCCTGTTTAGGCTTGCCAAGCCTATAACATATTTAGGTGCATATACCAATACCATCGATCCTTCGGAAGAAAAAAAAAAAATCACCTTCTTGACACATCAAAAAGCAACACCGCACCAAAAGAGATGGCACTGTTGATTCTTAGATGTGTGTCATGTTTATTCTGGATTTTGTAAAAGACTTAGTGACCAATATGGAGGAAATTAAAATATATAGGAGCAGTATTTGCAGAGACCTGTTTCCATGTGTGTGGCTCTGAGTGTGAGGCCATTGGGACACCAGGGGATCCAGAGACCGACTACTGGTTAAACTGGGTGTTTAAGGCCAGTTGCTGGAGGGATCCTCTGTGTGCGGGTGTGTATCTGTGAGCGTGTGGACATGTGTGTGTGCATCTCTGTGTGAGAAGATCTGTACTGAGTACTGGAGTGGGGTTGCAGATCCAGGGGGTTTGTATGTTCAGGTGCCAGCAACTGCGGAGACTGGGATCCAGTGGCAGCTGCCAGATGGACTGTCTGCTGGAGCATACCATATTCTATATATCCATATGTAGTTTCCACTGCCTTTTATTCTGCTCAGCCAGGGAGGGGAGCAGGATGCTGTTTGCATCTGTGTGGGTACTGTGTTCTCTTTCTGGGTTGATCCATGTGGCCAGCTGTGTGTGCATATATATATATGCATCGGGTGTACGTGTGTGTGTGCACACAGGGAATACACGCTCGGGCTCGCTACTGGCTGGACCTGGGGGCAGAGAGCTCACCTCTCCTCTGTTCGGCTTGCTGGATGCAGCAACCCCATGCCTGGTGGTGGCTCTGCTCCTCATACAGCCCTGCGGCAAGAGTGCCTGAGGTTAAGTGGAATAAATTATGAGCCTGAAGTTCTAAAACATAGTGGTCGACTGCAAAAATAGTCCTGAAATGCACATGTATTTGTTTATCCTCATAACGCTGCTTCAAATACAATTTTCAAACTGTGAAAACTGTCCCATTTCCATTTAAGAGGTATGCTGAAAGCAAGTACTGTTTAGATGCATGTCCTTATAACAAAATTCATTTTGCATTGTATTTCATTATTGCCACCTGTAAAGTAGGAATAATGACCCTGATTTCTTTAAGAGAACTGCTTCTCAATATTGTTATTGCTATGCTGGACAAAACTTTCCTCAGAAAAGCAAAAAAATCAGATATAAGGCCCATCTTCTCTAATGTTGCTGCAATGATTTTCATTTACAATCAAATAAAACAAAAATTAAACTTGACATACCCCTATGTCACTTGTATTTTTCGCCCTGTTTTATTTTTTTGCTCAGGTATGTAAGAATGAGTGTATGTAGCATTTGTTGTGTAATATATTTCTCTTCTGCAGTCATAGAGTAATGCAGAGGAGGGGAATTACAACTTTTTTCTGGACTACTTTTGAATGTTTCTTGGATCACTAATACTCTACAGAATACAGGTGGAGAAACATTTATTGAAAACAGTTTGAGATCTTGTGATGGAAGTAATATATAGGAGCAAAGTAGTACTACCACCAAAGAAGCTAGCTGCAGACATCCTGTGTGCTTTGGCTAAGAATTCACACCCTGTAGGCAACAACCACCTTTCTTCTTTGGCATAAAAGCAATGTTTTAGAATTGAACAAAATGCTCTTTTATAGCAGCACAAAGTACATTTTAAAAATGTATTATTAAAACTTCTATTGAAATGAACATTAACATATCTGAACACGCAAAAAAGCCCATCTGTAAAAATGAGAAAATACTCAGCATTTGCCTCAGTTCCCATTGAGGATAGCAGGAGTTTAGCCCTATAATTCAGTGGAAGCAGAGGTAGGCCAGAGCTGAAAACTTTCCAGAATTCTCTCTCAACTCTTTCTTCTTCCCATGTGAAGTCCCAAAAGAGAACAAACAAAACAAAAAGAAAGGAAGAAACCCAACAGGCTCTGAACTGTTTCCCTGCTCCCCGCCGTTCATGAAGGACTTCTGCATGGCCTCATAAATTCTGTGGTCAGAGAAAAATTCCTTGAATTTCTTCCACTGTGGAATCACTGGGGAGCCCTAGCGCGCCAGCAGTCTGTTGAGGGATGCTCCACACGCAATCAATGGGGAGTTTTGTTTTTGGGAGCTGATGGCAGAACGTACCCCACAGATCTGCCATAAACTCATCGCTCTGTTGCATCAAAACAGCTTGTTATATTTGGGTACCAGCTGGAACTGATGACTAGCTCTTTGAGATCTTGGTTATCATATGAGTCATGAACTAGTGAGATAAGCAGGGGAGCGGACAGAAATATTGGGGGGCTAAGCTTGGCTCTGCATGTGGTTTTGCCTTAGGGTCAAAGAAGAAAAGAAGATTTTCAATTGCATCAAGGAAAAGATAGCGATTGCTGCTGGAAGTATTGGTTTAAACAATGTCATTACAATCTTATGCTCATACAATTATGCATGTTGTTACACACACCCTCCTTTTTATTTTTAAGTAACAAAGTGATGGAAGGGCTTGGAAAAAAATTACTTTAGGAGAAATTGAGAAAGTTTGGGCAATCTGTTTAAGACAGCAGTAGACTGCCATATGAAAAGACAAAAGAACAGTAAAAAAAAAAAAAAAGAATATAGATATGAAAAAACAACTATGAACACTGTTTTTCTTCTCTCTGGCCTCAAAAGTAAAAAGGGAAACAGAAGATTTTGAAGTCAATAAAAAAGAAATACTTTTACGTTTGACAGAAAGTTCAGTTGTGGAACTCTCATGGGACATTATTTAACCAAAGTGTTAGCCAAATTGGAAAGGCGTGAATGTGATTTCAGATTCATAACAATGCTTAACAGATGTTTTTAGGTGGACAGAAATAAAATGTATTACAATGAGCAGCTAAAACCCATAAATTCATGCAAAACATTTTTTTTTAAAGACATGATAGCTGATTATAGAAATTGTATACCATTTTCCTAGGAATGGAGTTCAGGCTTTGTGTCAAAAAGAAGCTACAATAGTATAAACACAATATAATAATAGTATAACATAACATAACGCATAATATCATATAAAAATCTCATGAGTCTTCTAAGAGTTCCTGTGAGAAACAGGACTAGAATATAGTCTTCTAAGGAAGACTGTACAGACATCATTTCAGAGTTACATTTTTTTAATTTTCAGTAATGTCAGTCTAAATTGGCAGAGAGAGACTGGAAGCAACAAACATAATTAAATTAAAGTATACTGAAGAGGGATGGTTCTCTAGAATTCAACAACCAATGGCAGAGACCAGAGCTGAGGATCAATAAACATCGAAGAATTAGAGAGGCAGAAAATATGAGTAAATATATGAAACATTTTAAAATCAGAACTATGTATTGATGGGGTATAGAAATCAGATAAAAAGAGAGAAGCAACAAAACAGAATGATTAAGAGAATTGACATGCTTAAAGAAAACAAGGAATTTAATAATTTAAATATCTACTGTCAAAAGAAAACAAAAGGACAAGTGAAAGAAAATAAATGAATAAAGTAAAAGTCAAATCAAACAAAGGAACTATGATCAAATAAAAATGGCAACTGACTTTGGATTTCTAAAAGTTCAACACAGAGCGTTACACTCCTTTTGTCTTCTCGTCTCTTTGTGTTTAATAACACAATCAGAGAAGTCACTTATTTAATTACAGTCTCTCTCCTTGCCTTCACTACACACATAATTTCTGTGTTTGGTAAGAATTGCCTATGGGATCTCAAGCAAATCACTTAACTCTTCTCTCACCTCGGTTCTCTCGTCTGAAAACAGAGAATATAAAGTGTCGCCTTTTCCCCCAAGAGGGTTTATTTTTAATTTTTATTCTATGTTCTTTTGCCACGAACCTTGTTTGAACACCTGGTAATTTTTCTAACTGCACCATGCGAGCCTATGAGCCGGGGGGGCTTTGTTTTCTGTTCTCCTCATTGCTACTCATTTCTTGCATGACTCTGGATAGGTCACTTAACCTCTGTGGGCTTCTGCTTCCCCATTCAGATGGTGGGATAATACTGACCTACCTCAGAGAGGGATGTGAGGCTAAATTAGTGTTTAGAAAGGACTGCTGAAGTACAAGGTGTAAAGTATTATTATGCTGAGTGCTTCACCAGTGAGAAACTAACCTCGCGACTGAAAATCAGTTTAATATATGAAGCTCTAGCAGCTAGCATGGATTTGCTGATGAGAAGGGTGGCTGCCCTTGAGAATGGAAAAACACAGTCCCACACCGCTCTGACCACATTCACTTTGCTTACTCAAGAGCAGACAATGACAGGCAGGGGCTGGAGGGGGAAGGAGGAGGGGAGGATTTAAAGTTAATCTTGCCATGCGACTGTGTACAAGAATTGCTGTCAGTACAGAAAACTGACACAAGGTAGGGAATGAATCCAAAAGACATAAGCTAAAAATGTGATCAAGGAAGAAGCTTTGCTTTTTCTTTTCATTTTTTCTTTTTTTTTTTTTTCCCCCCACAATGTTTTATTTGGTGATAATACTGACCTACCTCAGAGAGGGATGTGAGGCTAAATTAGTGTTTAGAAAGGACTGCTGAAGTACAAGGTGTAAAGTATTATTATGCTGAGTGCTTCACCAGTGAGAAACTAACCTCGCGACTGAAAATCAGTTTAATATATGAAGCTCTAGCAGCTAGCATGGATTTGCTGATGAGAAGGGTGGCTGCCCTTGAGAATGGAAAAACACAGTCCCACACCGCTCTGACCACATTCACTTTGCTTACTCAAGAGCAGACAATGACAGGCAGGGGCTGGAGGGGGAAGGAGGAGGGGAGGATTTAAAGTTAATCTTGCCATGCGACTGTGTACAAGAATTGCTGTCAGTACAGAAAACTGACACAAGGTAGGGAATGAATCCAAAAGACATAAGCTAAAAATGTGATCAAGGAAGAAGCTTTGCTTTTTCTTTTCATTTTTTCTTTTTTTTTTTTTTTCCCCCACAATGTTTTATTTGGTGCAGCAATCTAGACCTCCTCCATGGCTCCCTCCCATCCCCCTTCCCCTGGGAAAAAAAAAGAGGGGAACTCTTATTAACCAGTGTCTCTTTCTACTGTGAGTAGGGAAATGCTTCAACACTAAGTCACTTAACTGTAGGTTACCACACAGCCATACTGCTCTCCGTGAATTATGTATGGCTATCCAAAGCTGATATTAGACTGCGTGTGCAGATACCACTGTACATATTAGATCACTCCAAATAAGGATACCTCTGGTGAGGTTGGAAAAAAGTCGCAGCTTTTCAGACATATTTATGGAAAAGAAGATGTATTGAAGGAGCTGAACTAATAGATCAATGCACCAAAGTTTATGGGTACAAGTCAGCTGTCACAGGCATGGTTAAGGGAGTTATAATATTCCAGTGAAGTCCCAAGCTTAAAATAAAATAATAAAAAAAAAAGATTAAAACTGCTCTGTCACTTAATTGATAGAGCAAACCTGAATCAATCACTCTTGATTGCTGACCAGCTCTCACATTCACCATATGTCTCTGGATTTCTAAACGCAAATATAAATCTTTTCATCACGGGCAGGTTTGAACACAGCAAAACCTTAACGGTGAAGTTTCTGTTACTGAGCTGAAAAGAAAGGCAGATGAAGAAGCAGAGATTCTTATTCTGCCACTATCATTCATACAAATGGCTCTCTTGAATCACTGCAGAAAGATAGGTGCTTGAAAAGAAGAATCTGGCCCGGAATAGCGATATGTATTATAAGTTGTAAAACTTACAGTGTGTCCTCTGAGCATGTGTGTGATTGCTGCATGTGCTCCATGCTGTATAAAACCTCCCCCCACAAAGAGGCCATATTATGAATCATCCAGCAGCACAATTAATTGAATAGATCTCTTGTCCTTCCCAGCCCCTCAGCTCCGGTAGCCTAATCCCATCCCACTGTGTCTCCTCCATGCAAGCAATCATCCTTTCTCTTCTGTCCATTAGAAACAAGCAAACAAGAAAGACAGATCATTTCACAGTTCCAGTTAAACACAGAAATAGCCCTGAAAACAAATAGGCATTTATGTCCACATACTTACACACGTATGTATATGTATCCATATATGTACATGTATACAAATCTATGTATTTCCATGTGTATTTCTATGAATACATTCAAGGTGACGGTAACCTCCACTGAGGGTAAATTGCAAGGAATCAGCAGCAACAGTTCAATGGTCTAGAGGGTGGAAGAACCTCTTGAACAGACTCTGATGCCACAAAATTCATAAGGTAAAACCACAGACGACAGGAGCAGATGCTTCCGTATAGGTTTTTCTTAACCTCATGAAAATAATTTGAGAATAACTAAAATATAACTGTTAGCACGATAGTTGCATCAAAAATTGTGATTTCTGCAGTGCAGTTACTTGTGGAATAGCACAGCGATCTCCTATGCGGAGCCATGCTCTACCTACAAGAACGCATTCAACACCCTGGCAAAGTACATTTCATCTGCCAGTAGTAAACTCTTCCTTCCTGTCCAAACATGTACCATGCTTCACACCTCAGGTTTGATCGGATTAAACTTTTACCCTGGTAAGGCATATATGTATAATAAATGTATAATAAATGTATATTCATCCGTTTCCCTAAAACATTCTTGTCAGAAGTGATAATTACTGTACCCTTGATTCTGCTACCTAGTATATAAATAATAACCACATCTAGGGACCACTCTGTGTGGAAATCTGATGTGCAGCAGGCAAACTTTAGGCAGAGGTGAAGTAGGCAGCTGCCTATGACAGCAGGCAGGTGGGGGCAGAAGAACCTCCCATTAATTTTCAACCCCTCAACCCTCATTAATTTTCCCCGTGCCTGGGCCCTGCAGATCTGTGCCAGTCAGCGCCCACAGAAGGCCCTGGCATTCATGCAGTAGAGGCCACTGCTGGTCTGTAGAGGCTTTCCTCATCCCCATCCTTCCTCATGGCTTGGAGAAGCCATCCTGCCCCTGAGGGTCTTCCCCTGGGTTCTTTGCTCTGAGTCTGCCCGTGCCACCTCTCTCACTGAGGAAAGAGGAGCCTGCTATGTTGTGGCTCCAGATTCTCATGTTTGGGGCAACAAAATTCAATTTTTCAGTGGCACTGGTAGCTTTGAGATGCCTTTGAATATGCATTTCCAGGGTCATAAGGCATACTGGTGTAAATTTCATCTAGATAGAATAATAAATAATTGGCATTTTTAATTCTGTTTTATTCTGTCTTTTTTTGAATATGACGCTCTCCTTAATGTACTTGACAAACTCTAATATACAAAAACTTCAGCTGCTAATTCAAGATAATCTAGGTTTTCTCCTGGCAAAATTGAAGTAAATATAAATCACTTCCCCTGATGATGTTTACAATATTTATTCATGGACCCTTCAGTATGAAGCACTTTGATTAAACAATTTAGCAAAAGCACAGCAAACCCACCTGCTGTACGGGGAACAAGAACTGAGCATCTCCAAGGTTGTTACGAGCTATTATATCTGTATGAAAAAGATGCTTTACACTTGCAGTCAGAGATCCGGAAAAGTGACAGCTATACAAATATACATGAGCAAAACACAACGACATGGGAAACGGCCTATTCCCAGCCTTTTCTGTATGCTTTATGAAAGTGGAAAGTTTTTGAGATTATCTACAGTAATTAGGAGTCCCCAGTTGTGTTTACATGGTTAGCAAGTGTAAAATATGATGACCTGCTGAGGATTTGCAAACAGCTAAGTTATAATGATGGATCGTGGTGAGAGGACATGTAAGATTTCCCAGACTTCTGCTGGGAATACTTCAAAAATAAAGCACGTTGTTTTCCCT
Source organism: Calidris pugnax (assembly GCF_001431845.1). NCBI lineage: Eukaryota > Metazoa > Chordata > Aves > Charadriiformes > Scolopacidae > Calidris > Calidris pugnax. The sequence goes on from NW_015094507.1 coordinate 13,521,236, forward strand.
TGGGGTTTATAACACCTCTTTGACTTAATCAGCTTGCCTTTTTGCTCTCAAGGAGAAATTTCTCCAATTTTACTCATCGGGAGAAATCACAATGTTCACAGTGTTATGACGGTGATTTTTTAACTATCTTTTCTCGTGGGAGACACTGGATTAGGGTAACAAATAACTCCCCTGTAAAACTTGGTTCATTATCTTGTAAGAATAAAAAGTCTGAAGAGAGGATATTTTAGGTATAGATGTGTGTGTTTGCGTATGTATATTATAAATATGGAAGTATATGTTTATAAGTTATATATATATCTTTATAGATAGAGATATACAATTGTGATAATTTAAAGAAACAATTTAGTTTCTATATTTAGAAAGAACTGTAAGAACATCATAGCCAAACTAATAGTCATTTATTTCAAATTGCATTAAGCACGTAAAAGCAAATTCTGCATTTAGTTTATATTCTTATAGTGTCCAAGCAAATGATTCCCTTTCTCCGTGATGGGATAATGTATGCAAGCCATGCTCACTTATTTTATACAGTAACATTTGAGCAGAGCTATCACTGACTATATGTTTGCTCTTGTGGTTCAGAGAAATGAGTAATGCTGTATTACCGCCAAACCCTGCTCAAAACTGAAGAATACCCCTAGGCATAGTTTGAAATGTTACTATAGGGTAGTGGGAGCTTTGCATGTCTCCCTGACAGAGCCGCATAAAGCAAAGTCGAGAGGTGAAAATGATTCAGGAGAGCTGCTTCGTAGCTTCAGGACAAGCCATTCCCACCTTTGCTGATATTTCTGGCCAGTACTAGATGAATAATGGGGAAAAATATGGTTCAAACATTTAAAAAATGGAAACCAAGTGCAACGCTTGACAATATTCTTTGGTCTGTTGCATCCAGGACACCAGCCTTTTTTGGGCTTCTCATTTCTAGTGCCAGGTAAGCCAGCCAGGACTTTTCTGTAATAGCTGTAGGCAGATATTCCTCTTCCCTCCAAGCAGCTGGAGGTGATGGGCTGAAAACAAAGGGTAGGATTCTTCTCACCTGGCTTTAGCTGTCTAAAAGTTTAACTGTCATCAAGCTTAAACTAATCATTCAAGCTCCCTCTATAGTCCACAGAGAGAAACAGAAACCCAAGAGTGGGACTTTTCTTATCTGAAATGGGCATCTGAGAAAAATTCCCCTCCTCCTTTCTGCCACGATTGGAGAGAGATTTTTTCCTTAAATGAGATGGCTAATTTTCTTGTTTAAAACAGTGTGGAATGAAACTAGGACACAATGTTTAGCATCATACTTTTGATTTGCCATGATTAAATCCCTTGGGAGCTTTACATCTTGCTTTATGTTTCCGTCATCTCTTTTTTTCACCCCTTGGCCAATTTAGAGCTGAAACCTTACAGGAGTTGTTCTTCTTAGTCTTCTACCCCTTCCTAGGAACAATTTTGTCTTTCCATCTTCCAGCCTGCTGAGGTGAAACATTGCTCTGACCTTTCTTTTTCCATTTTGGGATGTTTCTCTCTCTTGAGAAAGTTGTACCTCATGTGCTATTGAACTTTTCTGGTCCTGAGTTTGTTTTTCATTCTAATGACTGTGTTTCAGTTCACTTTAATTTGTGATAGTATATGAGTATTAAGATTCTTCTATTTCACAAGTGGCTAAACTTTCTTCTTGTATTGATTACAAACATAGATTAACACACTGTGTTGTGTTTTTTTTTTTTTTTAACTATTCCACATTTGTTACAGGCAGGTAAAACAAAAAAGGTAATACTAGATCCAAAGGGCTTGTGTATTTTTGCCTTTGGTTTTTTTCACAGCTTTCATAATATTTTCTTATTTCCGTGTGTGAGGGAAAATATTATAATCTTGAATTTTTTAAGTGGTACTTAATGCTTCTGCTACTTCAGGTGTGCTGAAATACCACATACCACTTTTCATCAGGAACTTGCAGATTAACAAATATTGATGAGCTTCTGAAATTCCTAGGAGACTAGTACATGTGCGTTATATAATGAAGGTTAGGCACAAGGAGGTTTTACATGGTTCTTCAATTTAGAGTGTTGTGAAGTAGATTACTTAATGTTTATGACTTGTGTATATGTCAAAAGATTTCAGAATCTTTTCTTATTCACTACCACTACAAACTTATACTGCATACTCAAGATTTGATTGCATCTTAGTGGGGGGATTGCTAATGTTTCATAAACTGCATTCATACTTCTAACTAGCTCTTTCATCATGAAGTGACTCATTGCCTTTAACTTTGTGAGAGGTTGTCTCTTTGATGTTCTTTTCTTATTTTGCATAAATTTGTTTTTCACTACTTGCTATCTGCCATTTAATGCTCTGTCATTGTCTGTCAGCTGTGTTATTTTTATTACTATTCCAGTGACATCTTTTTGATTTTCCAGTCTCTCCATCCCCTAAACTGTTTGCAGGTGGGGGCATGCCTTCAAAGGCTAAGAGTAAAGAACAGAGCACAAATTCTTTTCACATTTATTAACCAAATTTGCACTTTGGAAATTTGCATATATATTATAAGGAGTGGGTCCCCATTAATTAATTTAATAAGCTTGGCTTTGGTTCCAAATGGAATCACTCTTGAAAAAAAAACCCACTTCGACAGCAGAGAAACCAGTAGCTACAGAAAATACAGTAGTCACCATTAAGATGTCAGCATCTATCATACGATCATCAGTCAGTGCCTGATGTAAGCAAAAGAAACACCTATTTTTAGAAGGAAATCTTTAATGTGTTCTGATGGACATTTAGACTCCTATGAAAAGTAAAAAAATAATTAGCACCTTTTCGGTATATCTAATCTATTAAATCAAACTAGGTGAAGAGTATTTTCAGTCAATCACTTCTATGTAAGTAAACTAAGCATGACACTTGCTCTTGTGGACGGAGAAGTTGGAAGTTTTAAAAGGAATCATAATCAGTTCATGGAAAGCCATACGGTTTCCATATGATCTTCCCTTAAACTAAGTAGCAGATTTACACAACAGCAACAGCAAAAAAAATGTAAAACCCCATTTTTCACTTTTAAGTTATATCTGCTTTGAGGTCTTATTTTTCAACAGTAACAAAAGTGCTGTGGAGTAGAATAATACTGTTTTGTGTGTATTTTCCAATTCACAACATGCAGTTATTGAATGTCCATCAAGGCAAAAAAAGATCAGTCAGAAAACAGATTACTAGCTAGCAGTAAATTGCTAAAGCAGGTCAAACATTTAGGAATTTCTCACTTAATGCCTTTCCACTTCTTCTCAGTTCTTTAAAATGGCTGGAAGATGGAAAAAAGGAATGACCCTAAAAGTCGCAAGTACATGGAAGCAAAAGAGGAGAGCTGGTTCATGTAGTCCCGTAATTTCTGCGTATTTTCCCCTTTTAACTCAGAACTGAGGCCAGCCACACGCTTGGCTAAACGCTGTCTCCCCAGTAGACACTCAGTTTTCATATTAGGAAAACACAAGAGCTGGAGAGGCCATGACTTCCACTGGTATTTTGTTGTGCTGGTTAACTGTCCATGCTATTTAAAAAATTGTGACCAATTTTTCATTTGCATTCATGTAGCTCCAGTTACCAGCCAAAAGTTCATTTTATGCCATTTTTCAGTGCATTTCAGGATCCTGCAATACCCATTATTTTCTCCATGTGGAAATACCAATGTTCCATAAAAAAGTTTCCTCAGGAGCAGCATTCCTGAATTCAGTTTCCCCCTGGAAAGCTTTATTTCAAAAATTCACAGGTTTTCTGGAGCTTTGCTGCAATTTCAGTTTTCTAATAACCTGTTTAAAGGTTTAAACGTGGATGATGTTATCTTCTTTAGTAGTCAGATATGTCTTACTGTTGTCTTATATAAAAGTAGAAACTCTGTACCTCTTGTTAACGCTGCCCTGTGTCTGAATCCACTGATCGCATTAGTCCTTCTAACCACCACATTTCACTGGGAGCTCAAAATGAGTTGTTTTTTCCAATTAACCATAAATCTTTCTGGAGTCACCAAGTTAATGCCATAGTCCTCCCACCTGCATATATATCCCCCACACGCCGTGTCCCTAAGAACTGCAACTTTGCACTTCCCGATATTAAGATGTAGTTTGTTTGAATAAGGCACAGTTTACTATGCAATTCAGTTCAGTTGGTATGACTGACATCTTCATCATTATGTACCACTTTGCCAATCTTTGTGTCACCTGCCAATTTTATCAGCAGCAATTTTATACTTACTTCCCAACCCCTGATGAAAATATTGAATAGTGCTAAGGGAAGTACTGATCTCTGAAGCACCCTGTTAAAACCACTCCCTTCAAAATGACAATCACCTTGACAGCTACCTTTAGAGACCCACTGGTTTCCCAGTTTTTAATCCTTATAACAGGCATTACCAACGTTTAGTAATAAAGTTCAGCCAGAAGATCATGTGTATCTAAGCTAAAAGTCTTATAAAAGTCTACATTTATTTTTTCATGAACTTTTTTTTTTAAGTTAGATTTGTTTGATAGACTTTATTTTCTATAAAGCCATTCGTATCTATTAATTCCTTATTAAATCCCACATAAATTTTTACAGTATTTTGCCTGAGCTGATGTTAAGCTAATGTATTACTAGGCTATATATAGCTCATACTAAACTATTCATATGTCAAATAAGTCTGAACTAGAGGACTTGGTAAGAAAATAATCTTTATTTCGTAGCTAGTCATGAACCTATCTCTGGAACTAGAGGGTCCATTCGTATTTCTGTCTAGATAGAAAATGTACTCAGTGCTTATACCCAACTTAACTCCTTCAGAGATGACATAGTGAAGTCAGAAGTGACCTAGAAAGTGCATCATTCCTTCAGCCTGTAAACTTCAGGAAGAACAAAGGATGATTAGCTCTTTTCAGGGTGCTAATCTAGCCCCTTCACTCTCTGCAAAAACTTTAAGAAGGTTAAAAAAAAACGAAACAGCTTCATAATGCGAGGGAAACCTTTGAGGACTGAAAAATTTGCATCTGCAAGATCTTATCTTCCTTTAAATATCTATGCATCAGAGGATTCACTTCCTTCCAAGATTTGCAGTTATTGTCCAGCCTTTAAATATGTTCTGTTGAAACTTTTTTCCTTAAGAATTTTTCCTATGCCATAGATGAATGGTCTTCAAGATTGCATCATTCTTGGTAATTCCTTCTTTCTATTATTTTATACTTGACAATAGTCAACAAAACTCTGTAGAGCTTTTTAATTGTGTGCTCTGAAAATTTCACAGGCAAAGCGCCAGCCACTTAATTGTGCTAATTATTATTCACGCAATAACGCCTATTAGTCTGCACTTTTTTTAAAGGGGTTCAATCAGCATTCAGATCTTGCTTGCTTGGCAGAATGTCATTATAGCGGCTTTCAAAATCTGGCAATAAGCCTAAGAAGAGTCCATTTTTGCCACTGGGACTGCCTAATCCAGACATCATTATCGATCAAACTGACACATGCCTGCCAAAATGGTTACAAGAAAAACAGGAATCTACACAGCTCCAGTACCTCCAGCCGAAGTTTGCAAAACTGTAGAGATCAAAAGATGAAATCATATTTATATGAGAAATCATAATGTATATCTAGAAGCAAAAGGGTAGAGTTCCAGAACTGTATTTAGTTACTGAAGCAGTCTTTAAAAGGGAAGACCACTAAAAGTCTGGTAATGATAGCAACACATCAAATGATCAGGCCTAAACATCTCCTACCCTTTCGTCAGAGATTTACACATCCGCTTCAGATTAATTTGCCTGCACAGAGAAAGTACAGTTGCAAAAGTAACTGGAAGCATAAGGCTTCTCAAAGAAATGTGATTCCTCAACACTGAGATCGCAGGAAGAACACAGGGGTCATTAAAATTTTTCTACACCATGGTTTCAGTGACCAAAATGGAGTTTATACTGCATGAAAGAATGAACTTGATGCATAAAACACAGGGTTACTCGGAAACTCCATAAGCTATTCTTTATGTTGCTGAATAAGCAATTCCATGTGACCACTTATTAATATGAAGGACATGAGATTGGACTTGCTAGTTAGCAGTTAGCATATGATGTATGGCAGAATGTGGCTCAAAGCAAGGAAAAATAGTAAGATAGGCATGTGTCAAATCTGCAGTGTTCTGGTTTGTATGTTATGTGGTCTCTGGTCACATAGATCCGGCAGTCTTGGCTCCTACCTCCCCACAACCTGGCTGTGACAGGTTCTCTGGTGCAGAGCCAGATTGTTAAAAAAACTTTTTTAGTTCCTCAAGTTATGACCAAAAAATAGATATTTGGTCCACAGACAGGCAGCACAGGCTTCTGAATACAGACCTTCACAGAGCACATACGTGGTAGGCTTTAATCATTAATCTCACTGTTTAACACAGGGAAAGTGCAGTTTTTTCCTCACATTCCTTGAAACTCTTGTGCTCCAGTCTCCAGATATATCCATTAACCACCTATTAAGGAACTTTTACTGACCGATGCACTGAACTGACCAACAGTTGCACAACAGAAGGAATGAAGTCAATAGAAAATTGAATTTAGCACTGCTTGATTTCTCTCCCTATATGAATTTAAAAGTCAGGTGTTAGTGAAATGTTCACTGACCTTAAGAAATGTTCTTAAAATAAGCAGTACTGAAAGGGAGAGAAGGCAAAACTGACCAAAATTTGAGGGGTACAATGGTGAGGGAGGAAAGATTTCTTTACTTTTTGTGGAAAATATATATAGAGAAAAAGATTTTGGCTCAAGAAGAAATTTGTTAAATACCAGTATAAAGTGAGTAGAAGTAAGAAACTTCTGGCCAGTGAGAAGATCCAGGGATTTCTTCCAGATCTAAATTGGTGTACAAGATTTCCCAACCATTACAAAATTAATTCACCCATTATAAATACAGTCTTTTAAAATTATAGGCCAAAAGTTGTGCATTCAAATTAATTTTGCAAATCTTAAATTAGTTCAATGATTTTCCTTTTCTGATACAGAAGATCTTCTCAGCAAAAAAGAGAGAGAGAGATGAAGATGCTGAAGGTAAGCAGGATTTTACTGATGAGGATTTTTTCACTTAAAAATGCTGATGCATTGAACTAAATGATTATTGAAGCTTATTGAGTTCAACAAAATTTTGACCGGGAGAGGATTTCAAGTGTAGAATGAAACTTCTGATTAAAACCAGAGAAAGACAAAGACAGAAAAAAACTTCTCACTGCAGAATACCTAAAATGTAATGCCTAACGTCTGAAGTATGAGTTTATGTAGGGAATCTCTTGCTTTCTTTTGCTGCATGCATTTCTTTTTACATAGATGTGAAGGAACAGAGGGTAATGGTGGAGACAGAGAGATATCAATAGATAGTTTGGAGGTGTGGCAACATTGAAGAGCCAGGGTCATATTCCAGCTCTTGCTCAGTCGTAGCAGTGAACAGAAACTACAGGTTTCCAGACTTTGCTTGTACCCAGATGATGAGGCTTTTGGTTGAGATGGATACTGACAGGTATCCCTTCTCTTATACCAAAGCAGAAAGAAAATCTTGAAGCCTTGGTGTTTCCCACAAGTTGGAATGGCCATTGTACAGTTGAAGTTGAAGTAAAATTATTTATGTGTTTTTCACCTCCTAGAACTAGTCCTATCTGTTGCTGGTTTTAGTCTTCTCACACAGCTGGTGCATGTTAAGCACTAGTATGCTCTCCGAGAGGGCTATCAAATCTCACGTCCTTGTGTGGTGTCAGATGCTACTAGGTTTCCCTCATTATTTTTATGTAACTCTGCCACTTGTCCTTTGTTCACAGTTTGGTTTCCTGATGTGAATTGCTTCAGTTTTACTGGAAATCAAGTCAAAGCAAAGGAAAGAGGGAAAGACTGGAAAAAAGGTTAAAGAGGAGGGATGGCTAAGAAAGAAGAAAGATTTGTGGTACAGGAAAGCAATGAATCAAGAAAAACTCCAGAGAAACCTGCAGTCTGTCTTCTCTTCAACACTCACAATTTTATCTCTACACCAAATCTGCAAAAAAGATTGAGGAATTAAGCAAACTTTCATTAAGGCTGCTAGCTTAATGAAAGCTTAAGCTTTCAGAAAGCCTGTTTGCACTGAATCATGTTGCATCCAACTGACACAACTACCCACAGATAACAAGGGAAGAGTCCCGCTCTGAGGTCTTTTCCAAGTGCTAGCATCAAGGTAGCCTGTGATGTTCACCTACTGTTCTAAATAGCATGACAAATTGTTATATAAACCCCCTAAGTATCAAGGTGATAAAACTTAATTCACCTCTGCTACTAGTTGCATGAAAATTCAGTTGCTATAGAAGGATCCGCCAAATCTACTTTTTCACACTTTCAGGGTACATGTCGCCAAGGCTATGACTTAAGTGCCAAGAGTGGGTTTCATACTATATATGAGACAGAAAGGTTTACAATCCACCCAGTAGAGTTGATAAGATACAAAATTAAAGGAGGAAATAGCTGTTTATGTGCTATTCTCATGGAATCCACTGAAGTGTCAGAAAGGGCCTTGCACCATTCCAAAAGCAAAAGACAAGACAGTATCACCAAGCCTGTTACACAGCAGAAATTAAGTTAATGACATTGGACAAATAGGAATGATAAAAGGAAGAAAGATTCTTGTACAAAGAGGTGCCTTTCTCCCAATTTGAGCCAGTAATCATTGCTGCCTTAGCTGTAGAATCATATACATATAGCTCTTCATCGTTTTCCTTTGTAGATGCTCGGTTATCATATTTATAGGCTTTTGAAAAATTGTACCCAGTAAGAGCTTAAGTCCATTTGATTTTCAATGAGACAAAGAATCATAACTGATTTTTAAAATAAGAACTGTTTTTCTATTCCATGTACAACTTTTGGAAAATGTACTGGAGTCGCGATGAATGTAGATGAAATTTATGCCCTTAAGTACCTAAGTCACTTTGGAAAATGGAAATTCAGTTCTTCTGGAAATATTACTTGTGGTGTATTCATGGCCTTTTATTTCATGGTTAATCATCCTCGATGGTTGAAAGGAGAATCTATTTTAAACTTTATCTATTTCATGTTATCTTAAAAACTATGCAGAAACCCTGTGAGTGTTCCTCTCACTGGGTGTCCTTGCCTTCTTGCTCTCCTTTGTATTATTACAGCACACCCATTGCGCCTTCTCATAAATTAGATCATCCATATCCCAGAGATCGCACCATGTATCCCTGGGAATTTATACAGTGATTAGAACAATGGGGCCCTGATTCTGAATGGCGCCTTCGGGATTTCCTGTGATATCAATTATATACAATAACAATCCTCCAAGCCACTCAGCTCCAATTCTGTGATACTTTAAATTTCTCACCTCGTTTTCATTGGCCGTGGAGAGGAGAAGCAAAGAGTAAACAAACAGAAGATGACCTTTATGAGTGAAACATCTAAGCATAAAAAGATTAATCGACCCCCGTCAGCCAGTCATTAAATCAAATAAGAGCTTTTCTTGTACTTTTAAAGCTCAGATTTACAGTCAGGCAAATTGTGTAAAAAGGCTGGTAATACAGTGACGCCCAGTGCCACTGGGCTTTAGAAAGCTGACAGTTGCTGTAAAATAGTCATTAAACAACCTCTAGAAGAGACTCATCAGCAGATGCCCCCAGGTGAAGGAGAGAGAAAGCTGAGAGAATGAAGGAGAATCTAACATCTTAGCATGACTGAATTAAACAGAGCATATTATGCTGATTTTCAGAGTCAGCCCAGTAATTTAATTTTCATAGCAGTTCCTTTGATTGTAGCAACCATTTTATGAAACATTAATAAAACTTCTTTTTTATGTAGCACACATCCCTTTTCCATTTCATTAAGAAAAAAAAAAAGCAGGATGTACAAATTTGCTGACCATTAGCTCTGTAAATGACAAAAACAAATGAAAGATTATTTTTAATGCAGTACCACTGTGGTGGGTAGACTATATTTGGCTTCACAATAATTTCAGCACAAATTGGAAGAGACAAACAAACTGTACACAGATTTGCCATATTGTATTGCTATGTCATCTCATAAATCAGAACAGACTACTATGTGTGTGCATGTATGCACATATACTGCTTTTTTATGTAATTATAGTTAGTGATGATATATGCTTCGTTGGAATTGATTATTCTCTTCCTTTTACTGGTATAAATTACAGAATTAATTGGAATTAATATCAACATAAAACTGGTGTACATTAATAGAAGAAAGAATAAATGTTGTTACCTACTTGGGACAGCGAATACATACATGCAATTGTGTGCCTGTAGTCAGCTATCATCAGCATTGGCCCAACTACATGTAAGTATCACGTGAAATATGTGAAAGTTTTGAAAATTTCCAGCAGACATCTTTTCTGCAGGTATAAAAGAATTTACAAAAAAGTCAGGAAAAAATTAATTTCCCTTTTTTTTTTTGTTTCCTTCCTTCCATCCTGTCCTTTTGCAGTTCCTTCTCTTTCTCTCCTTTTTTTTTTTTTCAATCTATATTATAACTAGATAAAGAGATGAATATAAAAAGGAAATGGAAAAAGAAAACACAGGGAAAAAGAGGAAAAAAAGTTGCACTGACGTTACATTTTCCAATTCTTTTGGGGTAGTGGTCCGTTTTTCTTTAAACCAGAATTTCCCACTACGTTTTTGCTTTGGAAAAGCAGCCAAACATTTTTTCAACAAAAATATCTTCTTCGAAAAAATACTGACACCTCTTTAACCAGAGAAAATACATTTTGCAGACAGGAAAGACATGTCACAAAAACATGTTCTCATTTGGTTACAAAATCTGTTTCTTTGTTGACTACCTCATTTAAATGCTGCCTCAAAGTCAGTCTCCTATCATAACAAATAGACACAGAAACTCATATGTGGAAGTATACACATGTTTATATTTACCTATATATTTTTTTTTATGTATATTTATTTGCATATATACAAACATACAGTCACAGACAAGCTCTGCGTAAGAATAAAGACCATGAACTGGAGCATTCAAATGACAAGAGTTTTCTGACATTAAGACTCTCTGCTCAACCTTAACTCTGCCGACATACACCCAGGCATCAAAGCCACACACATGACAGTTTTCCCCCCATGATAACTTAGTTTCATACAAAAAAAACCCAAAAAACAAACCCTGGTTGGTGACTGTACAGTCAGTGTTACAGCTTTTTAATATTTATTTTAATGTTCCCTCATGAAGGAAGAAAATGACTCATTCATCTCACAGCGAGGGACCAGCCTCTGAAAGATGCTGTGGAGTTTATTCATAGAAAGGAAAGCACCGGTGGGAAACAGCCAGGTCTTACACAAACTTTTTGTGTGATCTCTGCCAGATCACCTCATCACTCTATGTCTCAGATCTGAATTAGTAAAATAGAGGTATATTGGTTAGACTGTAAAGGTGGAGCTATCTGATTTCATTTAAGTTTAAAAAAACCAAACAGGTTTCTCTAAAACTAAAGCGCTTGTCAGGAGTCAGAGGAGAGCAACAGATGCTGCAAGAGGGACTCATCATTTGCCCTCCCATCAGAGAAGGATGCAGAGGGCTTTGACTTTGGCCTCTTTTATTTGGTCTCTACAGAGAGACTCCAGGCAACTCGCATAGATCGTGCAGTTATTTTGGGGATGTCAGGTGGCTGATGCTCGCTTAGAGGAAACCTAGCCTAAGCTTGCCGCTCTTAGGTTGGCTTTATAGTCCTTGCACAATAGATTGCTCATCTTAGATTTTTACAAGAGCAAGTCATATGGCACATATATTTTATTTAATATTGATTTGGAACAGGAAACTTCTCTTTCCTCAGTATCTTCATCTGTAAAATGAGGATAATGTTTATCCCTTTGCAAAGCAGTTTTAGATCATCCTGTGACATATACGGTTTGAAAGTGTCATAAACCTCCCATAGATTCATTTTTGCCTGCTCAATATTACAGTGATAGCAACTGAATGGACACATAAATTACATCACAAAGTGTAGTAGCTTTTCCAGGTTCTTCTCCTTTTTAAAAATTTTATTATGTAATAATAATCTGGGAAAACATGTCACTTACATGTGGAAAATACTTATTACGTGAATAACTACTATGCATTCACTTTGATTTTTTTTTTGTAGTATTGTATTCCTGCACAACTGCTTTGTAGTGTTGTTGCCTATTATACAAAATGCATTTTATTGCAGTCATATCTTTTGTGTGTTTTTGTGTGTTTGTGTACTTGTGTGCAAGCACAAAAGAGTTTTGTATTATTTAACGTATTATTTTAAGTGTTAGCTTTGACTTAATATTCAGTAAAGTGTCTAGCAAGTATACTTAGAAAATGTTTAAAAATACCTTTCCCAGAAAATTCCAGGAGGATTTACATAAAGTTTCTTCATCTAACATACACAAGTACTTCTTTTAACTACATCAAGTACATTAACACTTTACTTCCCATGCTAATGGAAGGATTTAATGGCAAAACAAAATTTATTTCCTTGCAAATAAGTTAGAAAATCCGTACTACAGTCTAAAAAGCTCTTACTCTGAGCAAAGAATTTTGCAAACCGCATAAAAGAAAATGTTGCAAATTGCAGCACATCACAAATTTTAATGTAGAGGGATAAGGTAGAATATGGCACCATCTTTACTGAGAGAGTTTTATAAGGCTGAATTTGCGTTCATCATAACTGCTCTTTCACAGAAAGAAATGCAGCCTTCACAGGTGTTTTTTTTCTATCGAAATTATTTTGCATGCCACTAAAATAGGATTTTGTTTTGGTTTTTTGTTTAGTTTTGTTTGTTTGTTTTTTCCAGGGGTAGTTTACAAGCAGGCTAATGGACAATAGCATAACTAGGCAACTGAAATCTATTAAGCAAAACTTTTGCCACTCAGACAAGGAGGAACAACTCTAGTTACAGCAGGGAGAGCTGTAGCTAAAGACCAGAAAAGCGGAAAGTACACAGTGGGTTATTTTGCCATGTACTAATCATTCCTTTCAAAAGGCATTAAAAAAGACAGAGAAAAAAAAAAAAAGGTAAGATGTCAAGAAGTTAAGTTATGTGGTAGACTGGGCTGCAGTTTCTCAGAAGTTTAATCTGTACTGCTAGTCACATAAGAAAACAGATGCTGGCCTCAGTATTTTCTTGCAGTGTTGTTTTTGATTGAAAACTTTGTGAATGTTTGTGATATTGCTGAGAGCCTATTGGCAGATGAGCATCTCTTGCTATAGTCTCCATCATTATTTGCCTGTCTTGTCTATTAACGAGCACTATCATCCCATCGTAAGATGACAGCTGCAACACGTACTCAGGCGCAATAAACAGCTAAATGAGGCGCACAGCAATTTCACTTGTCACCAGAGCCCTCGGCACGACTGGCTGCACAGCTTGATGCATAAATTCATGAGGCTGTTGCATATGATGGAGTATGCCTGGCTGAAAGAGGTGATGGATAGCAGGGCAGCTAAAAATGGCCATCACCTTGACTCTGTCAGGACATTTTTTAAAAGTACCCCATCAGCTCTCTTGCATTCTTTCATGTACACTATCCCCAAGCTATAGGCTTTCAAAAGTACTGATATAAGACTTTTCCTTACTGAAGGTTTTCGGATCTAAAGTCAAGTTTTTTCTTAGGTTCAATGAATGCAATATATGCTACTAATGCATAGGGTGAAATGGTCCTATAATAATTGTTCATTCAAAACACAGCAGAGTCATAAGGTTAAACACTAACAACAGAAATTTTCAATTTTCTAGAGTATGTCTAAGATGCTGGTAAAATACGTACATACATACAGAGACATATATAAAAGTAAAATGTATAAGGTATCATACATAAGTACATTCAATTACATATATGCATACAAAACTCTTCTGTGTAAAAAACGATAGGTGTTCTTGAGTACGTTATGATAATGATACATTATGCAAAACCAATACTGGTCGAAATAACTTGCCATTACGTACTGCTAGATCTGAATTAACAATGCATTTACTAATAAGTCAATAAAACTGAAAGAAAAATTACAACAGAGAAAAACGGACCTACTGTTTATGAGATTTCCAAATGAAGCCCTAAACTTGAGTCGCTGTAAGCACAGTATTTGATGTCCCAGTGAAATGCTTTGTGTCCCCTCTATCTATGTTACTGGAAGTCACCTAAGGAAGACAAATACAAAGGCAACAAAATCAATGAGGCAGTTTCCTGCAAAGCTTCATGCATTAATCTCTATCACAGAGAGAAATATACACCACTACAAGGGAAGGAAGTCACTTGTTCTCTAATAAAAGAGAAAACCCTTGGTAATAAGCAATTAATAAAGTTGTCATGATTAGTTATGGAACTATGAATCAATGTTCATGATAAAAATGACCACTTTCATGGCTTTACATATCCATGATCTGGTGGTATTGCAAACATTGTTGCCATGTTGAAGCCAACACAATCCTTGTGGTCATTTTCTTAACATTGTTAATGGTGGATTTTAAGGGCAGGTGGGCTTCCCCATCCTGCACACACACATATGCAAGTGTGAATGCAAAGTGTCTGCTCCTACCTGTTCTCTCTTTTCTGCTCTGAAACTCTCTTCCAAGCTGATCAGCTCTGCCTGGCTCCTGTCAGCAGTAGGAGGAGTTTGGACTTTTTTCTTCTTGCAGGCTTCTGGCAGCAGTGTCCTGGCCAGCAACAGCCAGCAGCGAGGTGATGCTATGCCTGCTTGCTGCTCAGGTCACCAAGTGGTGGGAAAGGCCTCTGAGATGGAAGCCTTGGTGGCACTTCCGTTTTGTCAATCTCTTACGCCTTGCAGCTGCTCATGTGGTCCTCATAGATGTGATGTCCAAGCACATGCCAAGCAGTAACCCCAGAGAGCAGAGACATCCCTTGAAGGCCTCGAGGAGGGACAGGTCCCCCATTGCATCTTTCTTGTTCTCTGCCATCCCAAAAGTGGGGTGGGAAGTGTTGGCATCATGTTAAGATGTTGTTCTCCCACCCACTGACTCCTCTAGAGACTGGCAGTAGCTGATGTGCCTGAAACACATCACCTCCATTTCTGAGGTCACAAGTTTTTATTATGTTTAATGGTGCATCTTGGAAATAAAAAAATAAAAAAATTAGATGCCTAAATATTGATTTAAGTGACTGATTTTCGATATGGCATGCTGCCATCTGGTGGACATTGCTCTGATCTATCGTTTGACCAGAGCTGTGAGGAGGTGGGGCAAAGAAACAAAGGGGTGAGTGGAGTTTAGGGGACCTCTGCAGAAGAGCCTGGAACCACACCGTAAGCCAGTCATCACACCGTAAGAAAACTATTTCTGCAAAACCTGAGAGCCCCCACTTCCTCACAACCTCAGTATGAGACACCAAATCCAGAAAGAATTGGCTTATTTTCATGAAGCCCTTGGGAAAAACATGAAAACAGCTGCCTTTCACGTTGTCAGGAAAAAAAAATTAAAAAGAAAAAGAAAAAGAAGAAAAAAAAAAGGACCACTGCAGTAGAGCAACACCAAAGCTGTAGCAGGCTCTGAGCACGTTCTCCTTGTGGGTTCTCTTCTGGCACACTTGGTAGGTCAGAGAGCTGCTCCTATGGGTGAAGTCACATCCTGGGAGGAAGGACCTAAAGATCACTCAAGCACTAAGATAAGGCTAAACAGAACCCCAGAGAATGATACATTTAGAGAAATTTTAAATTTCACAAAACAGAGTGCCCAGATTTGTGTCATTATCTAGCTTTGGTCAGAAGTGCCTACGACCACTGCAGTAGAGCAACACCAAAGCTGTAGCAGGCTCTGAGCACGTTCTCCTTGTGGGTTCTCTTCTGGCACACTTGGTAGGTCAGAGAGCTGCTCCTATGGGTGAAGTCACATCCTGGGAGGAAGGACCTAAAGATCACTCAAGCACTAAGATAAGGCTAAACAGAACCCCAGAGAATGATACATTTAGAGAAATTTTAAATTTCACAAAACAGAGTGCCCAGATTTGTGTCATTATCTAGCTTTGGTCAGAAGTGCCTACAGGCAACTGTTATGAAATGGTTCTGAAATCTAGACTGTTTCAAGTGCTAAAGAAACCCAGGGCACTGTTCGGGAGGTCTGTTGAAAAGATACAAAATTAACTGTACATTATCTTAGAGGCTGGGTGTTTATTCACAACTTCAATTTTCCTAGCTAATCCTTTCATGAAAATATGGCAATGAAGCTTTTATCAATGCTACAGTTACTGTCCTGCATATCAAGGCTCAAGGAAAACTATTCTTCTTTAAAGGAATTCAGCAGTACAACATGCAGCCCAAGAGCTGCTGTAATTCAAGAACTTCCCAAATGCTATCAAAAGGTATCCAGAAAAAGAGACTTGTGTCTCACGGTATGTGTGTATCAAGCTCTTTACAAAGCATTCTTACACTTTGTCCTAAACACAGTAATCAAGTTTCCCACTGAGAGACTTGAAGATCAAGACTAGGGGCCAAATTCTGCTCTTACAGTTACATGTTCACCTGTGTAACTGACAGCAGAATTTGCCCTTAGGACTTTAAACTTGATCTGCTATTCGATGGGCAGCTCGTGCACTGATCTGAGCACCAGAGTGATGTGCTCCTGTCAACCTGCGAATCAGAGGAATTGCTGCTCTCATACAGAGGAGGAAAAAAAGCTCCTTGTAAATTGCTCCTGAAATCGCCTCATGCTTCTTTCTAGCAAGGATGGGCAAATTTGAGCACAAAATTCAACACAAACTTAAATAATGCTTAGATATCAGGGCGACAGATGCCATAGAAATACAAGCTGGCTGGTGATTAATTGAGTTTGCCTTTCACTTAGGACACACTATGATAAAAAGAGTTAGCGAGGGGAAAAGAAAGAAATTTAAATGAAAAAATACATGAAGCACATATAAATATGTACATGCTGCATATAAACAAAGCAAATTTAGACCAGCCTCTGCATACTTCTTCACTGGCTAATACAGGAAGTGTACAAAAAGAAAGCTATTCTTTTTAAAACTGCCTTCCTCCTCTGAAACGCAAATGATCTAATATAGGCAGGGCAAAAAGCTCCATTGGCTCAGATTGCCATTGCAGTAACTACAGAATTGTCTGTTGAATTCTCCACAGATAGGCAACTTTGTGCAATGGAATATATTTCTCCAAATTTACTGCTTTGCATAAGATTAGTTAACACTGAGCATGGACTGTCAAAACGTGTCTAGTAGAATGAGAATGTGGGACATTTGGGGAAGACTGCTGAGTTAATTTTAGACCTGGGCATACTACCCTCGGCAAACCCTGACCCTGTGCAAACAGCACTTGCAATCAAGATTTACTACGCCGTGTTATCATGCAGGGAGTCTGTTCTGTAAGGAAATATGTAGACTTCCCTCACACAGCCAGGCAGCCCTTCCTTGCCGAAAAGTTCCTTCCCTGGCCCCCAGCCCCTCTCCCTGCTGTTGCCTAGCTACTGGATTAGCCCATGGAGCCAGCCGTCGCAAGAAAGGGAAGGGCTCTAGGCTGATGTTGCCCTCATGCTGCTGTGGGGAATGTGAGTTAGTTGCAGTCGTGCCAAAAGACTCTGCAGATTTGGGGCTAGGCTAGCCCAAGCCACTTGAACTTCCAAATAAAACCAGAAGGTATGAAACTACCATACCAAAGATGGAAGCGCTCATTTAGCTTGCAAATCATATATGTGACCACTGCTATAATCTCTTTAATGTGGAAAGGTGGCAAGAAGGCTTTCCTACGTAATTTGATCAAAAGATATGTCTGGTAGTACTTCATGAATGCGTGATTTTTAAACCAGGGAGATAAGGGTTATTATTTGTATGTATTAAAGTAGTGTTAAAGTTATGAACTGTTACTGGCTCCATGATGCTGGACTCTGCGGAAGCATAGAGAAAAGTCCCTTCCTCAAGGTAACTTTCTGTCTCCATTTAGCAAACAGAATAAAGAAAGACTTGAGGTAAATATGCCTTTCTTTCATCAGGTACAGTATTCTTTTATCACTAGAAAAAAACATTACAAAACGCATTGCATTGATCAGATCTGTTCTTGCAAATGTAGAAGCAGGCCATTTCTGTAGCTCAGTCACGATATTGACATCAGGACTTGTATGAGTAAGAAAAGAGGGGGAAAAAAGAGAGTATTTTAAAAATGCTTTTATTGTCTTAGCTTGTTCTCTATTCATTTGCAAGTTATTCCATTTTCAAGGTCAACTGTTTGATAGAAGACTTGGAAGGATATTCCCTGGATGTATTTTTGAGGGGAAAAAAAATTCAGTTTGTAAACAAATGAAATAAAAAGTGACAGAAGATGATATCAGACATGCAACATTTGTGACAGATGAAGCTCACAAAGATTGCCCACAGACTTCAAAACATCTCCTTAGTTACCCCCTTTTCCTCAGGAAACACTGCTCCTGGGTTTCCCTGGCCACTTCAGAAGTTCATTCTAGTATCTTCATTGAATTTATAAGACTAAACACAGTAAAATTAACGTATTGTAAACTGCCCAAGAGGTTACAATGAGCATCTCACATGCTTGGTATTGTGTAGCTTCTCCTTAACAGAAATCTTCTGAATTAAATCACTCTAACCTCAAAATTTCTCTTTCCTCTAGTTTTCCTCTCTGCAAACCCCTTATTCCATTTACAGTCTTGAAAACCTCAACCAAACAACAACAAAAAAACCAACCTTGAGAAGTTTCCATAATTAGTCTGCAAATGGCAGAGTGGTAGTTGAGGCTCATCTCCTAATCACAACTGGAGAATTTCCCACCCCAATTGCTTCTGCCATTTGAATGCTAAGCAGTCCAAAACAGTAAAGGGACAAGATGGACTCCTTTAAAGGAAGAAGGTGTAAACAGACTTTTCCTCTTTTCCAAGACCTCTCAGCTGCCTCAACAGGTCCTGGCAAAGTCTTCTTCAAGAGTTCAATCCTGAAAGTTAAAATTATCTTCTTCCACCCTCAGACCTAGATCTCCTGAGCCTGTTTATATTTCTTGTCTACTTGCAACTGCTATGATAAGACCCGGAAAGCTGTGAACATTTTTTCCCACTGTGATAGACAGGAACAAAGCCTTCTGCAGCAGGCAGTGGATGGAAAGTAAATAGGTTCATGAGCTCTGGGAACACTAGCAGTGCTGCAGGCAGGGTAGCAGACAACGTAAAATAAATACAGTTAAAGAGTAAGAAAAATATATTTACTTTTGCTCCTTTAAGCTTTGAGCTATTTGAAAGGTTGTGAAGGAGATCTTAGTTCAGAAGGGCACAAAGCAACCCACTTGCAGCAACACAGTTGCCTCACATATGAAAAAAAAAGGAAATTGGATTTCAGAAGTAGGAGGCATAATCATGAAGAACATGATCCCCAAACCATTTGGAATGAACAGAAAAGCAGATCACATGATGATAAGTATCCGGAGAAGCATAATTTCCACAAATAAAAGTAATTTCTCCTATCGAGTTTTCAAGACTTACTAGTAAATCCCAAACAGCCAAGGGAATAACCATAAACTGAACAGACTTGAGAGGGGCATTTTGCAGATTTTGGACTATTATTTGTCTCAGCTTGCAACTCACTTGTATGAATGGCATAAAAACCACAGTCTCTAATGCGACAAACAGGGCAGTACAGTATATAGCATTTTTTGCTAAGTGTGGGGGTTTTGTTATTTTATTTTTTTTTTAATGAATAGTGCCTGGAAGGCACAACGCGAGAACCAACTACTGCATTAAATCAATATTGTGTCTTGTAAAACATATAACAGCACTAGAAAATAACACATAATCTGAGAAAAACCTGGCCATGATGCATTTCTATCTCTATGGAATGCTACAGAATGTAAAATATTTACTTCTTTCTCCTTTCAATTTAAACCCTGCTTTCTTCTGAGATTACATTCCAAAATATTTCAGCCCTAGGAATTAAGATATAATGCTTATGTGTTGCTAGAGATGCAGACTCTGAAAAC
Source organism: Calidris pugnax (assembly GCF_001431845.1). Taxonomy (NCBI): domain Eukaryota; kingdom Metazoa; phylum Chordata; class Aves; order Charadriiformes; family Scolopacidae; genus Calidris; species Calidris pugnax. Next base: position 13,541,159 of record NW_015094507.1, read on the forward strand.
ACAAGGAATTAAGAAAAATAATTGTGAGACCTTTTGCCCGTCCTCCATCAATAAAGTCCTGTTCTCCTCAGCTTTGGCCCCCACCTTTCTGTCCAGCCTGCACAGCTTAATTGCAAAGAGGTTTCATTGCCTTAGTCACCCAAATGGTATATGCTTTTCTTGACAGTTACTGTAGTTACACCATTTTTGCCTATTGCTATTCCTCTTCTTTATGACATATTTGTCAATATTTCTAATGTTTGTATCAACCAGTCTGGTAGCAGGTTCCCACAGTCCCTTTCCCTTATGCAAGAATATTGAGATTTTGTAAGGTTTCCTTTCCATTTAGAAATAAAATTAAGACCTTCTGAGGCTTTAATAAGAAGGAAGATGACTATAAAAAACGCCCCTGGGTAGCCTGACCTCCCACGTGTTGTCAAGGAAAATAGATTCACTTCACCTCACTTCACTTTTGCTTCTCTCTTGCTCTCTGTCTTTTGTGTGTGCCTCAGCCACTGTTCTTTGCTGTTTTGGGATGGCTTTTTCAAGGGGGAGTAAAAACTTCTGCATAAATTAATATTTATTGTCCCAAGAATTCAAACTTGAGTCTCTTGCATCCCAGTAAATAATCAAAAGCTGTTTGGCTAGAGGCTCTATCCTGTGTTTACTTTTGCACACCTGTAGTGTCGAAGATTGAATACAAGTCCCCAGGGTGAACCATGAGACGGAGAGACTTGGTTTGGCCTCTCTTACATCCCAAATCAGTAGGACCATCAAACTATGAGCTGCTCTGAGACCTCCCTCTGGTCTGACTGGATCTTCTAGCCTCCACCAAAGAAACCTTTCATGACCAAATCTGTGCCAAACTGGTATGCACCAGCAGTGTGTGTCACTCTTGACAGACTGCTTCTTCCTTAGGCAATACCTCTTTGGCCAAAACACTCCCAATATAGCACAGCTAGATGTCCCACATATAAATTTGGTTTAACCAAGCGGTATCCACTGAACCAAAGTCTGACTGACATAAACAAAAAGTTAAATCCTCTTCTGTTTCACATAGATTTTATGCTGCACTCATCGCTGTGCTACTGCCAGCACCGTGTCAGTGATGCATATATGAATCAGTACAAACCATTCACAAGTTCTATATTTAAAAGGCTCCGGATGTAGCAGTTCTTCCAGCCTCGTCAGATGTTCAGAGGCGGGTAGGCGTGAAGGGAGGAGAGGGGAAAGGAGTGTTCCGCTTCGAATTCCCACCAGTTTGTTTTGACATCTCCCTTGTACCGAAGTGGCTGGAGCTCACTCGGTGGCTCGCAGAGAGTCGTGTGTTGCCAATCGGATATGATGACTCTGCACACACCGCCAAAAATCGTAGTGGATTTTTCAGCTCGGATCACAAAGCAAGCTCATGTTTAATTTGGGTAGCTACTATCATCCCAGCTCTTTTGTGAGACATTGCTGTTTTACATGTGCATCCCTGTATTTTACAAGCAAATGAGAGGCATTTTTTTTCAGATACTTTGCCCAATTATATAAGATTGTCACAAGTATGTAGAAGATGGGGAGAAAGAGAGCTGTTCTGATGAGACAGCTGACAAAAGGAGCGACTCCAGCTCCCCGTACACTCCGGACTCGGCAGAAAGCCCTTCTGTTATTTTCCAGATTCAAACTATATGAAGAAAATAAAAGTGTGGGGAAGGGGAAGAACTGGCAAAGGTGGAGGTAAAGAAGCCAGGCAACAGAAGAGGAAAATCTTGGGGTTATTGTCCTCCATAGCAGGGAAATATGGTGAGGGTGTTGTTCAGTTCTCCTCCCCCTCTGCCTTCATTTTCTGTTTCTACATTGTGCAGTAGCACACTTCCATGTCCTGAAGGCATCTGCCCTCTGAGAATCGGTTCTGTTTTGCTTGTGCCATTATTATAGGCCTAGTGTCTCTGATACATGATTGAGGCCTGACTCATAAATAAGAGCTACTATAAATTTAAGCCACTGCCTTGTTTAATCCCTTTTTGCCCACACAGCGAGGAAACTGACTGGAATTTATTGCCTTGCGTATTCTCCCTGATTTATTCAGTCAGGAGCCTGCTTGCATTTTCCTCTATTTGACATTATTTTCTATCTCGTAACATAATATATTTTCATTATATTTTAATATACCATGTGGTAAGTGCAACCACACAGCAAAATTTGGGGATCTTTCTGCTTGTGCTGTTATTTCTCATGTACAATAATATCTACTACATGATGAAGACCTGACTCATAAACAATAGCTTAGGTCACCGCCTTATTTATTTCCCCGAACAGTATGGCCAAGAAACTAACGGCTGGGTAATTTATTTGACATTTGTATCAGGATAGTACGATCTATGCCCCTGCAAAGGAATGCAGGGCTCATCTGTTGACCCAAACTATTAGCAAGTGTAGGAATCTGCATTAAAGTGCCGAGAAAGTTGTGCTGACTCAATTCCGTAGGTGCAGCCTGTTAATTCTGACAGAGTATGAGAAATCTTTATCACCTTCTGTGCAGGTAGAAAGAAAGAGTTAGAGACCTTCTGAGGGAATCTATGAAAACAGTGAGCTTGGAGAAAAGATGAGGCTGAGGGTTATGTCCGCAGTGTCACCAGTTTAGCAAGGCTTTGAGCTGGAGAGGAACAGAGTGAGCTCATACAATCTGAGAAGCCCTTTCCTATATATTATTTGGTTTGCTTCCAAAATCACAATTAGAACTGTTCTTTTTTTTTTTTTTTTTAAACTAAATGTTTTCTCCTCAAATTAACTTTTTTAGAAGGAGAAAATGCCACAGCAAATTGATTTTCACTGAAAGCAATTTTTTTAAAAATGTCTTTTACTTCCCTACTGTACAAATTAATTTCTGTGGCAAAAAAAAAAGCTAAAATGAAATTGGGTGAATGAAAAAAAAGAGAGTCAGAATAATTACCAGGCTTTTAAAAGTTTTTTTGTTAAAGTTTAAAACAAAAGACATTTCAACCTTTCTGTGTAAGGCAGGGTTTCACCGAGAAATGTCACCAAGAACTGCAGAGTCACAGGCGTGGAAGAGGTGTTTTTTTCAGAAGAGGCACCTTTGCAGTGTGGACTAGGTAGCAAGGCGTTAAGTCCAGGGCTTACAGCACAAGGTGGGGACATCACTCGGTGTAGCAGCTGACAGTGCACAACACTGGGGAATATTTTGGGAGAGGAGGTTTCAGAAGCGAAACCATCTGATGAAGAAAGAAAATCCCTGGCTCATGATAGCCAAGAGGCCAGTAGTAAGATCATTCTGAAACTAGAAGGTGATTCACTCACACTGTTGCCAAGGTTAGTTCTGTATTCTCCCTGGGTTCCCTATGGGCTTTCACCACAGGACAGAGAGGGCAACTGCCTCCTAAGGATAAGGCCCAAAACTAAGCTGCGTGACACCACTTAGTAACTTCAAGTCTGAATTCAAGTCACGTACTGGACAGGTGGCTGCCATAGTGTTGACTATAATTCCTGTAGGTACCTGGAAAGAACATTCAATTGTTGGAAGTATTCTGGAGAAGGTGGTGCAAGCACCTGCTTCATAAGAGCCCGGTGCATTGGACATTCACCTGGGATGATGGAAATGCACATCCCATGCTGAATCAGATTCTTTATCCCAAGACAGCACTGACCACTAGGTTAGATATTCTAGCCTGGATATTCCAGGAAATCCTGGACACTGAGTTCCACCTTCCATTCAGCCTTCCTGCCTGACAGAACCACTATGCTGGCCAAAAATACTCATGTTAAAATAATGCCAGGAAACCCTTCATACTGGCATGAAATGTTCTGGCTTCAAGAAATCAGCATGTTCTGTACACATGAAAACAACTTCACTTGAAAATACTTGATGAACTTGAGTCAAAAATAGCTTCTTAGTTACAATTCATATGTTTTTATAACAATATGTAGAATTAAGGTTGCAAGCATTAGGACATGATGAGTTCAATAACAAACTGTACATGTGAAAAGGAATAATCTAATTGCCTATCAAATCTGAGCAGTCTGCCAGTTGCTTACTTTAAACAACACAAAGTTTGATGTGATTTTGGAAGAATGGTGGTTTCTAACTCTTTCTTGTGATTTTCTAATAGCAAATGTAGCATAGTCTGTGCTGCATATACAGTTGATTGTAAAGGATAGCATAGTGATGTATTGACCAAAGAGCATAGCAAGAAAGGTTTTAAGTCTCATCCAGCCTAAGAAATGTTTTTCAGATGCTTGTTAGTGCAATTTTTTTTAATCATGGTATTAGTACTAGAAAATTTATGAAATCTCCTTCATTTTTCACTCTACAGAGTAATATTTGTTGTACCTCTTTCCTAGGCTGTTGAATGAATTTATCAAGCTTCTCTATTTCTTTCTGTATTAATTTATTCACTCAAATGGGTGAAATAGATCATATTATCCTTCTTGTACTGTGGCCTATAAATATCTTATTTGTTTTCCAGTCTATGTCAGCACTCACCCATAAATGTGCATTTTTGTTTCTTTTTTGTACCAACCTTGCCCGTCTACTTTCTAAACTTTTGCTCTGAACTTTTGGATTTGGTCTGGTGTGGACGGAGTTAAGTTTCTTCGGAGCAGCCCTTATAGTGCTGTGTTCTGGATTTGTGAGTAAAGCAGTGTTGACAACACACTGGTGTTTTGGCTGTTGCTGCAAAGCACTTGCACACCATCAAGGCTTTCTCTTTTTCTCACTCTGCCCTCAGCAGCGGGGTAGCCCAGGGGTGGGATTGGACACAAGCTGGACAGCAGACACGGATTGACCAAAGGGGTACTCTATGCCATATAATATCATGCTTAAGAATAAAAACTGAGTGCAGGGACATTTTGAGAAGGTAGCAATTGCACGGAAGCTGGCACATCACTCTATTTGTGTGAGGTGGCAAGTGATTGTATAATTTGGGGGTTTTTGTTTTCTTCTTCTTTCTTTTGCTTATTAAGCTCCCTTTATTGCAACTTATGAGTTTTCTTGCTTTAGCTGTTCGTGTTCTCTCCCACGTCCTGTTGGGGGACTGGTAAGTAAGTGACTGTGTGGTGTTTAGCTGGACCACAGTTGCATATCTGTTCCACCCCTCTCCTTTATTTTCTGGTTTTGAGGATTCCCTAAACACCTGAAGTCCAACTCAGGGATAAAGGGTGACCAGCAACTTTGTCATCTTGTTGGTGATATTTTAAATTTTTAAGCCCCAGTCATATTGCTGTCAAATGAATCCTGCTTTAGCAGGGGAGTCTAGATGATCTCTAGAGGTCCCTTCCAACTCTGACAATTCCATGATTCCATGATTCCATGAAAGGGCATGAAAAAGATTGTAATTTTTGATTATTTTATTCATTTTGCTCTGTCATGACAATAGACTCAAAGACCTGCAGGAGATAGCATGAAAGACATGAAAGAGTTACTGAACCATTGGTTCAAGTCATGCTGTCAGCTCCTTGTCTTTTTCTGTAGCCTGAAATCAATAAAAGAATGGAAATTGAATAGGTTCCTAGCTTACCACTCCACATGAAAATCTTCTTCTACAGGAACTGTAAAAATTAAGATTAAATACTCTAAGACCTTCTTTTTCAGGAAAGGAAAGTGTCTGGGCAGTGGCTATTTAGACCACCCTGCATCCATGCATAAGTGAGGTCCACTGCGGATGGTAACATGGAGAAACGAGAACGTTCCAGCTCTGCTGTTTTGTGAGAAGGGAGGGAGAAATGTAGAGACTGAGAGCTGGGAATAAATATTTTGTGGCTTTAATACCTGGTGAGTTCTGAAAAATATTCAGACTGTGGTGTGTAATTTTGTGGCTGTTATCTACCTACTTAAAATTACAACTTTTCTCAAACACTGCCTTTAGCCATTCTCGAACAAGAATGAAGAATGAATACGGACAGGGCTTGAAGGTGGCCTGACTCTGCAATGACCAATGGCAAAAGAGTAGATACTCATTTTGGCAAAATGATCGCTTACCCCTGCTTCGATTCCAGAGGCTGAAATCCAGAAACAATCTCTTTTGCTGTTTACAAACCAAGAACAGATTTTTTTATTAAGTTTAAATTTATTTGTGACTGTTTGCACTTTATTTTGGCTTTTTTTGCTATGGTGATTATCCTTTTATCTTCCAAATGCTGTGCTATCATTTCCAATGCAGCGATAGCTCCTACAGAGTCCAGTGATCATCAATCACAAACTCCCCTGCTGCTTGAATCAACACACACACACTACTCATGTCCCAGTCAATGTCTGCCCTTGTAGTACTGGAAATAGTTTAGACTTGGCTATCTCTTTATCAATAAGCTATGTTTATATGATCAGGAACGAAATTAATCTGTGGGCTGAACCTTTACATTTAAATGTTATTGTAACTGAACACTGAGTCAACAATCAAAAACTTTTTTTTTTGTTTTCTAAAATATGGATAAAACAGGCAGAAAGACAAAGAGAAGATTAAAAACAAACCAAAAGAAAACAAAGCCAAAACAGGGAAAAAAAAAAAAAGAGAGAGAGAGAAAAGAAAATGAAAAGATGCTACTTTTCCTGCTTTGGAGAATAGCTTTCAAAAGAATGGACAATGTTAGAGTGACAGGCACCTTTGTTAACACAAGGTAGCTACATACACTGACCTTTCAAAGCTAATGCAAAGGTGTTTGTAATCTTTACAATCTGAGACCTTCCTGAGAATATGATTTGCAAAGTTGATATTTACAGACTTCAAAACAATAAAAAGTGTTAGTGATTTTTAAAATAGAGATTCCTCCAAAGAGTCAATACTGTTTCTAAAGCACACAATTTGTGCATATTTGTATTTGCTGTGATAGAATTAGCTTATTTGACACATGGATAGAATAGCCAAAAATCACAGTACTGTTTCTTGTGATATTTCAAGGCTTATCTACTAAAAGGGTAATTTTCTCCACATACTGGTGGTAGAGTTTTATCTTATTACCCATTGCCTGTCAGTAAAATAAAAAGGAAACAAAGACACAATGCATGTAGTCTTACTAAATAAAGTTAACAATGGGTTAGATTCTTCTGCCTTTCCTAATATCAGGTAAAACCTCTTCCCTGGTTTTTGCAAATATTTGTGGATGTAATTAACTTAAGCATACAATAAGTCACTCCAAAGTCAGTGCTTAATCAGTTTGAGAGACTCACAAAGGAAATTAACATTTATGAAATACATTATAAATAGCCTTATTTGCACGAAGGGATCCATGGTAAAATATTTGGCTTGCACATTTTGTATACTCTAAGAAATGGAGAAATACTTTGCCTGCCTGTTCTTTTCTTTCAACATATTTTTAAGCCAAAAAAATTGTTAAACTCTCTGGTAGCTTAGCATTTCACTCATCATACATTTTGTTAAACAAGAGCAAGCCAGGCTTAAAGTATTTTCAAATATATTTATTAAAAAGTCAAAGTACTGTACTGTAAGTATTATTTGTTCTAAATAAACTGTTTTCACTCCAACTCCATTTTATTAAAAAGTATTTAGACCACCCGATTTTTATTGCAAATCATTTATCATAATGAGCCAAAGTATTAGATGCATATATTCTTCATAAACTTACACAAAATTAAATGACAATGCACCAGTCAGCATGTCACTCAGTTTAAAATTCCAATTATTTATAATATTTAATGAAATAAACATCTGAAATATTTGAAAATGGACAGCTTCATAAATTTACTTGTAATTGTGCAAGATCAGCAGTTATTGACAGAAAGTTTCTCAGTTTATATCACAGTCTTGAAAACTTGACTCCACTACATAACCCATCAAGAAAAGAAAGGCAGGTTTTGGTGCTCTAGGGAGATTTTGAAATTTGCAACCATATTTTCATTGTCACTATCCAGCAAAGTAATTATTTAGTCAGGAGACCAAACTAGATTATCTAATGATGCCTTTTAGCTTTAAACTTGCCAGTCCCTTTAATGAATCATGAATATAATGTTAAGCAGGTGCTTGAGCACTTTCTAGACATAAGCACTTTTTTTTTTTCCCTGCTGGCTGAGTTGAGGAGGAACATTAAAACTGTAATCATAGTTTCATGCCACTCTTGCTCTATTCTGAACCATTCTAACTTATGCTGGCCCAAAGGGCACAACTGAAACATATTTAGGAAGTGCTAAACAGTTTTCCAAAGACCAACTTCTGACTTCATGTTTTAAATTATAATTTCTAAAGAGATTTAAAAATTAAAAAAAAAAGACTTTCCTACCCTTTCCTTCAGATATCATTTTGATGAATCACAAATCAAAAATCATCTACCTTTTCACACATCTACTTCCCTCCAATTTTAAATAAATATTCACTATGTATTAACACTAGAGAACACAATGTGGCCACTTACACTTTCAAATATGATTTTTTTAGGAGAGGTAAAAGACTGCATTCACTGCAGAACTTCCTTACTCTTTTGACACCTGCTTGCCTCGGAGTTTTTATTGTTGTTATGGGTTGCTGAGAGTCTTTCCCAAAGTTTTTTTCCTTTTTTTCATTTCTTTTTTTAGCATGGACACCAGTACCTGTTGATATTGATTTATAAGATCTAAATATCTAGTGAAAAGTTAATTTGGGAATCCAAAGTAAAAATGGACTACTCCATTTATTGAAGATGATTTAAAGAGCAATAGCAAGTCATTTAATTACAACCCAGGAAACACTCATGCAAAAGTCTTCTTTCATAAGTCTTAATATAGTAAATTAATTTTTTTGAGGCAGAGACATGTTTGAAACATACCGACTTTTAAGAACAAAAATCTTCTCATAAGTTTTACCTATGAACTTTATATTCCAAGTACAATTTTGCTCTTTGGTTTTCCTTTAAAGTTGAGACAGTGTTGATTTGGTGACTTGAAAGGAAGAGTTTGAAATACCCTGTGCTCTGATGTTGTTCACATTTATAAGCTAATTAAAAGGCTATTTAATTTCAGAGAAGCTTATTAAAGGGCATTGCTCACTCTGCGTATGCAAGTAATTGATGGTGTATGTATTATATGACAGTGCTGGGATGATGTACATTCTCTATTAACATACATACTAAACCACAGAGGAATACCCACTTTGGGAGGGGGCTGGGAGGGGTTAGAAAGAAAGAAAAAATGCTGGTGATGTATGAAGCAAAATAAAAATTACATTGCAAGTTTTTACAGAGGATGGTATATTGCAATAGTCACACCAAAACCCAAGAACTTTGGGATAATTTCCAGCATGGTATATTTGAGGTGATAGTATTAATATAATTACAGTAGTAACTTTCCATTCCAAAACATCTGGTCCTTGAACATGGACCACAAGCATGGTAGCAACATCTTATCTGATGTGTTGTCCTTGACCTTGTGTCTGCTTTCTTAGATTCAGAATCTGAAATCTTCTAATGCTTATAACATGAAATTCACTTTATGCAGCCATGTGTCTATCCAAAAAGGATAAGGCATTTTTTTCCCAGAAATTGCTTGTTTGTGTAACAAAGCTGACTTGAAACTATACTGGGCAAGGAAGGCAGAATATTTATTTTCATGTGTCTTTTCTGTGATCCTTGCCATCAAGATAAATCACTGTACGACACTAGCACACTTTTTGAAAAAATTATTTGCAAAATTTAAAGTATGTAACACTCAGGAAGCAAGAGGAGCAGAACTAAGTCATTTCTCTAGATTCAATTGTTATCTCCATGAGAGAGGAAGACATAACAGAGTAGCCTTGGATGCATATAGATATGGATGCGTCTGAGAGGTTTACATCCAAGTGAGTACTTTCACGAAGAGGAAAATGCATCAGTGTTATTGATAAATTAAGAAAACAAACCAAATCAAACAGCAGACGTTCACCTTACACTTTCTGTATAGATTTTGTTTGCAGTGTAGATAAATATTACTAAAATATTACTACTGAGTGTTGGCCAAACAACTTGTGAGCCTATAAACTTTGATTGATTGATGCTGGTAAGAACAGACCAAAAGATTTTGTACCTGAAGATGATGTATTGAGTGACTCATGATAGTTTATGATGATGTGTAAAGCCTTAACAATACTGCTTGTTTCTGTGTAAGAGCCGATTTTATTACTTGGACCAAAGGCCACTGACATTTTGGTTCCATAAAAGATACATATATCCATCAGAACAGGTTTACATTCAGATTATGAAAAAGCACAGTTAGGACTGTGCCCAAACACTTATGAACTGAAGTGAAATAACTGTTTTCTTATGAGAAACCCCATGGGATCATGGCAACATGGAGAAAAGGGAAGAAGTTATCAAGGACTGCCGAGTCTTCACTCGCAGACCTACATCATGTCGTCCATATACATGTTTCACTGACACTTGAAAAGCCCAGTGAGGCATATGATTTACTGGCCCATATTTCATTTGAAAACTGGTTAAAGACTGAAGGCTTAGGAAACTGATATTTGTAATGAGGAAGTCCCTAAGAAGAGCAGCTTGTACTATGGCCAAGAAGAATGAAGATTATTTTAAACAACATATTTCACTTTGATTGTCTTTGTTGGAAGAGTCCATATCTGGAATGGGATTTAGGCCAAAGAGTCTGCTAGGTTTCCCAAGCAGTCTATGAAATTCTCTTTATTGACAGTCTTCAGTCTTCAAGTACACAAATTTATTGGAAATTGTAACTCCTTCTAGCTGGATATACCACTAATGCCTCGTGCAGTTCCGTTCTGATGGTTGAACGGGTTCTCAGTTTGATTGTTGTAACCATTTCTATATTTCACAAAGTCTACAGTCCAAACTGCCAGAATTTCAAGTGGTGAATTAAGGTTTGGTTTTCATGTCAAAGGTTGAATTGTCTCATTTCATACATAAGTTGACACAAATCACTGTCTACTGTAGGGGTAAGATCAAGCAATCAAAGCACTTTTTCTGGAAGTCGTGAAAAGGATTTAATGATTGCAAACACTAATTGATGCTCCTCACAAACTGAGGGACAGAAAAATATTATTCAACACAGGAGATTTAAAATGTTATGGATAATTTTCCCATTTATCTTAATTTTTTAACTTTGTATTTTTAAGTTTTCTTGTGTAAAAATGAGGGAGCAAGTAATTTCTGTCAAAAAAAACCATAATTGGTGATTTGAGCATGTTCCTCAAGTGACACAAGAAAGTCATGGACACTGGACTATATGCAACAGAGTGCTGGTATACTAAGTAGCTTCATATTGAGAGCAATTAGTATCCAAATCTTAAAAGCTGTATCTAGGTGTGGACTGAACAATGGATGGAGGAAGCAGATGGTTTTTCTAACCAGCAACTAACTACCTTGTCTCTCATTTCTCATAGCAACTCAAAATGTTTCTAAACAGAACAAACCAAACAGAGCTTTTTGGAGCCTTTGGAGTCCCTTATTTATAGGTTTGCTGTGGTTCAGTTGCTAACACCTCCTCCTTCCACCTGCAATCAGCACTAACATAATGTCCATGCACCTCGTTAGTAGAAAGGTTCACTTGTGAAGCTACCTCAGACCTTTTGTGAATACAGAGAACCTCAGCCTTGGGTGCCCACAAAATGTGTGATCGACCATAGCCATGGATAGCAGGAAATGCTTTAAATCTCTTTTAAGAAAAAAACATTGCAGAATTTCTTCAGCTCTTGAGCTGAAGTATCTGCCCTTCCACCTGTTCTCTCCCCAGATTAAGAAATCTATAATGTTTCCTTCAGCTACAGGAGCATCACAGGCAAAAAACTGTATGTCTATATATACATATTTCAAAAAAAGAAAAATATCTATAAATTCCTTTTAGAGTTCTGTCAGAAGTTGTACAGAGCTTGATTTAGAGACCTGTAGCAGTCCATGATACTAAAATTGTATGCAATGCTTCGAAAATATACTCCTTCAGTTTTTGCAAATCTTTTTACATGCGGATGCAATCTTTTCACAAGAAAAAAAAGGAAAAAGTTGCTTTCTTTCACTGAAATATCACCAGCATACCAAGGTGCCACAGCAGTCATGAATAGTAATGTTGACAGATATGTGGACAGATTATATATAAACATGTGTATCCGTAACTGTGTGCACAGTGAAGGCTGTGATTTAGTTTTCAATTCCAGTAGCGGTTTCCCATCATTCCCATGAGACCCACTGATCACTCAGGGCTTCATTTTGGGGTGATTGGTCCATTTTTGCAACATCTTGCTATTTTATAAGTGCCAACAGCATCCCACTTTGTATAACGTGCCTGCAGTTCCTGCTGCATTCTGCTTTTAATGCTGGCCAAAGCTTGCTTGTTTTGATATCACTTGTGCTCAGTGGGCAGTCTAATCAGCCTGCTTGATGGCTCCCTTGATTCTCATAGCTCCCACTGTGCTCAAGGTTGCAGTATATTAGTCTCAACACAAATATGAACTTAAAAGTATACACAAAGTATTTATTTAGATAACACATGCAGAAGAATTCACATATTCCCTAAGATAACTTTATGACATTTATGGGAAATACTCAAACACAGAAAGGGATATCTATCATATGCAGACAGATTTGTTGATGAACTTACTGTTTATTGTTACAAAAAATTGGAATTATTTGTATAAAATAAAGGTGGAAATTTTTTCTGAACTATGCTGATGAGTATATTTATTGAAGTGAGTTCCTGAAATTAAGGGTATTTCTTTTTAAAATACCAGTTTAAGTAGTCACAGTTCAACCTATTTAGTCCATGAAACATCATTTTTAAAATTGCTTCCAAGTTCCTGATCTTTGGAAACCCTTGGTTTCCAGAGTTATTTGGTGTCCGTTTGCTTTCCATAAATAAAAAAGAGAAGTGGGGAGGTTAGATGGGGCTCCGATTTTTGAGATATAGCATCATGATGCAAAGTGACAAACAGCAGGGCATGTCACTGTAAAATGTTCTATATTGCAACATCAGGCAATGCTGATACTTGAAGAATCTATAATATGAACCTTTCACAAACCTGAATTGTCTGCAACATAAACCAAGATATTTTTTTGATAGATAAACATTTCCTTAAAAATAGTCCAGCCACTATTAACAAATGTAATGTAATTCACTACACACAGGCACAACATTCCTGCGTATTTTACTGTGTTCCTTTTACGGTACTCCTGTACTATCAGATTTATTGAGCATAAACAAGCATTTTGATTACCTTCTAATTAACCTGCTCCACCTCATGGCTGCTGTCAGTGAAGTCACACTGTAATTTTTGTAGGTGTGTCTCAGCCTTTCCAGTGCAGATTATTAGGGCAGCTGAAGTGAACAGGGCTTGTTCCCAAAACAGTTTCCACCAAGTGGACCTCTGAAGAGCTGGTCTCCGATCTCCCTATCAAATACTGATCAAATGCCTTTTCTGGAATATCATCAGGGTATTTTCTAGGGGCTGAATTCAGTTCTTCCAGGTCCTGGAGCACTGAATGAAGCCATAGGAATGTATCTAGAAACAAGGCCTCTGTTTTTAATGAAAATGCCTTGGTTTCTAAGAGTATAAAGGAAGGAAAGAAGAAAATACAGACAGGTTATAAAAAGAACCAATGGAATACTACTTTGAAGGAAAGTTTGCTTTTATTTTTCAAATGCAGTAACTGGAAAAGCTGTCCTGTTGCTGTTCTATCTACAATAGATATTAACTTCATGCATAAAAGCTGTATTAAAATGGTGTTAAATTATCAGGAGTTGGGAAGTGTGCAATCTAAAATGACATGCTGCATTTTATGTGCATGACAGCAAATACCAGCTGATTTCCTTTTACATAGTTTCTTAAATTTGCTCTCCTTCCTATTCGTTCTTTTGTTTCTGCTCCTTTCTCCCTTTAACCAAATAATTCATCCCCAGTAGAGTTCAGTAGGAATTGAGACCTCCAATTCCACTGAATTAAAAGGAGTCTGTTTTATACACTAAACAGTATATATAAACTAAAACTACACTCCAAACATAGACATTGTCTGCATGCAATAAGGATTCCCTCATTACCATGATGAAATCATCTGTATCTGATCAAGATAAATCCATTATCCCTATGATAAATTCCTTCTCCCCTAGAAAAGAATACAAAAGGCTTGATCTCTCTATTGGCATTTATCTTCTCTGATGTGGAGGGATAAGTCAAGTGCAATAGTCACCAGTGACTTATTATTTCCCTCCTCACAGGTGATGAATGTCATAAGGGAGATAAGCCATCGTGTGCATATATTATATATATAACACCATGTATGAATAAGGAGATATTAAACACATTATGAACATTTTCTTTTCTCTCCTACTTTTCTTTTTTTTTTTTTAACTCAAGCTAGACTGTAGCCTGTGGTTAAAGAAAATTAGAAGATGCCATAAGTTCATGTTGAAATGAAGAGCTTCAACTGCTTTAATATTTTCCTTCAGTACTACAGCCTGTTGTCAGTGAAACAGACACAACCTCTGCTTCTGTTTGACTGAGAATTGTTTGACAGAGGCACTAGACTGGGACTGCAGTGCCTGAAATTTATCTACTTGTTCCGTTGAAGATTTCTCTTCTATTCCTCGATACTTAACTTTCCATGACTCAGTTCTCCATCTAATAAACATGATATTCATAGCCCTTGCCTCTTTAGGTGCTGTAGGAGCACGTGGAAGACAATGAAGCATTGTATTAGAGGATGTGTCCCTGTCTTGGAAACATATTTGATATTTGACTGGCATTTTAAAATGCATCTAGAGATAACAAATTACCTACACCTAAGACAGTATATAATGGGTCAGAAGAAAGCCCTAGTTATCCTATTTATTTGTCTCTAAAAGTAGCTAATTGCAGAAGCCTAGGAAACAGCATCAGAGCAAAGGAGTCTCACTATTTTGGAATGAGGAAAGACTTCTGGCCATGAAGGACTGTGCTGGACATTACTGAGGATGACACACTCATATTCATCCTGCAACCCTCTCAGCCCCTGCTGCAAGCTCCTGCCCCAAGAGGCAGAGGGGGGGGACAGGGGGGTTAGACTGCCCACACACCAGGGACCAGTGGTCCATCTCTGATGTGGCCCAGCTATGTCACTTCACCAGGCTGCTGGAAAGGGGCTGTGAGGGAGCATCCAGTGGGGTAAGAAAGGCAACATTGCAAACAGAGACAGGCTGTTAAGACAAAATCCTGCAGGGAAAAGAAATAATAAAAAGACATGGTGAGGCTCTATGGGTCACCTGCCATGTAGGTCTATAGGCAGCAGTCTGTGACTGTTGCTTTCTGGTGTTACATTGGAATTCATCATTTGCACAGGTTAACCACTCATGACATCTCTATTCTAGTAACTCTAAATCAAAATAAATTTCAAAGCAAAACTTAAGTTCCTGACTCCTTAGATGAGATATATATGTCCTAAACCAAAAAGTGACATATTCAATCTTCTCACCAGCTTGATAGCCTGACACTTGCAATATAGACAAGTAAAAATGTATTGTACATGTACATATATTGCATATGTATTGTAACATACAAAAATGTGTTTGCTTTACTGATTTTAAAGCCACAAAATATTTGAGATTTGTGCCATATTATATTGATGAAAACTACATAATATTTCATTTAATCAACAAATAATCCCTTCAGCCTGCAAAAATTGAAAATTTATCTACTTCTTCCATTGAAGATTTGTCTTCAAGTATCAACGTACAGATATATTCCAAAATACATATGTAAACTGTTAGAGAAGATTGAATAAAGACATTTATTTAAACTACTCACCTAGACTTTGGGTCATTAATTTGTTGAAATTGCTTTGGATTAATAAATAAGATAAAATCTATGAAATATAAATTATAATGATTTATCCAAAGTTTATAGTAACAGGGAAGGAAAATGTGGCATGTCCTGTGCTTTGTGTACTTACAGGGAGTGCTTGGAAGGAATGTCTTGGAATGACATTCTGTAATGTGAAGTTCTCAGGAGAATGCCAGTAAATCAAAGCTGTGCACTGAAGACAACATTCTTCCTTGCTGCTTTCATATTTTTCAGACTATAGCTTCATTATACCTGATAAATATAAAATTATTTTCAGAATGTTATTTGCATGAAGGACAGATACACATACTCTAAGTACGTAAAGGGAACAGTTTAAGCGAAAATCTGGCCCCATTAATTTATTTGGAGACAGGGTTTTATCCTGTGATAATACATTAGAAAAATACAGCTGGTTTAAACAAGGCACTAAATGACGTTCATATATTTGTAAAAATTAGTACTTTTTAAAAGACTCCATACACCTAGTCAGAATGAATGCAGCAACTGTTGGCCAACATGTTTCTATACCACACTGATAACATTTGGATTGCAAATCTAATATGTACAATACTGAGTGAGGTACCCGTGAGGCTGACTACTGTGATCTGAGTCTTTCCATACAAGAAAGTCACAGCAATTCACAGATTTTGATGTTCAAAATCCACTGTCACCATCATCATCTTGCCTTGTTTTCTGTGTGACACAAAATACAGATTTTCACCCAATAGTTGTTGCACCAGAGCTAACACCTTGTGGCTGAACTATAACGTCTCTTTCCAAAGGCCATATGAACTTGATTTAAGACAATAAAACACTGTGAACCACATCCTTTGGCAATACGTACAACTGGCAAATGACCCTTAATGTTAAAATTCCACTGTTTATCTCTAATCTGAATGTAACTAGCTTCAGCTTCCAGCCATTGAAGTCTCATTACCTCTCTGCTAGAATAAAGAGCCCTCTCTGATTAGAAATCTCCTCCAACTCTAGATTCTTACAGAATAAAATCATGTCACCATTTAACCTTCTCTCAATAAGGAAAATATGTTGTGCTTATTGCAATCATGGTAAAGTATGTTTTTCAGCACTTGGGATTATAGTTAGTGGGCAAACGAAAAGAATCAAGCAGTTCCATGGCTTCCTCTGTGCAACTTTTTCTTTTCCTTCTTTATTTTAACTGCTGCTTTCAGATTAAATAAAACAACTCTCATCATAAACATGTACGTCTTTGTATAGAAATTGTAACCAGCGCAGTCCTATTGCGTTCCTCACCAGAGTATGTTGCTACCAAACAGTCTACTATTCAACTTAATATAAGTATGTGGTTCCTTTGATCTAATCACAACAGCACAATAAAGAAAAAAATCTCATTTTTGAAATATTTTGAAACTACAATGTTGTTAACTACTTGAGTTTCAAAATTTAAAACAGTATCTTTAAAATTAATCCATTTCTTGATAACAAAGCCTTTTCCCAATTTGTCTGAATACTATAAGATTTTTAGACTTTTTTTTCTAGAAACAAATCTCTTTTTTTTTCTTTTTTTTTTTTTTCTTTTTCCACAAAACCAACTTCTAAATAGGCCGTTCTCTACATAAAAGAGAGAAATATTAGAATGAGCCATGAGGCTCCAGTGACTACTGAAGTCAAAGGAAATATTCCTTTTACCTCATTAGGTTTTGGATTAGGCATTAAGTCAATAAGATGTCATTGCCTAGATTTCTGCATATGAGTAATATTGTAAGTCCTTTGGCTAAAGCAAGAGGGGGAAGCCAATGGAAAGGATTTTTTGTATTATGACGACAGTAAAACTCATCATTTGCTGAAGAACTACATAATTACCTGTGACTCCGTTCTCTACATAAAAGAGAGAAATATTAGAATGAGCCATGAGGCTCCAGTGACTACTGAAGTCAAAGGAAATATTCCTTTTACCTCATTAGGTTTTGGATTAGGCATTAAGTCAATAAGATGTCATTGCCTAGATTTCTGCATATGAGTAATATTGTAAGTCCTTTGGCTAAAGCAAGAGGGGGAAGCCAATGGAAAGGATTTTTTGTATTATGACGACAGTAAAACTCATCATTTGCTGAAGAACTACATAATTACCTGTGACTGAAAGCACTTCTCTATATGCTTTAAAAGAATATTCATTAAACTCACAATTTCTCTGCATTCTTAAGTGTTAGGAATAAATAGAAATTATAGGACTTACAAGAATTAATATTGAAAGTATAGCTGTACACAAAATATGGTATTCAAGCTTACATTTTAATTTTTGTTGAGGCGCAATATTCTTTCCTTATCAACACACTATACAGTCATGACTGTATAACTGATGACAAATGTTTGATAAACTTTATTTGTAAAATAGAAATTTTTTTTCCAAATTGCCAAATTCATGCTTTGCCTTACATCCTAGTCAACTTTTATTTTGTAGGAAAATGACACTGCCTGAAATTCTCCTTTCCTTTTTGCAATAGTCAGTCCAAAATAGCTAAATCAATGTTTAAATCAAATGTTGCAAGGAAAGACAGTGTCATCTACTCCATGTTGAAAATTTTCTATGGCAACTTTCAGAACAACATGAAGTAAAATAGGTAGGTTATAAATCCCTTGAAAATAAGGTTTATAATCAAAATGCTGGCAGACATTTAACAACAGCAGCAATACCTGGCAACACAGTAATAAAAGGAATTAAATATAAAAAAAATCTGTATGCTTCACAAAGGCTTGTGGATTTCAGAGCAAAGCTATGGGCAGACTCAATGTAAAGAAGGACATTAATATACTCAGTTCTGATGCTTGGGTGTCATTCACAGAAAATCTCAGAAAACCAACTTGCAGTCATACAGTGAAGGAGTCTGAAAGAAGAAACACGGTGCTGCGCGTGTTGCTGGTATCTCCCTCTCCTTCCCTCATGGTAAAATCACTCATCTGAGTCTTCTGCCTAAGATTCAGTGCCCAGAACAGCCTGCTCAATTACCACGCAAACAGCAGCCTCTACTCTGCATCAAACCAGAGTCCAACAGCAAATAAATAGTTCTTGGAACCCGGTCACCCACTGTCTGATGCTCAGGTAAGGTTCCCATTCACTCCTGACCAAGCGTCTTTTCTCCAGTGGATGGAAAGGGATTGACAGGCACTGCTAGAACTGTGGCCAAGTGCAGCTTCATCCTGGAGCAGACCCGTGAGCTAACAGCTGGTGAGACACTCAGAACAGCAGATAGAGCAGTTTTCTTTTTTAAAGGAAATGTATACATAGGTGCATTAGCACTCTTCTTGCATCCTCCAGCTCAGATTAAAAATTAAAGCAATGATCTTAGACTTCTCTTGGTGTTAAACATTTCCTATTCATTCAACGGGCAACAAAAGCTAAAATTACTTCGTTTTCCTCTTTTTCTCTTTCTATTCCCTTTTCTCTTTCCTTCCATATGCTTTTTCCCTCACTCTGTTTCAGTTTGCAGTGGTATATTTGACTTGACCACTCAAATACCCGCTAAGGTCTGTCTGTGATCCCCTAGTAATAGCAATTTATAGGTGAAACTTGCCACTTCCATATTCCTGTAACCAAATAATAATG
Source organism: Calidris pugnax (assembly GCF_001431845.1). NCBI lineage: Eukaryota > Metazoa > Chordata > Aves > Charadriiformes > Scolopacidae > Calidris > Calidris pugnax. Next base: position 13,560,455 of record NW_015094507.1, read on the forward strand.
AACCAGGTTTCCCTCAAATAGCTTCACTTGGTAATTCTTTCATGTCTATTCTGCTCCTGAGCCATTTCTGTAGAGAATTGTCTACTGGGAAAGGGATGCAAAGTGAAAAGGAGCAATTGTGTGTGTCTGTGTGTGTTCTTTCTCCATGCCTATAAAACCCAACCCAAACTGTCAAGGTGACAATCCAAAACGATAATCAAAACCACTTTTTACATTCCATCTTGTAACTGCCGCAGGCAAGTTTTAAAGGAGATGCTAACAAATCCCAAAGAATACCAGGTATTAAATATTTGATACGGCCAGAAATGTATACAATAGACATCAAACTTATGTTGTATATCTCTGTAATTTCTAGACCATAGGTAAACAACCATATTTCAATAAAAAGCCTTAGATGGATATTTGGAAATCTACATAAAAATCTGTTTACATTTTAGAAACAGGTCTGTTGTTTCCACATGCATCTACAACAACAACAAAAAGAGGTTTTGCTTGGGAATATTATCTCCCATAGACACACTACGAAAAATATTTTCAAGGGTGTCTTTCTAGCTGTTTGCATCTTTACAAGTATTTGCTTTAAAGCAATCTTATATTCATACTACAGCCTGGTTTAAAAATTGTAAGGCTGCTGATTTACAAAATAGTTTACACTCGTGCCTACAGTCTGCATTTTAAATTTTTCCAGGACATAGGTATTAAAATTCAGTTCATTTTTACAGTGTCCTTCATAGGGAGCATTGAGAAGGCTGCATAGAAAGAAGGGATCTTATGAGTAAAAGGGAAAGGAAAGCTCAGAAAGGGTGTAAACTGAGGTTACTCTCCTTGAGAGAATAAGATAAATATGGCAAGCCAGTAGAAAGAGTGACCTTGCCCTCAGTCTGTACAGTCAACGAGAGGAGAAGAAAAGAGGCTTTAAAAAGGCTTGGTCACAAAGTAGGCTGATGGTAAACAGATGTAATAGAATGGTGTGTTTAGAAAAAGCAGGTGAGTGAACGAGTGATACACTTAACATGTGTCAGCTGAGCCATGTTGATCGCAAGTATGTGTTTTAGCTCAGAGTAAATGTAAGATAATTGGAGCGACTGTATCTAAGGTTAGTTGTATGTTGCATCAAAGAAGTTCACTTTTGTTTGCACATGTATGAGCAGTTACTAGGAAAGTAATTTCCACATAACTTTAGACAACTGCAGTGTGGAAATCTTCATCTCAGCTATTTCTTCTAGACAATTCATAATCAATGTAGAGAAATAGGCATTCGGGCGACATGATTCATCTGATATATGTTAGATGTCTGCTGCAGAATGCAACCAAAGAGTGACAAATGTTTTTCACTGACTGCAGAGAAAGTCAGGATGACTAGTTCAGATTTACCCTGGCTCAGACAATTCCCCCTAATGAGCAACAGATGTAAGGTACCTTGTTACACTGCAGTAACTTAATCATGAGCCTAAGATCCTGGAATTAACAGCCAGGGGTGGGGTCCTGCTAGGACAGAAACTGCTCTCCAAAGACAGAATCAGCTCTGCATAATTTTACGCTGTGCATTTAAAGGAAACAACAAAGAGGGGAAGCAAGAGGGAGGCACAGAGAGGTGAGTGGCCCGAGGTCACCCAAAAAGTCAGAGCCTGTATCTGCTTCAGTGACTTACCATTCAACAGCACTGCCACTAAATGAAAGTAGCAGAACAGCGCAAGGGAGGAGGAATTTTTGCCAACTCTTCCCCTCCACCCTCTAAGGATGGATTGGTGCAGGGTTTATTGAGTATTAGGTAGGTAGAAAAAAATAGCTGTAAACAGTATCTGAGCAGTTGCCTCCCCTATTGTGCAGTGCAAAGTTCACTGAGATGATTCTTGTAAGCCCCTTTCACAGCATTGCAGAGATCTGTATTAGGGGGTTTAAACCCACAAGGCTGCAAAGGAGAGTCCCTTCAGGATAGCAGCTTTACTCACATATAGCATCCGTGGCAGCAAATGCATAACTTCTACAATAAAGCATCAAGTGTAATGAGCTGGTAGCAACCTAAGAGCTAGGCGACTAAAAGTTGTTTTGAAATACTCAGTGTTGGGACCCATATGCAATCAAGAAGGGGTCCATTCAGGAGCTGTAACCAGCACATCCCACTTCTGACTCTCTTGGATGTGCCTGGGATTTGGATTAAGATTTCCACGTTACCAGATGCCCTCTTTCTTATAGCTTTCTACAGGCCTTTTAAGATCTTTTTTTGGCACCCTGATTTTCCAGTGTTGAACATAGCCCGTGGAGCAGAGTTGTGATATGTTCTTGCTAGTACAGCGTTTGTGAGGGAAGGCAACTGTATTCTGCAGGAACTGGAGATTTCAAGGATTCTTCACACTTTGAATCTGATAGAGTGCAATGTAGTAGACAAGCCTGAAGGGATTCTCAGTTATGGATCACTGTAACAAAGTCTGCATTTAAGAAGGAAATGCGCCAGCTGAGATGATAAAACAAAATGTTTCCAGTCACTGCTATCTGAAGGACAGAAGAGTCTGATATGAACTGAGATTCTGAATAGGCATGTCATCCTTAGCTCAGGGAGAGAATAGACTTAATCAGTTCCTAAAAATACTGCCTTCCACATTTCAGGATCACAGCTGGCTTCCACTTAAGAAGCCTACCCCAAGACTGAACGAACAAAGCAGTAGTTCTGTTTGCCTCCACTGGAAAACATCACCACAGGCTGAGCTGACTTCATCGATTTAACTCATAGGCTTAGCGTAAGCATGGAAGAGAGGGCAACAGAAGCAGAGGGGACAAGAAGGCTAAGCTTTGAGAGAGATCTCAGCACGTCAGGGAGCAGAACGGATCAGGGAAACTGTGTCCTCTGGGCTGTCCCAAGAGAAACTGAAGTACCCCTAAAATAATAGGTACAGCTGCAATCCAGTCATTGACCCACTGGACACAGGGATGCTCAGAGAACTGGCCTGACTTGGCCACACAACAGACCATCCTTGAATTTTTATATCAACATCAGAAAGGTGGTTGAAATTAGCGGTATTTGGTCACACGTAATACTGGAGACTGGCTTTTTGTTTGAAAGAAGCTTTACAGAAAAAGATTCCTGTGAAAGCCAAGCACACCTTTATTAAAAACAAATACTATGAAAATATATATTTCCCAGCATTTCCATGACATTGGAAGTTATTGTATTATTCAATAACTGATATTAAATAATTAATATATCCTTGTTTTAGTTTTGATCAGGTTGAGGTGTCCAGAGGCTGTGGAGTGGAGGGACTCCTAGCAGTCGTAGGAGGAAGAAGTGTCCTCCAGAAAGCTGCCTGACAGTAGTCCCCAAATCCCAGTTTCCTGCCACCTGAAAAGAAAAATCCTGAACTAAATGTTTCATTTGATTTTATTTTCCTGCAGTGCCAGCCCATTCATTTGAGACCCAATGAAAAAGGAAATGATATATGTGAATGTAAGGCTTCCCAGAGAGTTTTAAAATTTATTTTTTAAATTTGTATCAGTGCTGTACATTATGCTTCGTTGTCAGCCACTGATATAAATTGCAGCTGCAGTCCAAGGGGGTGGAGCATGACAGGTAGCGAAGTAGCATTTTAATTAATAAAAATAGTAAAAAATTCTTCTGAAATATGTTATAACGTGTCCTGCTCAATAAGAAGTTGCAGAACGAAATTAAATCTGGTTACACATATCCTTTCTCTACAGTTCCCTCTGCTCAAGAAACAAACTCAACCTCAGGAGGCTGAACTGGCTTCTGGAAGAATGGAACATAGAGAAACGCTCCCATTATATTATTGTTTCTGAATACTGTGGTTACAGTATGACCCAGACATCTCAGTGATTATCCATTAATGTCATACCAAAGCTATCAGAGAGAGGTAGGTGCACATGTAGACATACAGAGATGCTTTTTGCTTTGATTGCTCTACTGAGATGCTCTCCTGTAACAAAAGCAAGCACACGCACATGTGCAAACAGAACTTAGGAGTCAAACTAATATGAAATACTTCCCTGCAGTTACAAGAGCTTGACTAAGACCTTCATTCTTTCAAGTATGTTAGATTTCAGGAGCAGAAAAGACCTTTAGTTTGCGTAGTCTGAGTTTTCTACATAACAGAAGCCATAGGCTTTCATGCAGTTACTTCTGTGTTAACCCTTGATTTTGCCTTTCAGAGTAAACAATAAGATTGCCTCCTCAGGGAAAGAAAAGAATGAAACTTAGATCCTGGAGATAATTGTGTTTCATGTGCTATATCTTCCTCCTTACTCAACTTTAACTTTTTATACATTCTGACAATGCCAACAGACAAGGGACAGGAAAAACCTGAAAGATGCTGCATTTGGACAACGGGTGATCTGAGGTGCTGATCCATTTTTTACTGATGGCTAAGTCAGTACTGACTTGTACCAATGTCAGTTACTGATAATATAGTTCTATTGACCAGTGCATATTTTTAGGGATTCTGTAAATATAAATCTGATTTTGTTAATAGTTAATTACTTATCAGTCCCAGGAACTAAATGTCTGATATTGAAGAAGGCTGTTTGGGGTGAGTTTCACTGGTGCCGGAGCCTTTTCCTGGAGCCTTACGTGTCTGGCCTTGCTTGGTCTTTCCCTGCTAAGTGCCAAGGGGCTGTTGGTTCAAGACGTTGCCGTGTTCTGCCATTGGGTGCAAGTGTGGCTGATTTCTCCATTTCTGGTGGATTTAGACAACAAATAAAAGAAAATTATTTGGACTTGCTGAGTTTACATCATCTACCTTATCACTGGAACATTGGACATGAACATTAGAAACAAGCATGTTTTTAGGAGAAGCAGGACTGACCTTCATCTATTTGAAAGTCTGCTTTGGAGCTCCATGTTTGTGAAGCACTTTCAAATTTGATGCTAGCTTCAAAGAAAAGGAACTTGAGTTCTTTCTCATCAGTAATATTATATTTTAAAATAATCTACAAACTGCTCTTTGGGAGGCAATGTGGCATTCCTTTAAACAAATATGACCTCTAGAGGGGACAACCATTTCAGAAAAAGGACTTAAAGCCTGACTTTGTCATACATCTGACTTCTGGCTATACCTCAGTTTATACATTTTTCATTGTTACATGAGTGGTCTAAAGGAACCCTTACAGTAACTATGCCAGTCCAGAAACAAAAATAACTTTTTACTAATTTGTTTTTCTGGCTTTTTCATGTAACCCACACTGAGGCTGCTGTAAGTTTTAAAGTCATCAGAAAGTATAGCTCAGTTTCCTGAAGGTCATTTGTTTACCCTGTAATGGGCTCAGTTTGTGGTAACATCTGCAAGAAAGGATAGACAACCACCAGAAGCGAGAGCTGTGTGCAGAAAGTCATGTAGTCATAATGCTGGTTTACTGTAGCAAAAATCCTCAGCCATATAATCCTGTGAAGTACAAGCAAGACAGTATCATGTAAACTCAGCCAATAATTTTGTCCAAGATATAAAATGCACAGTGACTTATGTTGGAGTTACATGGTGCTGACAAGAGGTGATAGTGATGCTTAGCAATAATAATATTGCTAATTACATTGCTATAATAAAGATATAATAAATAAAGCTATTAGTTCCTCTGTAGCATAACACATCCTTATGGCATTGTAAACACAGATAATATAGCTGGCAAGCATCAGTTCTAAAGCGTGACAGCATGGTGGGAAGCCAGTCTGTAGCCAAATGAAAATGAAAGGACAAAAATGTCCTTTTGATCCTTTACTGTATGGCTTCTGTAGCATTGCATAGCATTTTCTGTGAAAGTCTCACTGAGTATACCTATATGATGAAAGCAAACAAGATTTATAAAAATATTCATTTCTAGGCTTCAACAGTACTTCTGGTGCTATTTTAGGGGAGAAAAAATAAAAACAAAACCTGTCCAAAACTAAGACAAATCAGTCTTTCAAACACATCAGATGTATTTTAGAACTATCAGTTTGCTTTTGTGAATCTTTAAAACATTTCTTATAATTTTTTTCACATACTGAAGACAGTTTACAAAAGCTCCTTGCGTGTGCATTTAATGACCCGTATTTTTAATCAAACATGCGATCATTTATAGTGTGGGTGCTGCAGTTGCCAAGTCTATTACCGGCTAGTTTTCTGAAGGTAGCAAACAGCACCATTTATCTCTCTGCTCTCTGTCAAAAAGCCATACCCTTCTGGTATAACCTAGCCTTTAACCAGGCTGTGCTTTGACCTAGGTAACTAGTTAGCAAACAGACTTGCTTAACCTTGCGGTTGTGCCCCCTCCCCAGTGCATCCGTGCGTGCTCGGTGAAACTGCACCAGGAGAGTGAGAGGCTGGAGAGTTTGAGAGCTGCTGTTTGTAAATAAGCAATGCTTCTGGAGGGGTAGCCCAGTGTCTGGTTTGCAACCCAGGGCACGCCGTTATTGAGGAAGAACTGCCGACCGGTTTCCTCACCATCACTAGCCCCGTCTTCTCCGGTCTTCGCTCGGTCAAATATTCCACACTTTTTTTAAGCACGTGTAAAGGATTACAGAAACCCCTATGTGCATCTCCAGAGAGCAGCCAGAAAGGGTTAAACAAAATCAACCCTGACAATACTCGAAACAGTTCTCTCAGTGTGTGTTGGTTCACTGCTCCACAGGGCATAGCAGATGTTGTGTCTGGTAGTAAGAAGGGCCCAGGAGGTGTGAGCTGTCAATCACTTTTTTTCCTAACTACAGGCTGTGCTATGGATATGAAGCACGACTAAAACAATCTGTCTCAGCTGGGGTGTGTGAGGTATCAATAACCCTTGGCAGAGGTGTCAAGAGCCTTGCTGGAATCAAACTACCCTGCTGACCAGCTGCTTAGCAAGTTAACAAGGCGGCATTCAGCGCTCGCTGCCCTCCCAGCCCAACAATTAACACAACTGGAGCGGGGCTCCGCTGAAATGCGGGAGGAACCGCGCCGCATCGCCCTTGCGCCGGCGACAAAGAGATGCAGGGATCTTTATTCAGAAGCATCCCCAACAGCACCGCGAGGAGCCAGAGGAACCAGGGCAGAGAACGTGGTTTATTCTCAAATCAAATATGCAGATAAATATTAGCAATGTGCGGCAGATCTGAATGGTCTGGAGAAAAATAGATTCATAAAGTATTTTCGCCCGCGAGGCCAGTGGCTGTAGGGCAGAGGAGCAAAAAGAGCTCTGGTAAAGAATAAATTGTGTTGAGAAGCTGGAGTAAGGTAAATTTAAACAACAGCAGGAACAAACAATGTAATGAAAGAGTTCTGTGGCGCTGGTAATCCAAACAATAGCTGCGTAACAGCTTGTTACAATCATCCACATGGCTGGTTAGAGTATTATAGAACAACCAGGTTGTAAAATGAACAGGCGACAGTTGGAAAGTCTTAAACATTTTGCACTCGTGGGTCATGTACTACTCAGCCTCGTACCGGTATGAATGTGGGAGTAATGCCGTTAAAATCAATGGCTTCACAGCGGTTTAACAGGGAAGGATCTGGCCCGTTTGTAGGGCATTACCCAATTTTTCATTTTACAAACTGCTAACTCTGGCTCTTGGAGTTAATGTTTTTCCTGAGCCCCCAACACATTTTTTTTTTGTTTTGTTTCGAAAACTGAATTACTTTCAAGTCTTTTTGTATTCTGCATTGCTTTATTTTGCGGTTTTGTTCTCAAGGGCATCAACCAGTGATTATATACTGTTCCATTCTGCAAAAAAAAAAATAATACATGGTGTACGGCAAAACATGAATATTAGCTTTAAACAATTTAATGTTGTTTGTCTTTGCTTTGAAATTCAATAATGCCATCAGCCCATAAGACCTTTTAGAGCAGAGTATTTCACACAGTGAAAGCTGCTTTCTGCCACAAAAGCACAGCAGCTGTGGCTCCTGCAGATACTCTTAAAGACAGATATAATAAAACACTGGGAGGGAGTAGGTCGACACAGGAGCATGAAATGGACGAGATGAAGCCCTTTGTCACAATCAAATAGGCTGTAAAGTTACTATAGTAACATACAGTATTAAGCTCCAGGTGGATTGACTTAATGTTGACTAAACAAAAAGAGGTTAACGAAAACCAAACCAATAATTATTACACTCTCTCTACCAAATGTTTGCCATGATGCTGTTATTTTGATTTAGCCAAGCTGCACAAAACGCTGTGTGGGTTGTTTTCTGTTCTGGTGAGCAGTTCTCATATGACAAAACCTGTAAGACAAAAACAAATTCAAAGTTGTAAGAATGAAGTGGAGGGTTTTACTGTGCCTGTGACACACACTGCAGCAAAATCCGGGCAAAAGACCATGACAGAATTAAACTGTGTCAAATGCTGCCTTTTTGTTTACCCCTCTAGGATCACCCACTTCCCCAGTGTGAGAAACGTGAAGGAGGGAATGTTCAAACCCATTCTTACCTACCTGAGCTAAATGAATGATGAATGGAAAATACATATACATTTAGAGACTCTGTTTCAATCTTCCCTGTAAAAACTAGCCTTTGCATCTAAAACACTACCAGAAGACGTTCCCCTAATTACATATGGTGTCTTCAACATGAAACAAGAATTCATCCTGCCTTCAGTGTTTATTTCTAATTATATTCTCTACTGTGGGAAGAAGATGCCTGACAACTTATGAATGGGGCACTTCTGGCCGCTTCTCCACCCTTCTCTGTTAGCTGTGTCTCAAGGAAACCACTTTGCCCTGTCGATAAATCCCACAGTAGAGGGAAGGCTTATGTTAGCTCCAGTGACCATTTGTTTCACTCCACTTCAGTCTGGGAATTTAAAAATCTGAGGATTTAAGTGAAATTCCTAGATTTATTCTGAAACTTCTGATGCTGTCAGAATTCACACCTTCTATCAGAACTGTAATTTCATGTGTCTCTGGTATAGTTAGTGAACTCCAAGCTGCTGCCCTATAAATCTTTAAAGGTTGCTTTTCAAATAGGGAAAGAGATTGTATTGGTTCAAATTGAACAAAACAGAGTGGGTCTTTCTTTGATAAACTGTAGTTGGTACAAATCAAAAACCCACTTGGATAGTCACTGCAAAACTGTCAAAAACCTCTCATCTGTGCCATAAACTTAGTCTCAACGAGGCTTGAATTAATACCACACTGTCAAGGAGAAATGAAAATGTGCTAATTGCATTCAGGACATGAAGTTTAGCCTTGGCCAGTAAAGAAAAAGGACAAAAAAAGGTTTTAATTATGAAAAGTATGAGACAATGTTAAGCTGTACTTGTGGATATGGTTCAAGGACAACTTTTGGGAAAGATAGCATATGAAGGTTGGAAGTAGGAAATATCTGGACGTCTAATTTGAGGAATTCCTTGTTGTTGTTATAGCCTCTTGGCTGGTACTACAGCAATCAGGAAAGCACTACCTATTGAAAGATGATGGAAGGATTAAGCAGCTAGCCAGAGCCTGCTGGCAAAAAAGCAAGGGTTACTCACTTCAAGAATTTCTTCCCTGTAACTTGGCAGAAATGTAATGTGGCCACATCCCAGGAAATGTGGTGAGGTGTGGTCAGAGAGACCATAATCAAGCTGAGAGGCAGCTGAAGGCTCCAGTGGGAACAAATATCATAACTTGAAAATGTACCAAGTACTCTTGTTCAAATCTGTTAGGGAAGGGTTTCCATTTGGATTGGATTTGTAGTAGCACCTGGCACAAGGTGGAGCCATTAGAATGACAGCACTAGAGCCTGGCCAGCTTTCCCAAGGGCAGACAGATTTTGGGTACTTGTGAAAAAAAAATTATGTCATGAACATGCATACAAAGGTTCAAGTCTTCTAGTTCCTCTGGAGTAGTACTGTCTCTCGTTAATGGTTATGGCATGTCACAAACATTAGTGCATCTTGCATGATATCTGGAGGACAAGATATTTGAGGAGTTCCTAGAGATTATTTGAGATATCTCTGCTAAGTCAGTCTGCTGGAATGTCCTAAAATGTAAAGTTAAGCAAAGGGAATACCAAAAGAAAGTCGTTAGTCCAGAAAATATCTTCACTTGCTTGAATCTTGAATCTGCTTGTGTTTTTGAAACTGCATACCGCATACTGATACGTCACCTGTCCCCTTACCCTGAGTGGGACCTCAGACTGCTGCCACCAACAGGGTTATGCGTGTCCTCATCTTCAACTTGAGAGATTGGCTTTGGCTATTGAAGAAGAGCATCCAGAGAACTTCAGCCTGCAGTTCAGAAAGCTGGTATAGGCATCCTAGATCCTGTAAAGATCTAGCTCATGAGTGCAGGCAGGAAGAAGAACAGAGGGGCAGTGAAAGCCCACCTCAACTCCATATGTCCTGGAACATGAGGACAGTTTTGCCCAGCCAGGGCAGGTTGTTCACAAGGCTTGAGCACAGGCCCCTACATGTTTTAGGAACTGTTTGACTGAACACAGGCAGAGGTGGAATCTATATAGAAAATGCATTGGATAAAAACCCCAAGTGTTTATGAATTGTAAAAAAGATTGTATTTGATAGTTTATATAGGAAACAAGCATACTGGTCCTTCTTATACATTCTTACAATAAGGATATGTGCCAACATTTGGAGATAGTATATGGGAAATGAGATATGTATGCAGTTAGCTGTCTAACCAGAGTTTCTTTGCATTTTTCCAGAATACTCTCTCATGGCTCCCTGGATATGTAGCAATGATTGAAGAGAGGATGGTACACCCTGGGTAAATACCCCAGTTATTGTGCTGTTTCAGGTTTTTGCTCTTCACGGCTGATGTTACTCTGAGCACTGGACATCGCTCCTCCTCCTTTTCTTGTGGAGTCCCAAGCAAAAGCTCATCATTCTGCTCTGTCAATTCTTGGTGTCAGTTCTCTGCAGGGAGCGACAGGCATGGAGAGCAGGTGCAGCTGCTGCTCATCTCTGAGGAGCGGGTACACACATCTCCTCTGCAGAGGACGTCCCCTTGCTATAGCCCTGGTGACCCACACAGAGCAGGAAGACAGCAGTCACCTGATTCTTTCCCCATCAGCCTCCTTCAACTTCCTGTGTCACCTGCTTAGCTGACAGGAAGGAAACACTTCCCTGACCCCTTCCAGAGAGAGGACATCACTTTTGTGTTTGCCTGGGCTGAGCAGCAGCTGGAAGCCCACTGCGTCCTGGGGGGTCTGTGCTCTGAAACACCAGCCCCACAGCCTGCCCCCGGGCTGATGCCCTCTACATAATTTTATCCCCCTCTCTGCCTCAGAAACTTCTTTAAGAGGATGCTGTTTATATTCCCTGATCATCTTCCCCAGTATTGTGGTGGCCTCTGCATGTGGTTGTTTATTAATCAACGAGGCTCAGCTGAATACTTACTTAGAGGTAACTTCAACCTAAAGGTACTGAATTTTCAGAACAGTTAAAACGCTTGTTTCTTGCTTTTTAACTCAAGGAACTCACATTGCTACCTGGGCCTTCCTTGAGAGTCATTGTAGATTAAGAGACAATTTGAATTATAATCCTGATCCAAATACTACTGCTTCTGTGACTTTGGGCATGCCACTTAACCCCTCTGAGCCTTATTTTCCCTATTATCTGAGACTAATGGTATTTTACCTGTCTCAGACCACAAGGGAGCTATGAGGCTTAATTAATGTTTGCAAACTGGGTTGTTGCATAGCATAATTAAATAGCATTTCCAAAGTTTAAAGAAGTAGAAAGTATTAAGACCCATCAGCAGTAAAGATGAGACAAGGAGTGAGAATGTCCCGATTCCCAGGACAGTGCTTAATTCTCTCAACCATATGGCTTTGGATGGCAAAAACAGCACCAAATTGTCTTCAAGAACCTTTTTCAAAGTTCAAAAATGTGAATTTTAAAGCAAAGGTGGCTATTCGCAACTTCAAAGAACATCCAAACAGCAATATTATTTTGACTCTTGCATTATCATTTCCTTCTTGTTTAGTTACATGAAATTGTCCCATGTTTTCAGATGGTATTGAGCTTCCAGCCAAGAGAGTTTTGTTAAGAACAACCTTTCACAGCCTCAAGTCTACTGGGTTATAAAATTTTTAATGAGCCACATTTGTTTTCCCCCTTAAAATGCAATGGTTCTGTTCCAATTTAATTTACAGTATCCAGGCTGCCGTTGTCTTAGACAAAGTAGAAATGGCAGAAATGTCCAGTAGTTTCACAGTCAGACCCATCACATATCTCCTGTCCCATTACTTCTGCTCATAACTCCCCCATAATACTCTAGAGCTATTTTAGCTACAAAGTGGAAACACATCACAAAAGTATAGAGATTACTGTAGGATTACACTTTATGTTAGATTAACGTGAAGCCAAAGTATGAATGGATGAAGAGTGGCATTTTGCTCATTTAACCGTGTTTCTTCTTGTACTGAATCAGAAATAAAAAAAAAGCAAATTTAGAGAAAGTTTAGCCACATGTTTGTTTTATTCCTTATTTTTGGCTAAAGGCAGTAACATTCGTTCTGTTTAAGGTAGTAGGATTTTCAGTTAATGTTTTCTGGTTTCCATGCGTTTTCAAAGCAGAAGGAAAAACCCAGTATAAATGCTAATTTAATTTAATTGCCTTCCATTTTTGTGTCTATTAAAAGAAAAAAAGTTTTGAAGAAAATGTTACAAGGAGATTTCTATGCTATGAATAACATAAAAATGTGTGATATCAGTCTTATAGCATTAAGGCTTTCTTCAGCAGATGTGTGATACAACTCAAGTTTATTTATTTGGTTTTAAAAATGGTATTTTAATTTCAAGCACAGTAGAAAGGCTATAGCTATTGAGATAATAGGCTATTGGTTTCCCTTTAGATGAAAATTAATACATTATATTTTCCCAATATTCAGTCTTTAGTTTTACCTGTCTTTCAAATCCTTGTAAGAGAGCAATAAAAGTTGTAAATAAAAGAGTTTTTTTAAAATTTGATTTCTTTCTTGAAATAAGAACTCTAGCTTTTTTCAATATACATAGAATAGACTAAGTTACTAAAAATGAAATATTTATTAGTATATCACAATTCTGTGGTGATAACACTCAAAAATAATGCAGTTCAACTCTCAAGGGATCTAATTTATTTGAAGTAAAATCTCTTAGAAAAAGGTGTATCTGAAAGGTTCAGATGGGACCTTGCTATTTAGATCTTACATATCAGAGAAGAGCCTGTGTATAATCACGATGGATACTACAGGTGATAGGACAGTTCAAAGTCTAGGAATCAGAGCTGCATATCAGGATCCATAGGTATCTCATAGAGTCCTTAGAGAATGACCACAATAGAAGAAATGGAGGATTCATGTTAACTGTCATCAAGTCCTAGTTATGCCCGATTGTGCCCGTTTCTCTCCCAACCTTCTTACTTTTCTTTTCTGCAGATTGACGTAATAGCTGGATTCAGGCTAGCTTTCCAGTTCTGCATGGCTGAGATAAAATATGTCTATCCTGAACAAAACTGTTATAAAACAGAATGATGGCAGTCATTCTGACCAATGGCTTCTCACCTTCTCTCAGCAATAAGGTACCTGTTAAGGTTGCCCCATCTTAGTCTCGTGGTTAAGGCATCAGTAAGGCAGGAGAACAAGTCTGTATAAAATGCAGATAACTGTTGGTGCCCACAATGAATTTAAAAAGATGAACCGACAAGATTTTTATCTGTGACCAAGGTAAACTTGTAGCAGAGGAGGAGATGAAAGAAAGGCAACTCTAAATCATGTTTTCATTGCATTATTCTTAAGAAGACCCAGAGCAGAGTGAAGGTGTTGGTAAGGCTCAGACACCGTTGGGGATGGTGCTGCTTCTTTGTGCTGTCCCAGCAGGTTTGGCCAGTTGTATTTTCCTTTTTTCCATGGATCCCAGTGTTGTTTGTTACTGCAACAGGTGTACAAGGGTTTGTTCTTTGGCTCTCTGCCTGCTTGCAGTCTCTCTGAGTGTATTTCCAGACAGAGTCTTGGGGCAGGTGCATCGGAATCTGAGACCTGACCGTCCATGTCATAGTAAACCATAGCATCTCAAGTATCTCACTTAGTTAAAAGATTTTCTAAATCACATTAAAATCTCTTATAGGAACTCTGAGTTTTACAGTATCATTGAAAAACATAATTGCCTCTGTGGATTTTTTCTGTTAGGAGTAAGGAATTAGAAAAACATTTTGCATAATTGTGTTACTCTTCATCACCTAATCTAGACAGAAAAAGGCAGATAAAAATACTTCTGTCTTTTGCTACTGTGAGAGGCATTTAGTATCTAATAAGCCTTGCCAAACCCCAAAGAGAAAATGTTACTTTTGGGCCTGCTGATGAGCAGACAGTGATTGAAGGCAGGCAGGACCAAAACTGGGACCTCAAAGCTGTCAAAAAGAGAGTAGATATTTACACCAGCTAAAGAGATCTAGTGGGAATGGGGGAGCAATTAACAATCTAGAGTATCAAGGGAGGCAAAAACTTGCTTTCCGCCATACTTCTGAAGCAAAAGAGCTAAAGGCTCCCCCTAACTCACTCTGAACTGCAAGTCAATAAGCCATTTAGGAAAAGAAGGTGAGTGTCCTGGGCTAGAGTCACCTCTCAGCTTGGGCAACACCGATGCCAGTGCTGTTCCCAAGCACAAGAAGTTGAGCACTCACTAAACATGCATGAACTTGAAAAGCAGGGAAATACTCTAACAACTCACTGGAACTTCTTGCTATCTCAGTCTGGGTGTTTCTTCTATAATTTTTGCTAAAGCTGGCAACGAACGCTAAAGTTTTATGTTTCTAGAAAGTCCTCACCAGCAAGGGAAGCTATCGTTTTGTAAGGAGAAGAGAAAGCAGCACGTGACAAAGGTGATCCAAACTATTTGTCCTTGTCGAGACTCTGCCTTTATTTCTTTTCATCTTGCAGTTTCTCTTAATCCAAACTAAAGGCCCTTCAGATTGCATGTATGGGTCTCCTCAGGACTGAAAGGATGTGTGTGTGTGGGCTGAAAAGGAGAGGAGACAGCTGAGATAAGAAAAATGCCATTTTTTAAAAATGCTGAAACCTGGAAAGTATTCCCAGGATTTTTTGCCACTTCTAGTGGAAGGTCATTAAGTATGCGTTTATATTTATGCATGCATACACACATACATATATAAAAATCTAGGCTGTATTATTGATTAAATAATTACCTAAAAATGTAATTGGCTCCTGGATCTGGCAGATCAGTTGAAAAAAATTTAAAAAAAAAAAATACCTCTAGCAAAAGCACTGCACATAGATCTAAGACAACACCAACAAATTCTCATTTCACTGGGATTTTATTTCATTCTTGTAGGCTTAATATCTCACCGCATGAACAAAAAATTTCACAGGGAAAGGGCTTCAGGCTAGCTACGAGATTCAACCTTCTGAGTACTATCAATATCATCCCTATACCCACATGGTTAGCACTTTCTAATACATTCGCTGAAAACCATTAATAAAGCAACATTTTTAGTCTAGTTCTTAACCATGTGTCGCACTGAAATAAGTTCATGTAAATCTGTGAACTGCACGACAATGATCAAATTAACAGTCATTTCAGGAAAAATGCCCCTCAGGCTGAAAAATAATTAGTAGTCTCTCACTCTATCTTTTCCTACTAATAAAAATCATGCTATTATTGTTGACTGTGCTAATAAAACACCTTCCATGACCCTGAGGTAGCTCGATGTAAAATATAAGGACTATTCTATTGTGCAGATGCACACATGTTTTATTGAACATTTCTATTTAGCTTCTCATCTGCTAGTGGCATTACTTCCACGAGAACTTTTGTCAGAATGATGCAGCACACGCACTCTCCTCTTCCTGTGCAATTCATCTCGCTGAAGTAAACCCCAAATTTTAAAAACTCCGCAGACTTGCAGTTTAACTTCTGTGCGTAATGATCACTATGTAGCACAACAGCATGAAGATGCTTTTTTCCCTTTGATAACAACTCATAACCCGCTTATCCATTTTAACAGGTAGATTCTTACAGTATTCAGGGTGGCTCAGACCATTGATATGATAAGAATAAGTGCGTATTCTTATAAAAAGTTTTCTCTTAGGGTTTTGGTTCAGTCTCAAAACCAATTTACCTTATGCTATATTGCCAAAGCCACCTATTCAAGTATTTACCTTATTATTATCTGTGCCTATGTTTAATCCTCTAACAGTGTGGCCCATGAGTGCAACAGAAAGTTGCCAAGATTGTGAATACAGGGTGAACAAGCTACCCATGGTCATGCTCCTGTTCTGCCATAACTATGGCATAACTTTCCTACCTGTAAAGTTAAAGGTAAATATCTCATATTAAGTGAATGGCAAAAAGTGCCCAACTGTAAAACAATGTCAACCTATTCCCTTATGCAGTAATGGATTTGTGGGGCCACATCCCAGATCTTATTTTTGTCCACTTTAACCAGTCGTGGAAACTATATAAACACAGAGGTAGGGGGAGAGGGCTTGTTTGAGTTTTAAGTTCATGAATAATATACAAACATTTGGGATTAATTTACAGTAGCAGGCAAATAACAAGAGCTTTCCAAAATGGCTCCCAAGAGCACTTCCAAGGAAAGTGCTCCCACTAATTTGCACTAATATGAAAGTCAGAATGAGGTTCTTCTGTAAACATATTTCTGAAAGCACTGTGTGAGTAAGTGATCAGGAGTGACAGCACATACTGGGGGGTAAATAAATGGGCTGACAGCCTAGAAGTACCTACTGAGGGCAGCAGAAAGAGTGTTGCCAGTGTTGGCAGGATTCACTGCCAGCCTTTACTTCCTTAGGATGCTGCACGCTCTGCTCCTTACCTCTGTGTGTGTGTGTCTGCATGCAGGTGCGTGCACGGGCACACGCATACACACGTGTGAGAACGTATGGCCACATCCACGTGATTCAGCCCAACACTGCTTCTTACAGAAAGCTGGGAGCCAGCAGAGCAATTTAGTCAGATCCTAATGACTTGTGCGCTTCCATTTTGAAGGGAAGGGGACCAACACTGTGGTCAAAGTCACGTGCTGCCAGGAGGACATGCAGCACCATGCATGTCTGCTGCACCATGTAAGTGCTCTGCTTTCCTCTACATACATTCTGCATTATGATCCTGGAAACTTGGGTGATCTACCCAGCCCTTAGCTTCTGCATCAATATTATAAGTAATTTTCCTAATTACATCTTTGGATTGTTGTAATGTAGCAATTTTCGAGAAGAAAATCAGCTGGTTTGCAAATTCCTATTATTTATGGGAATTCTTAAAGAATATAGAAAATCCTCGTATTTTAGAGATTTATATTTCATAAAATCATATCTATTTAGTATTGTCTTGTGACAAAGGAGGATAAAAGGATTGCAAATAGGTAACAGGAACTAGATAGAATCTTTAGTATTTCTCTAATGTAACCTTGCATGAGAATCAAATCCTGTCCAAATTACTTTTGTGGTATGTAGATGCTATAAATAATGTGATGGAAAAGGGATTGATCTCTTGCTCTCTCCTTTACATGAGTACATGTTGTAATCAGAAAAGCTAATATATTACCAAAACCACCTTTTCTTATCTCTCAGAGATGAAACTCTTGGACCAAGAACTCACCCAAATGCCTTCCATTGACAGGAAAGTTTCTGAGGCTACTGCATTTCTGCCCATCAGAAATGACAGCATCAAATATTCAGAAGTTCAGGAGAACCCATTTTTCTCTCCCATAGCCTCTCATAGCCTGTTAGCATAGTGTTTTGGTTTTATTTGGCCTAATTGTTCAGAATTAGACCTATAGAAAAATAAGAAATATACATGTTCCTCTGACAAAGCTAAGAACACTTCAGGCTCTGTTCCAGAAACAGGATTGAAAGTAATTTCCACCTTCCAAGCATTGTCAGAAAACAAATGTTAGTAAACAGCAGGCAGTGGATAAATGATGGTGGGGGAGGTCAACAATCAACATCAATTTAAAGACTACAACTTGCTAAAAATTAGAATGGTACATGTGAAAAAATATAAATTTCATGAAAGGAAGGGATCAAATTAATTTCCACATCCACATTTGGACATCTATTCTTCCATAATGGGATAAGAACCTGCAATTTCCATGGGTGGCAATGGAAATTCCTGCGGAGGTGCTCAACACTTTGAAGGATGATATCTTGAGCTGTTAAGCCCACACATTTCCACACAGACTAAGGTACACAGGTACAGACTAAGTGTTGGCTTTTGCCAATGAGGTGACTCGTGTAGTTACAGTTCTGGCCACAAACAATGAGATGGGATGGCTTCTGAATGCCAGTCTTTCAGTAATTAGCAGAACACTTGGGAATTAAAAGGAAGTCTGCAATACTGTACTGCTAATACTTTTCTCTATTTTTTTTTTTTTCCTATGGCTTACATACTGTTCTTTGTCTCATTTCCTACGAACTTGAAACATTTTCTCAAAGGATTCTTTTTAACTTTGTGTGAGTTTTGCACAAAAGGACTGGACCCCCTAGCTAGGGTCTTTGGGGAAAATTGATGACAACAGATTAATGGAGATGTTGCAAGGAAAGAAACTATGCTCAGTCCCTAATTTTGAGGGAAGTCCAGCTGGACTTGCCAATTCCAAGTAGCCATGGAGCCTGGCTTTGAAGAAAACAAAAGAGATAACTGCAGTTATTTTTTGTCACCCCCAGAGCTCGCTCAATTGAAGTACATATACACAAAATCTTCCTGCTGTGATAAACAGGGATCTCATGCAGGTGTGGACTCAATAGGTATTGCTAATCAATGCAGTTTCTCTGCAGTCAATGAAGCTATGCCAATTTGCGCTGGAATTCTGTTTCATATTTAGATGTTCCTTATTGGTGGTTCATCTGTAAACTGAGGGACTAACCCGTCTTGCCCACGCTTCAGATTTATACTTTGCAATGCTACATAAGTCTGTGGCTTTTTAATCAACCAAATGTTAGGGTGCACTTCAGATATCCTCCAGAACAGCAGCTGCATTTCGTCTTTGATTTACCACAGTCTCCAGTAAATAATTAAGATCAATTTCTAGGGGATAAGGAGAGAACCAACTTATAAAACATTAATTACAAAGGAAATATTAGTGAAATTCTGTATACCATCTGTATGTGGGGCATCTCTGATCTTGGTCCTATATTTCTCTGTGTAGAAAGGACTTTTTACTTGGTTGCCATATGGAGGAAGGGAGATGTTGTAAACAAAAATGTAACACAAGGATGAAAGAAAAGAGGTGCAACAGCTAGCACAGTTCAACTAACAGGCCACCTACACAAGCTGGATCTGCTCTCACCGTGCAGGGAGGACTCATTTGACCAGAACTGACATAGCAGATAAACTGACACCGTTACTGACCTTTCAAAATGACAGGAGCAACTTTTTCACCTTAAAATAACATTTCCAGTGCACCAAATATACACCAGATTTCTTTCAATATCGGCACGGCAAAGAAGGTCTTTTGATACATTTCTTATTTTTACTATGTTGGGGAACTGTCCTTGGACTTAGAGCCCTTTGAAAATAAAAGCAAGAAGAAAATCATCTGAAGGCAGAAATCAACAGACTATGGTTTATGCTAAGAAAATTATCATATTTGAGAACTGCTTTCTACTCTGTCACAGACATATTTTAGAGCCAACAGACAATAGTGTGTAGGCAAGGTATGTGTAGCTGAACTCACTTTTCATTCTGTAATCACTTTAAGTTTTGTAACAGCAATAAAAGACTTAATAATTTCTGACTTGTAAAACGAGAGCAATGGGACTAGCTGAAGAGTTAGCAACTTTTAAGAAATCCAAGTTGGATCACTACCAACAAGCATGGCCCTGTAACAGTACACTGAATTGATTCTCCCCCAAAGCAGCTCATTCATTTTCACAACAGCTTGATGAATGCTGCTTTTTTGATTAAGTAGGAGAGTGTGAAGATCACTGCCTACGACAAGGCTGTTGGGACAGACCTCAAAAGTTAATACTGACTCAATAAGAGTGGGGAGTGTATTTGAATAGTTGAGTCCCCGTTTCTGCGGTCAAACCAACCACCTAAGAGTCTGAAATTATGCTGATTTTCACTTATCCCAATGTGCTGTCTAGACATTTTGACTTGAAGTGTTCTCATTACAGAGTTGTGTTATAAGAAGCCACAGATACTACGCACACAGTGTGCTGGCTTGTGTGGACAGACAGTGATTAAAGGACAAGAAGTGGGGAAGTGATGGTTTTGAAATGAGGTCTCTCTGCAGAAGGAAGGCAAGCTTAACAAGTCACTACATGTCAGTAAGGACTTAGAGCCTCAAATGTAGTGAATTATTTTTAGGACGAGGGAACTAAAAGAACATCATGAATTGGGGATAAGAGTTTCTCAGCATCATTCACTGATCAGAGAAGAGCCTGAGCAATCACAGACTTCTGATGCAAAAAAATTCCTACTTAAGCAACCCAGCAAGCAGAAAAATTCAAGACACATAGAAGCAGCAAACTGGTGGTATTTCTTAATGACCTGTTCTTTATCTTTTTTAAAAATAAGGTTCTATCATCTATACTTCACAGCCAAGACCTTCAGTTCATATTCAGAGTCTGTTGTGTCTAGTTATTTTTATTGACCTTAAAGGAAGCCAGCAACTGGTAGCTTTTGTCAAAATTGTCTGTTGTTTTCTTGCATGTAGGTGCCATAATGGTTGCAATACCTGACTTTATCATAGTTGGATGTTTCACTATGCATCCTAGCACTTACATCTTTCTGCAAAACTTGGTATGCATAAGCTCTGTCAATTTAAACAGCTAACAAATGTTCCTCATTTAGTTAAACCCTTCCCCAAACTCTCATTGTAACACAAGAACTTCTGTGCACTCACGTAGCTGAATAAAGAATTCACTTATAAAGTAAAATATGCGCTGATGGCTGAAACACAGCAATGAATGATCAAGAGAAAGAATCAGTTTCGGTGGAAAGTAACATACACTGAAGTGGCTTGTATCAGCCACAACGTGGTCAAACATTTATTATGGGGAATTAATGGACAAGGAGAACAATAGCAACTAACAATGCGAGGAGAGATGAAGCTCTTTCTGTAGCTTCTGGTATGGCCCCTTTAGGGGTTTGTCTGAGGGTAGCTGCTAAAAGGTCACAGGCATAGTCTAATATCTAGAGCCTCTTTTGCATTTATACCCCCTCCCCCCAAGGATGAAATTATGCTCTGAGAAGTGGTTAAAAAAATCAAAACAGAAGGACTTGCAAATGGAGTAAGTTTTACAACTGACAGTGCTACTACAACTGATGACTTATTTTTATGTACCGTGCTTGCTAAAGGCAAACAAGTCTCTCATACAGTCCACAAGTATATATGTATAAATCTTAGCATTATTAAGGAGTTAATTTTAGAAAACCGTATTGTTAACTATTCTTTTAACAGCTGTATATGAAAATAGAAGAACTTGCAAGTGCTGATCTCAGGTGAAATATTACTGGGTAGTGTTTATTTTAATTTTAAATTATTTGACTTAATTTACTTGAAGTACTGCAACCTAGGTAGTCTGTAATTTTTTAATGATGTTGACATACATTTTTGGGCAAGTGTCCATGGAAATACACTGAATTAAGATAATTCAGAAACTGAACTGACATCTATCATAGCAAGTCATTCATGTATACCCCATCTCAAGTCATTAAAGATAATAATTTCTAACTGGTTTATGATCCCCTTTTTAACTGTAAAATGCACAAAAGTAATTAAACCAAATTGAAACAATTATAGAAAAACAATATTCAATAACTGAGGTGCCAAAAAGTTTTAGCGTACCCTAAGGATGCAAAAAATTGCCTAAGCAGCAGTAATATCATTCCACATGTTACATTTATTCCTGCAAGCTAGCCAAGCTCAAATTAATTGTACTGACTAAACTTTTCTTCTCGGAGAAAATTAAAGATATGCTGTTGTCAACACTTGAGCACAACCTTGCCGACACTTAAACGCAGAGAAGGGTGTGACATCCTGCCCTGGCTGCCTTGCGCTAATTAATCACTCTGGTATTTAGGACCATTCAAGCAGACAAATTAATGGAGAATAATTAGTGTATCTTTGTTCCAGCTCGGCTTTGCACACCAGACAGTGAGGGAGAGAGGGGAATATGTAGAAAGTGAGCCATTAGCACGCACATAGTTTCGCTTCTGTTCAGCAAGTTCTGCAGAGATTAAGAGAAAAGCCAAATTAGCAGTCGTGTGACTGGGGTTAGGACATCTCTCAGTAAAGAAAGCGCTCTGTTTGGGTATCAGCTTTCAGAAGCAAGTTGTTAATCCAGATGTTACCTTTCATAAAGAACAAAACACAATTAAAAACCTCCTCCTCCCCCTCTCACACGTGCACACAAAAGAAAACCGAGGAATTGTTCCTCTGCATTACAAAGATTTATCTGCAGCTCAGCTACTGGTGCATACCAACAAGAAATTCCTAAATCTTCAGCTTTCCTTTCTGAATCATTTTTGGTCAGCATTAACTTTTCACTGGGAGCACAAGGGAGAATATGACAAAAACATACACCATGTGGTTATTGTGGTCAACAACAACACGGTTATTTGTACCAAGAATATGAAACTCCTTAAGTCCTTCAAAAAAACCAAATAGTGTCAGATTTAAATTAATTGCAAAATTAAAATCAAATGAAATCACACAGTAGCCTAAAGTATGAAAAAAGTGGTAGTTATTGACGAGGACGTTTGTGAAGTCCTTAATACAGAGACACTTTATAACAAAGGCAAGATGTATTTGTATACATATATATTTGATTTTCTCGTATAAAATCCTTCTGTGCCAAATTCTTCTGTTTCTTGTTCTCACATGATAAGATCTATAAGAATTTGACCCCTATCAAGAAGGAGATGATCATTGCTAATTCACTGTGACATCACCACAAGCTTAATGTGATGAATACTGCTTGGTGGGACTGGACCCAAAACTAGTAGTTTCTGTGGTGGTTCAAGCGTTAGTCCAGACATTATCATCAGTATCTAGTCTCTCTGATAGGTGTCAAAGTCTAAGAATATGTAATTCATTGCATGGCCAGGACATAAAATGTCCTCTTGTTGGACAAGACCGTGTTTAGGAAGATTTGGTATAAAAAACTTGCTGCTCAGGCCCATTTGTAGTGAACAGAGCTTACGGGCGAAAATGCACCATGGCTCACAAAGCACAGTGTCTCGAGGGGGTGGGGGTGGGTGAAAAGGGTCAGGGAAAAAAGAGCAAGAAAGACCACACAGTGAGAAAAGCTGACCACACTCAGAAGCTGTATCAATCCTAATCAATCCTATAAAATCTTTTTCTTTTCTTTAAGAACACAATAACGTACAGGCTATAAAACTGTGCTCTTTATTTTTGTGCAGCATGAATAAGAGGGCAAGAGGAGGGGGAAGGAATCCCACACGGATTTTGACACGATATGGGATACTGTTTTAACACAGCACTACAGGGCTTCATAAAAATGTGATATTTCTGTTCACAGTGTCCTGGGTTTGTTGGTCGAGGGAGAACGCAGCCACCAAAGCATGACCCTACACAATTCCTCACTGGGAGAAAAATAGAGCTCCTCTCCACAGCTTCCTGCAGCCCTGAGTTACTGTGTGCGATAAGAGCAGATGCCATTAGAAACGCTGCCATCCTGGGAGTGGGTTTCCTCAATCTTTGAAGGTGCATAATCCTCATTAAAGGAAAACCCTGAGCGTAGGAGGGGCAGCGCTGACATCAAGGCACCTGGCCATGACTAAAAGAGCTGGCCCCATATGCGGCTGCTGCTGAGCAGCAGAATGTAATTTAGTCGCACCAGCAGGAGCAGAGGTCAATGATTTTATATTAATGGGGATCACGACAGTTCTAAGCTGTGGCGTGCTTTGAAATAAGTGTTGTACAAGGCAGCAAAGAGAGCTCAGCAGAGGAAATGAGCTGTGTCACTGTCTCCTCATGCCTTGCAGCAAACACTGAAATGTTTAAAGTTGCTATAGACTTAAAGCCATAATATTTTACAAACAACAATTACCTGTTTTAATCCAAAAGCTAAGTAGCTTGTGAATTATTGCCTCTTCTGACATAATTTGAACAAAAATAAAAAATGAAAGGCATGTGGCTTTTAGACTGCAAACTGAACAGAGGCAGAAGTGGAGGAAATGCGGTAAGTCCTTAAAAAAAAATCAAATACGCTTTGTAATTAATCATTTGCATGCAAGGATTATGGTAACAGCATTAAATCACAATGCATCAGTGAACAATCCCTGTCAATATCACCTAGCAAAAATCACAGATTCAACCACGCAAAAGGGCCCAAGTTTTGCTTAAAAGATCCTCTGGTGTTTTAATATGTACACTTCAGACCGTGAACTAAATTCACATTTAATCAAGCTTCTTTGTGAAGATGTAATGTGAGCTCTTCTGTGGCTTTTTGGAGGATTTAAATCTGGCCTTTCATGTAAGTGCATGACACAGCAATCCTTTACATGGATCAATACCTAACTCAAGGGATACCTGAGGTCCTTAATGAGGTTTTCTGGGTGGGGGTTATTATTATTGTTGCTATTATATTCCATTGGCACCAACAATGTGCTAGGTACTATCCAGATGTGTGGTGGAGACATGGTCTTTTCAACAAAGAGATTTCCTTCTCATGCAATAACTGCACAAACCAGCATAAAAAGATAACAATATTGCACCCTTCCCTGCTAAATCACAGCAAAATTCAAATTGCTCTTCTCGGTATTGGTCCTAAAGCGTTTTGGTAAGAGTTAAAAAAAAATTAATCAGAATCTGGAGTTAGAGTCACAGCCTTGTGGATCTGCTCTGAGGCACTGCATCCCAGTGTAAAGAGGCATAAAGCACAGCATTGGTTGAAACACGGGGGAATGATGGTGGCAAGGCAAAGACGATGGGAGATGCAAGATAGTGACTCAGCAGTAAGGATTGTGAAGGATCTCAAAGGCAATCAGAAACAGTTCACATTGTTCTGAAGGGTGGGAAAGGGATAAACGACATGGCTGAGGTGATAACCCAAGAATTGAGAAGCTGTGTTTCCCCCAGACAAGATCTGGGGGAAAAAAAATGTATGGAGAACCACAAAGGGGAATGCTCCAACAACAGCTGTAAAAGAAGTTGGACACAACATTAACTAATAAAATGTTAAACCTCAGAATTGAGAATTAAAGGGGAAGCAGTGAAAAAGGTGGAGCAGGGGGCAGACAAACATTTATGGATTCGTTTAAAGGTACAAAACACACTGCTCTGAAAGGAAGTTTTGTTGGTAACAAAGGGTCATGGAAGAAGTTTTTAGGAAAAATACATTTTGACCGTGTTTAATTGTTTTGATGGAGATATGCAAGGCAGAAATAGTCCAAGAGTACATGAAAACTTGTATGCAAGGATTAAAGCATAACAACTAAACCACAGTAAATAGTTAACAACAGCTGGAAATGAACGAAGAGTGCTGTATATAACTGAAATATAGAGAGGTATACCAAAGGAGTAGGTAGGGAGCTCCTCTGGAGTTAAGAAAGCCCCTGTGGTCCCAGTGGGGACCAGTGCCTGCTCTGGTGGAAGCAGAGCAAAGCTGCAGCCAGGAGACACACACAGAGTGCCCTGGGCTCGGGGAGACACAGCCTGACCAAGCACCCCAAAACAGCCTCCTCCTATAGCCCTCACTGGGCGTGCACGCTCTGCTTCCCCACCAAAACCACAGATGCTCTCACTGTCGTGATTCCTGAGCATTAATAATCTCATGCAAAGGGATTCAGGTACAGTATCAGCAGACATACGCGCAATGATTTGTACATCAGCAGCGATAGGCAAACATCACATAATATTTCCCCCTTTATTTTGATACAAGTGAAATACACGACCTGTCCCCGTGACGAGTTGTTTGCCTGTGTTTCCACTGAAAACTACTTCCCAAAATAAACTTTGCAACAGTCCGCAAATCCCAAAGGTGGCTGCCCAGGACAGAAAATAATACTGATAAAAAGTTATTAAAAAAAATGCAAACAAATTTTAAAAAAAAAAATAGAATAATGAATCTAAACTGAGGGTTTATTTAAAAAAAATGCTAAAAAAAAACAAGTGTCCTTTGTTACTGGATTTTGGTCTCTATCAGAAGCCAGGGCAGAAACGTGGACCAGTGCTGACCATGAGCCCTTTTTCTATGAGGAAAAGTTTATTATGAACCAGGTATCTCCTTGATTAGGGACAAGCGAGCAGCTTTCTTCTCTGGAGGCAGCATCTCCTGGCTGTGTCAGTGACAGCCTGCCTCCTACGACAGCAAGGGCATGGCAGCAGGAGCTGGGCTGGATGCTGGGTGAGCACAGCAGCTGGCTTCTCGGTCATACCTGGGAGAACCCCTGGCACAAAATCAACGTCCTTCTGGTGCCTGCTCCTGGGAAATATCTCCCTCGCTGGCCTGTCACTACATGCAAAAACACTGCACAGGGCTGGCAGCCTCTGGCCGAGCAGGCAGGCAGAGGATGGAGCCAGGAGCTGGAGAGCACTGTTTTGAGTGGGGTTTGCATCATTCCCAGCCCAAAAATCAGGGCTGTGAGATCTCTGTCTGCATCCCCCGGCAGAGATCTTGTGGGCACTGAGATTTCACTCTCAGAGAGAAGCCTTGCAGGAAGCTGAGGATTGATTTGAGACACAGAACTTGGCTGCCACTAAATTTCACGGCTAACCCTTTTAAGCAGTTTTTAAAATGAGTGTAGTATGAGCCTAATATAGGTGTTCATTAACTAATAATAAATTGTAATGGAACATCATTGACATCTATATGAGTACTAATCGGATTGATGATCGCAGCCATTACAATGAAAGCCAAATGGATTCATGATAACGACACACTAGCTCCAGAGTACATATGTTATGCTGAGAATCACTTATGCAGAAAATCCCAAGAAATAACAGGGTAATTCACCTCTCTTTTCCCCTGACCTACAGCTGGTGTGCATCTCTTCACCCAGCGCCTGGACTACCATCTCACTTGGGAAGTGACCCGATGCCCTGGAAACCAGCAGAAAGACTCTCGTTGACTTCCACTGCCTTGAATAAGAAACTAGTGAAGAAAGTATACAGGGAAAAATATTAAAGAACTAAGGAAAGTGTAAGTAGGTTATTTCAATAGCCATTGTCCAACCTGCGCACTAATAAAGGAAATTTTTTAAAAGTGTGATTGTTTAAACTAATGGTTTCATGACAAAGAATACTTTCAGAGATTCAGAGGAATGCTCGGATTGACAACTGTTTGCAATTTTGTAACTTCCGAGTGTCATGTATTTTAATTTCTGTGTTCTTTAAGTTAGTTTTGCATGTCATATTTTACTTAAAGTTATGTTACAGGTATATGGAAGCCAAATTTACCACCTCAGACACAAAATTAACCCGTTCAGCTTCTCAAATTGCAAACTACAAAAAAATACAATGTTAAATGATCCGAATATAAAACCAAGTTAATAACCTAAAAATTGGCGCTTCTTCTCTGTGTTTTAAACATGTTTTTTCCATTTCTGCCTGGCTAGTTGATAGGAAGAAATATTTCCTCCACTAATGAACAGATTTATCATCTTATTTTTCCTATGAGTAGTAGTACTATGCATATTCCAGAGAACATAAAGAAGGCCTGGTCACAGATTAAAATTGCACTTCCAAGGCACTGTAGAAACAGAAGAATGATGCCCTCTGTCCTGAAGAATATTTTCTGACAGCTGCCTGTGAGTTCATTTAGATGAATGAGAACAGCCATCCAAGTAACTTGTGCTGCTTTTAAAAATTTCAGGCAGAATTTGCTAACACACATTCTAAGTGAGCTTTTCTGTAAAATGAATATCATTATAATCCATTAATGACTGAGGGTGGGATCAAGTTCACCCAGGTTAGGCACTTAACTTGAATCTAATTTTAAAGCGCCCAGTGTACCAACCCTCATTAGCAAGTAAGTGCCTAAATTCCCCTATGCAGTCAGTGGGGAGAAGTAGGCAGGTTTTTTTCTTCTTACTTAAATGAGACAAGGCCACAAATAATAATTTGCCACAAAAAGACAGGAGAGGAGTGGAGAGGAGAGATCGATATCTCAGTTCCATGTGATAGCAGGGAATTTGATAGATGTTAATGCACAGATAATCCCAGTAAGTTAATTGCTTCTGATTGGTAAGGAAAGGCTAGAAAGGAAACCCAGGTGGTTCTTGTCAACCTGACCAAGAAGACAGACGTATGAATTCACATCTCAAACTTTTGATCAGGCTGGTTCTGCGCATACAGATCTGGCATGAGGTGTCAATAGTAAAGGCAAAGGCAGGGTCTACTTCTTTAGAAAACCAAACCAAACCAAATTTTTCTTAAGGAATTATTTCCTCACTCTTTCAGGACACCTTCTGAAGCCTAAAGCATGGAATTAAAATACTGCAACCAGTAGCAATCAAAAGTCTTTTCAATCACCATTGGGATATCAATGGAGTCTTAAGCAGGGGATTAGAAGCTTATTCTATTTTCCAGACCAGATTTTTTCATAACTAGTTCATAATAATTAGGTTTTCTACTCTTACAGTCATTCAAAACAGAAAGTTTGTTCCTCGCAGATATTTGCTGCTAGACGACACACCATTTGCATCTCAGCTTAATAGAGGAAAAACATTAATGTAAAAAACAAACAAAAAAAACCCACCAAAAAACCAATCAGGCCAAAGATGATAAATCCATGATTTCCAACATTAGAAGCATTGAGCAATCCATGCAGGAAGAGATCTTGGGAGGTCACCTAGTCCACCCCACAGTTCAAAGCATTGTCAACAGTGAATATAGACCAGGATGGTCAATACTTTGTTCCTTTGGGTCTTGAAAAGTTTCAAGGGCAGACATTCCACATCTTCTCCAGGCAACCTGCTCCACTCCACAATGATCCTCATGACAAGAGAAATTCCATATACCAACACAAAACTTCCCTCAATTAGAAGCTCCCTCCCAGCATGCTAGTCCCCAGCATGTAGCGCTGCAGGCAGCTCTACCATCTCAGCTGTGCCCTTGTTGAATTCATGAGGTTGCCACCAGGCTATTCAAAGACTCCTTGTATCCCAGTTTGCTTCTGCCTGCAAACTTGATGAGAGCACACAGTCTGTCTTTCTGTCTCTGCGTCATTGATAAGGACATTAAACAGGACGTATCCTGGGATGGACCCCCGAGGAACACCCCCACCGAGAGCCCAGCAGTACAGACTATTTTTGTAGTTCACCTGTCTAGACCAGAATGTCCCAATTTGGATACAAAGATGCTGTGGGATACTGTGGTGAAAGCTTTGGTAAAGAGAAGACAGATGACACCCACCACTCTTCTTCCATCTACAGGCCTAGTCATTTCATTTTAGAAGGCAATCAGGAGGTCGAAGATGATTTACCCCTGGTAAATCCATGTAGACTATTCTCAGTCACTACCTTCTTCATGGGCCTAGAAAAGTCTTCAAAGACTTGATCCATGATTTTCCCAGGGATCAAAATAAGGCTGATTGGTTGGTGGTTAAACATCAGAAAAAAACAAATTCTTCCATTCTCCTTTTCTCAGGAATTAAAAAAAAAAAAAAAAAACAACAAACTAAAATAAATGGAAATTGAGCAAATGCAGAAGTACACAAGCTGCATTCTTAAAAATAGCTTGAAAGGACACCATTTTATAGCTCCAGGCTATTAAATCAACTCCTTTTGCCTAGGAAAGTTTCATTAAAAATTATAACCATATTTGTTTATACTTCAGCTTATTTAACATGCCTACGTAAAATACACATCAACCTACACAAAGCATTCAAATTGAATACTATGGACTAGATTGTCATCTATGGTCAAGACGTTTTCTCACACATGCTAACACTAACAAAGGGCTTTAAAAGGGATATCAATTTTAGTGTCATGATAAGCCTTTTTACTTTAACAGTCTCCTCAGGAAGTCCTAAAATAGTAAGAGGAGGATACAATTTATTTTTATTTCAATGTGTTCACATTTTCTGTAGTATTATATTTCCATCATGTTAGTGAGTAAGCTCACAGTATTAGGATTCTGCCCGATGATCTGACGTTCAACAATATTTTGGTTTGCGTTACTGTATCTATTGTCACAATGGAAAATGCAGTAGTGGCATTAACCTAAACACTTAGAAAATTAGGCTTCATTCATCTTAACAAGTATACCTTAGAGTATTAGAAGCAGGGAAAACACAAAGCATGAAATATTGTACTGAGATAATCTATGTCGCAAATTTTATAGAATTATTTAACAACACTTAGTATTCTTGATGGCATCTTTGTAGAATACTGCTGCCTTAAGAGAAAATTTAAAAAACAGCAAAAAGCAAGTATATTTTAATCATGTATATTTTTGATAAAATAATAACATACATCTAAATTTAAAAAAAAACAACACCAAAGTCTAAGTATCACAGTTGTGTGTGTCTAACTCCCTGCATAAACAGCTCCCTGATTTTTTTTCCATTGAGTGATTAAGTTTATGAGCATAAAATGTATTTTTGGGCATTTAAGGAGGTGTTTATGCTGAAGAACTTGATTCTTTGTGGAATCAAAGTGGTAGAAAAATTCATGAAAGATCCTTACAGCAACCTTAACTTGGGCTCTTAGGTATGAACTAAAACTGTAATATGTCATGGGATATAAAGTCTTCTGTTGTAGAATTCTGTTATTGAATATGGCTTTGAGGAGGCCTGCAATAGAGTGAGTTTCTTCTCCCTCTGTGCGAAAGTGTACTGTCTTACAAGTCCTCATCACATACCCTCAGGTTTATTTCCTGTTTCGCTTGTCTCCAGCTAATTAGTACAAGGTAATTTACATTTCATTCATTCTGTACAAGAAGCAACTGTAAAAGTCTCTACTCAGAAGTCACGTCTGAGCGACCAGTTGAGTTGGTTGTACTTATTCAGCCCTAGTTCCTACCTGGGTCAGCCCAGTGGGCACTAATGCAGCAGCCCCGTGCTCAAGAGGCAGAGCGCCGGGGACCACAGCTGGTCCCAAAGAGACCATGGGTGCAGAGTATCACCTCACACCTCAGATGTAGTATCTGACTGGGAGAGCTTCTAATCAATTTCAAGGTAGACTCAGGAGGTGAGTTTTAATCAACCTTGATGGTTTCATCTTTTTTTTAACAGCAGGGAACATGTCACCTTTTCTTTTTTACAGAAGCTCAAAACTGTGTAGGCAGGTTAAAATGAGTATGGATGCACCAATGCATGGTTGAGTCCATGGTACATTTAAACTTGAGGTTGGACAGCTAGCTGCATGGCCATGCTGGAATGGCTTTATGTGATGTTCTCAGCTGGGCAGATTTGTACAATACTAAGGCCACAAGGGAAGATTGGATCATCTATTATAGCACAGACTTCAGAATTTTTCATTTGTTTTTTCGCCTTTACTTGAAGATCAATAGGTTTTTTTCCTAAAGCCATATTATCCACAAAAGGCAGCTAGGCTAGATGTGAAATTTTCACATTCCAGACTAGCTATTTCTATTTTATTTAATTGCCATTGCATTAAAAAAAATCCAAAGCAAAACAAAGCAAAGCCTGTGTTACACAATGCTTAAAAGATAATTAAAGAAACTTCACTCCTGGATTGTGACATGCCCTAACTTTAAGCCAAATTTCAGGGTTTAACTGAAGACAATTCTGTCTTGCATTTCTTTCTTTTTATGTTTAAATATTTTTTTCCATCTTGAAATACCAGAGCTGAAACATCAGACTTTTTTAGTGATCAGTGGGAATCTCAGCATGGAATTTCATATTTAAAACATCACTTAAGTCACTTGACACCGACCGAATATGTCCCCATTAAAATGACATTTCACAAATATTGCCCGATTAAGCAGTAGCAGTTGCTATTTGTTGCTGAAAAGATAAATCAGTTTCCTGGGAAAAATGCCAGTAGATAGCTTGTATACTCCACTTACATACTGGATTCTTGATAGATTTGGTGAAGGTGTCTTCATGTTCGTATAATAAAAGCCTATTATCAGTTCAACAGCAGAAAACTGTTTCCATTCATCAAGAAAATAGCAGGTTCGACACTAGTTGCCTTTTTAAGTGAAAGATTGGACATATGCTATGAAAAAATTTCTTGCCATTGCAGAGAAGGATAGCACACTCAAACACATTTTTAAATTTAATTCCACTTCTCAATTCAGTTGTCAACCTCTTTAGAGTAAATTACATAGTTACTATTAAAAAGCATACTTTGACTTGTTCCCAAAGTGATTTTTCAAAAAGTTTGAGCAAAATTCCTTCAGCCATTTTGGATTTATGAGAAGATTAAAAAGTAATCCTCATTCCCTCAACTTCTCTGAACAACATAGTAAGAAAAATTCTAGTGGCTTTTTTCTCTCCCTATGGGAATAATTCAAAAGTGGCTGAACTGCCAAACTTCAAACTTCTATTATTGCTATTTAATACTAATATTCCTTTCCTATCTAAGGCTAAGTGCCCAATTTGATGAGACAGCAAAAAAAGACATTACATGTCAGTCCCTACTTTGAAAAAATGCAAAGTAACAGGTGAGAGGGATTGAAGAAGGGTGAATGATGACAATAAGGGTAGTGACACAAGGGAGGACAAACATTAGCAACAGGTTCTAGTGTCACAGGCATTACTCAGGGCTTGCTGAGGGAAATACATAACAATTAAAAAGTTCTTTGCTAAATTTAAAAATTACATAGAATAAATGTATCAGACATTTTTCCCTTGGAAAGAAAAACAACAACAACAACAACAAAAACCCCAAAAAACAAAACACCCAAAACCAACACCGGAATAAAATTTCTTCCTAATGGTTCTGCTGTGTAATTTCCTCTATCGCTTAGGTATGAGAATGACAAATAGCTCTATGCTTTCCAATTGAATTTCTGGGAGAATAGAGGAGATCAAAGAGGTAACAGACACCTGGAATAACTCACTCCTAAAAAGAAATAGAAAAGGAGAAACAGTCATTACTAGTTGGAGGACCTCTTGGAAACTCTCACATGGGTTTCCAAGAAGGAAATGAGCTACACGGTGTCCAAGTTTGAAGAACTTTTATTTATTGCACTGATTTTCCACCAGCAAGTGCTTGCTACCTATAGGCAAGGTAGCAAGGAAGGAGTAACTGTGCTTGAACATCAATACTTAAATTTTTTACTCTTGCGCAGACCAATGAAACTCTGGGTCTAAGAAAAGAAGTTTCTCAAATGTCTCAGTGTGGAGGGAGAGGTTAAAGATCTGTTTCTGTAGCTAAGAATTAAATGCTGAAGCCTCAGAGTTTTAATCAATTTTTTCAATGAGAAAAACTCCATCAAAATGGGGAATATGACCTTAAACATATTTGAAGTCCCATTTAAACAAGCTGTCATGTATATTTTGTCCTCTTTCCACGTCTTTGAAAAGGAAAGCGACAGCTCTTGCTGGTGCAGGGAGCCAGAGGCAGTGAGACAGCTTTGCTCCACAAATTTTAGTAAAGGTGTTTCTTTAGCAGGGAGAATCAGGTGCAAGTTAACATACACAGAATGTCTTTCCTCAGCAATGATTTGTGTAAACCATTCAGGGGCAGGAGTAAAAAAATGCAATAGCAGCTATCCATTACAAAATTGGCTCTGTGGATTACAGTACACATTGATTGTTTCAGCTTAGGGAGTCTCTTAACAGAGAGAATAAAACTATTTTAAACAGTTTTAAAAGTGTGTCTGCGGTCATAGTGCTGAGTTACTTTCAGATATGATACTGCAATTTTATCCTAACTGTAAATAGGGTTCTTAGTTTATGATGAGAAATATAGACTACAATCCATCATCCTTAAGAATCGATCACTTACATTCACACCTTCTCCTCACACCCTTTAAAAGACATAGAGCCAGGATGAGAAACCTGTGACAGGGGTTGGACATGGTCCACACCTTCACCTCCCAGGGCCCTCAGCTACAGCATTTTTTTGATTTGGGAATGCTGTTTACTGGCTAATGTTAAGGCATGTGGTAGACAAGTGCATGGGAGATGAGGACACGGAGCAGGACAAAAAAAAGCAAGGACGGGACACAATCCAGAGTGACCATATTGCTCTGCAGTGCTTCTCAGTGACCCTCAAGCAGTACATGTACCCTTTATTTTTATGAGTAAATATTTTGGCCGTGCTTTGGCAGCAAAAATAGTGAAGTCTGATATGTGGATTCTGCAGTAAAGGCTCTCTATTCTCCCTTTCCATGCTGGAGAGGAAGCAAATCTCTGCTGCTGTCTCAGGACCGCTGACATTACCATAAAGTGATGGCAAGTCCGACACAGCATACATTTCAGGCAGAAGGACAAGGAGGCAGAGGGAAGTCTTGCCTGGCTCCTTGGGCAATTCCCACTCTGGTCCAGGAAGCATCTTTTCTGCAGTCTGTTAAAAATCAGGGAGAAGTCAGGCAGGTTCCACACCAAACAGCTCCATGCACTTTAAGACTTACAGTTTCTAGCTAAATCAATAGAAGCAAGATGAATTAAGAGCGACTGTGCCAAGTTCTTTAACTGATATAATTA
This sequence comes from Calidris pugnax, assembly GCF_001431845.1. NCBI lineage: Eukaryota > Metazoa > Chordata > Aves > Charadriiformes > Scolopacidae > Calidris > Calidris pugnax. The sequence continues at coordinate 13,594,903 of NW_015094507.1, forward strand.
AATCAGTTTTAAAATGCGTCTTTAGTTACACTGATGTGTTCAGATCAGATCTTGGCCATCTTCTCCCCCTCACATACTTTCAGCCTGAATCCTCCTTGCCAAAGGGGCAATATGATCAAATCTGCATATTCTAATTTTTCAGAGCTCATAATATGAAAGTCTTTGAGAGTTGGTGGTATTTAGGTGCCCAAGTATCTAAGCTAGTTTAACACTGTTGAATCTAGGCCAAATAAGTGCTTTTAAGTTTTCCCCTTAAGCTCTTTGGGCTTCAGTTTTCCCACTTCTGAAATCAGAGTTTTGAAATCAAGATTTATGGTGGGAGAAAAATATCAGCTGCCTCTCACACAGAGATCTTTTCTGCTCTTACTAAACTGCCATGAATCTTAATTCTGAGCAAGAGGTTTTGAGATCCTCACAGCTGAGGATCACTGTTTTAGCACCTTCTGCAAGCTGAAGGGAAAAAAAAAAAAACCCTCAGTACTGTAATTTTAAACCAGCCTATAACATTTCCCTAAGAAGTTATTTGGGATGTAAAATTGTATCACACCAAACTACATCAGACATTTTTTCAGTGAAAGACAAGAAAAATTTACTATTTAAAGTATAAGTATTAATGTTTTAACCAGTACAGATCTTTGCCTATAGTGAATTAACAGTTAAATAATTAAGCAAGAAACAAAATCTAAAATATTGTATGCTGGACTAGCTCCATCCTCCACTTTGCATCCCAGTGACTTTTCCAAGTGTTTTTATCAGACATATTTGTTCTATGAAAATGAAATGTATCTCTGCCTTAAAGTGCATCTACAAGACTCATGTGAGAGTCAGATCTCAACTGGGACCTAAATTTTCCAGACCGGTTTTGCCACATCAATATGAAACACACCGTTTTTTGTTTTAACATTCTGCATATTCTATTTATTCAGCTTGCTTAGAACCCTCACTCTCCCCTGACATCCTGGATTTGAGAAATAATCACTTTGCGGGCTTGCAGCTCACAGTTTTCTCTCATTTAAAACACACACGAGAAGACAAAGCTCAAATTTAAAAAATAAAAACAAAAGAAAAGCAGGGGAGGGAAGTGAAGGCATTTCTGCAGGATACTCCCTGAGCTGCAAATATTTATTCTTGGCATAGCATACATACACACACACACACACACACACACACTACTGCTTCCCACCTGCCTTCATCACCACCCTGTGTGCATACACCTGGGGTGATTGGGGGGAGAATCCAGGCTGGGGGCACCCAGCAGCAGGAACACTCTGAGATGCTGGAAATGGGCTATAGAGCAGAATTCAGTCTCAGGTGCTCACCCCCAGGGTATTCACCCAGGGACAGATCTTGTAAGGTGTTGAGCACGAGCACTCTGGCCCCAATCCAGAAAATCATTTATACCCACAACGAGCGTACCCAAGTTAAGCACGCATTTCCGTGCTTTCCTGGATGCAGCTCAGAGGAAGCAGTATTACTTTTCAAGAGCTTTTTATTCTGTGGCTGATGAGAATGACCTTCACTCATCATGAGTCTGTTCATTATTTAGGGTCAGAAAGAAGATCAGACAGGAAGGCTTTCCTTCCCTTCTGATTTCCAAGGAAAATGTGTGTTGGGGGGGGGAAATCTACTTTTCCCCACTTCAAAAGCTGGTAGATTGCAAGCAAAGAGAATACAGTTTGTGCACTGTCTGTTACAACCTGACCTGTCGTGTCACGGAAATCCCTTACGCATCCGTGGAAGGTGGAAATATTATTTCATTGTATGTGCTAAACTGGGGAAGTTCATTGTTTGAGAAATCTGTCTATAGTGACCATTTAGATATAATAATAATAAACCACTTAAAAATTCTTGTGTGCAGCCTTTCCTTTCTCTGTAGGAAACATCCACTGTCCAGTACACTGGTGCCTAATTGCAATCCACACAACGCTGGAGAAAAGAGGAGTGAGGCCACATTGCAGTCCCTCGAGTCTTCTCTGTATGGTACAATTAAGTTCCTCCACGCATCTGTCTCCTTTTCGCTTTCTCATGTCCTTCCCAGGCAAAAACATTTTGTCCTGAGGGATGGCTTTACAATTTGTTTTGTTTTGTTTTAATTATCTGAAGTGGAACATGCAAAAGTCATTATTTTATACTGTAAAAAAATAAATCCCGGGTTCATTTTTTATTTATTTATTTATTTGTGGTGAGAGAAAAGTTTCTGCTGAAGTTAAAATTAAGTCAATTTACCTGCATCGCAATTAAAGCCCTATTTATTTCTGAGTCAGAAATAGCATCGGTTGTGGTATTAAATGCGTGAATAGCAAACTGCGTGGCATGGGGCCAGGGAGAGGGACAGCCTTAGCAGTCATTTGGTGTGACCGCAGTAAGAGCTGAACAATCTGATGCTCTGGCAGTGCTGAACTCGGGGAAAATGCAGCACTGACTCTCCCGGCTCACTTTTTCGCCTTCCTGCGATAGATATATAATAATTATATTTTACTAGGATGCTGCTGCTAATATAGAGGCTGTAAAGCCATCAGAGGAGCTTTAAGCAAATGTTATCTGTTTTACTGAAGAAATCAATTACACACAGATTGCTTAAACCAGTGACAGGCATAGTAAGGAGTAAAATCTGTTAAGCAGGAAAGTTACAGCCATCAACATGTACAGATTTACATGATATACAAATACGACTGATCAAAGATTTTAGCTTACAAAAATTAAGGAAAAATAAAAAAAAAAAGAGAAATAAAGTCTAGAAAAAAAAAAGGGGGGGACATTTCTTAATGTTCATCTTATATCTTTATATTTTATGCAGCTGACAGGCTCTGCCTTTCTCCATCTCTTCTTTCATTGGCATGGAAAAGAATTGGTCAGGACTCCACTGCCTGGAAGATGGGCAGTTTTGGGGGACGTTGGTCAGTAGTTAATGGCCTGTCCAAGCTTGGTATTCATTAGAAATCTCCCTAGATTATCTGTGCTCTGCCATTTCAGGGTATTGCTTTGGTTAAGAAAAAAATGTAATAGTGCTGTGGCCTCTGCTTTTAATCATATTATCAACTCATTGTTTCTGGGTACAAAACAATTTCTTTTAATTCTAAAAGAATGATTTATAAGATGATATGCATGTTAGCACATATTAACAATTACAACAAAGCATGAATTGAAATTGCTTGCCACAGAATCATTTATCTTTTACTCACAGAGGAGTGTTTGTACATGGTTGTATTGGATGGGGCCACTTTACATCCATATTTTCATTTTTAAGGAATGTGAAGCTGACATCTCTACAACTCGTGAGAAAGTAGTATATAACTGAGCACTTAAAAATAGAACTACTGAAAAATTAGCTACTGCTTCTGGAAGTATCTGCCTTAATGATTCATAAGAGAAAAAAACATATAGTCAAAACCCCTTTGACAAAAAAATCCCTAGTCAGATCTGCCTCTGTCTTGGCTTTTGCACTGCTGATACTCAGAGCATTAAACATCCTTACAGAGAATATCACTGTTCAAAAGGACTGTCAAGACTGTTAATTACTCAGGTGGAGTTAGCATACAGCTCATTAAACCATGTCAAAACTTTCAGTCCTTCTCCACTGTATCAGTCCCTTTAGGGGCTCTCACATCAGGATAATTTGATTCTTAAAAATACATTAATTCAGATCATACATTACACCAACAAATTATTCCACTTTCTTTGTAAAACAGGTCTGATCCAACCAGAAACATTATTGCAGCAAAGACAGTTTCTGTAATTAATATGTAGTGGGTGTGTCTGGTGCAGCAAGGAGCGCTCGCAAGCTGTACTCTCCGGCTAGCGCTTAAAGAATGGGTATTGGCAGACCTTTAGAAGGAACGTGTTTCTTGCAGTAGACATATAAAAATGTTCTGCTATTTGTATGGAAGGCTTATTACAATTGTACAAAGCACTCACAGATCCTCCGTCTGAACCTTGGTTGTGTAGGTTAAAGGTTTGCCTCAATCCCGCTCGGTAAGAGTAGGAGTTCTGTGAAAATGGCCAAAGATCATGCTCCCCTCACCCCAGTGCATGACTTATCAGAACTTCTTCCTTCAGCAAAAAGAAGGCTCTAGAGCCATTTTGGAAAAAAAAAAAAAAAGGGGTTAACATAAATTTTCAGAATTTGCTTTGTGGTTTAGAATCCTACATCTCACTATCAGAGGTGTTCCTGATATCTAAAAACCTAAACCACATTTAATCAGAACAGACTTTTCAAGAAGACCAGGAAGAGCTCCAGGTATTTTGTTGGAGTTTGTAGCCTGTGCAGATGTTTGCCACTCAGGATGCCGGCGTCCAAGTGACACAGAACCTGGGGGTTCAAGTTATTTCAGGAAAGATCTTTAAGAACACTGGAAAAAACTACCCAGAAGAAAAGGTGCAAAGGTGTCCATGTGAGAAATGTTTGTTAGGGTTAGTTAAGTCAAGCAAAACATATTAGAACTGGTGAGTAAACTCGCTGAGACTGGTTTTCTTCTAATGTCTGCACACCAAAGTACAAAATTTTGGTTTGAACCCAAGCCTCTTGGGTTCACAGTACTTTATAATTACGTACATCCTCATCCAAAACAATCAGGACTTTTTTACAGGAATATGAGATTTTCCTTAGGAATATAATCGTATTAGGATGCAGTTAGTGGAAATTTCATTTTTAATTAGGTAACAAAAATAAGTGTGCTTGTTTTTACTGAATAGAAACTAAGGAACCTGACAGTGGAAATATATTTTGCAGGGGTAGCTGGGCTAGTTAGTATAAGACTCACTGCAAACTTTTGAACAAGGACATGATTTTGCTCCTTATGTTCATTTACTCCAGCTGGCTTTCGCAGAAAATCTTTGTGTGGAACTTCTCGCTAGGTCAGCCCAAAGTTTACAAGATCTATGGCTGAGGACTAATCATCTACTACTGAGGAAGACCTAACTCTGTTAAACACATTTCTAAAATGACAATTCTAAAGTGATTTTCAGCTCTTGATGAATGAAAGCCATCATCACAGTTTTAAAGCCTGGTTTGTTGTTTTTAAAATGTGCACTCCACGGGAGCCAAATGCTCATTCTTACCTTGCTTTGCTGGAGAGAAAAAGAAATTCAGAACAAAATGTAGCGGACAATTAAACACTTTCTCCTCCAAAATCTTCGCACTGGTAGAACTACAATAATCTTCAAATTTATCACACCAGACCTCCAAGTGTGATAATGCATCTTTAAAATATGAACTTCAAGCTAAAATATTAAACATGTGCTTCCTCCTCCTATAGGATAAGTGCTGAAATGTCACACACTATTGGGGAAAATGACCCGTAAGTGTTTTTTTCCTCCTACTGGAGCAGTTAGTGTGGCGTGCAGTGAACCAAATCAACAATGTGATTCAAGCTGTCTCTGCAGCGTCATGGTGAAAGAAAGGATAAACTATAAAAACTACCCTCCTACAGCTCTTAGTTCTTGCTTCCCACACTTTAACATCTTCTGTCACCCCTGGCGCTGTTACTGACCCATGCTAAGCTAAACTAAAGGATGATAAGTTTGCTGCCTTTGCCCTTGTCCTAAGGGGCTGCACATTATCCTATCAAGCATCAGAAGCCATTTCTGTGGGATATTTGTCAACCTACGAAGTCCTTTTAGAACAAATGAAATGGGCAGCGAATTACAAAAATGTCATTCTCTAAAGGAAATGGATGAAGGCTTTTGTTCTCCAGTAATAAATAGATGCCATAGGCTTATAACACTATTTTTGTATTATATTTGACAGGGTTACTATTTCCAGTTCATTAAGGAAACAGCTTGAAAACTATTTTTTCATATGCTTTTAAAAATAATGTTTTCCCAGTAATAAATATAAGCAATAGCTTGCATAACGTTAACTTCAACAACAGGATTCATTTCAAGGTACTTGTATAAGCGATAGCTACATATAAAATGACAAGTTTTAAATATATATATTTTCAGCCTATATAGGTGCTTATTAAGATGGTAAGTGATGAGGATATAAGCAATAATGTCTTTTCCCCAATTTTAAAAATATTTTAAGATTGTTTTTAACTTTATTTTTGGTAGACCAATTTTCTTGTGCATGATGGTCTTATGGAACCTCATGATATATATACAATAGGCTAAGGTCAAGCAAAGGAATAATAACTCACTTCCTTAAATGAATGCTTCAAAGTAAATCTTCTATGTTTAATAGCAGTAAACAGAGGTCAGGATGACACTCTCCCAGGCTTGAGAATAAAGCCTGTCTGCTAATATTCTCCAAGAATTACAGCTGCATCTCTGGGTGACAAAATATTTGCTAAAGTGTGTCCCCAACAAAATATTTTACAGTGCTATGAATGTCATACATTTGAATTTTTACAAAAAGCTAAACTGACACAGACATGTAGAAATACAAATAATGGTACTTTGTTACTTTCCTTTGCCATTAAATATTGTGTTAAAAAGATTCATAGAGGATCGTTAACTATTTTTACACACAAGAAGTTCTTTCTGAAGATGCTAACTGAATAAAAAATTAAGTGATATATGATATATTTGCAGCAGTGAACTTATCTGCTATGTCAGTCATAGCATTTAATATGTAAGGTGTATTTCTCTCATCATCCACTGATCAATTATTAAGGAATACTTTATTTACATCAAAGTGCTATAATATTTCTTATGTTTACAGCTTATTTTTGCCTGCAAAATAGTCTTTCAACTACTGTATTGCTGGCATTAGTTATTGTTCATTACAAGTGAACATTTTGTTAATAAGAAGAGCTCAAAATTGATTTTACAGGAAGATAAATCAGTAAACCAGACCATTAACTGGTCCCCTACTTTGTAACTATTTCACTAATTCCAGACTAATTATATTCAGATCTTTATTAGTTAGATCTTTTCACAAAGTAAGCTGGACCTGGACCAAACGTAGGGTGAACAGTGAAGAATATATTGATAAATGCACTCCTTCCTTGTAGTGTATTTTTCAAGACACACACCAGTGCACATTTCAGATTAGACTCTGTCCCTTAGTTATCATTAGTCAGGCAGAGACAACGAAACTTTAGGATGAATAGCTCCCGGCAGCCCACTACATTCCCTTTCTCCCTCTACACACCAGAGCCACGTTCTTCCATGCATGTCCTCCCACCCTCAGGTGAGCTCAGGCTCTTGGAGACCTGGAGTAGCAGCAGGACCCTCCCAAGGTGTACTTTTGGGGGAGTTCAGCTCTCTCCTTTTTTTTTTCTTTTTTTTTGTGGCAACTGGAATTACTCCAGGTTTTCGGCTGAACTGCTGGATTTCTTCTGCTGAAACACAAACGACAGAGGGCTTTTTAAAAATGATGAAATAATTAACTAGGCAAAAAAAAAATGCTTGAAGTGGGAAGTTAAGTTTGATGTGACACTTCTAAACTGCCTGGCTTTTAGGCACTTTTAATGAGAGTCTTGGAAATGAAGGTTAAACTTACAAAATGTTGTTGCAATGGAAGGGGATGTTCTGGTAGGAGTCCTTCATCTAGACTGAGCAGATCCAGTATTAAATTTCTTCCTCTGCCAGATTGATAAAGTCAACAATTTTTCCCTCTCACTGTGATTCAAAGCAGGACATCATCAGTAGAGAGAAAATAACCTATCCCTATGGCTATGACATTTCACTGGGACACTGCCTGTCCAAAATTGCTCAGGAATACCAGAGAGCCAACCCATCCCTTCTGTGAGCTGGAAACACAGTGTGACCACGGGGCTTAACAGGTAACTGAGGAACCACCAGCTCTGGTGGGGACAGGTAGCAAACACAGACTTTTATTTCCTCACAACATATCAATTTCAAACCAAACTAAATGCTGTCATTAGTCCCTAATGCGAATTGATCTGGGGAGAAAAATACTTTTTTCTTCTCCATTACCATTCTTCCCTTAAAGTGGGAGCCCCATGAAACCATATTCCAAGGGGATTTTTGTTGCTCCTGTGTTTTCTGGGGCCAAGCTGCTTTCACTGTTAATAAGAGGCATGAAAGACCATGTTAACTTCACATAAAGGTTAAAACTTTCAGAACATGTTATCTGAATTATCTTATGAAGAATATTATGTCATGTTAAAGGTTATTAGCAGTGTTGAGATCAGAATTTCAGGATGGCCAGATCCTGGATTTTTTTCTGAAATACTGAGCTTCTTGCAGCTCTTATGGATTTTGGGGTAGAAGCCAGCCCTCTTCACCTGTGAAAGCCAGGCCTACCTACTGGGATTTAGCTGCCAAAAAAGGTATTTTAGCAGCTAACTTTAATACACCCAGTTTTAGAAAAAAAAAAAAAAAATCTGTCTTTGATTTTTTAGCATTCATCACTGCCTGCTCTAAAGAGTTTGGGGATATTACTGAACGCTGTCGAACAGCTGCTGCGTTTCACTCCAGGCATGTATGAAGTGATCACCACACAGTTTTTCATACCAATTTGCGAGGTTTGCACAGCACTCTGGGATCCCCTAGATGAAAGGGGCCATATCTCCATTTCATTGCTGATACAGCCAAACCCCCGCTAACAGGCACAAGCTAACCTCCATCACCTGGCCCAACACCCAGCCAAGTTTCAGCCTCTGTGAAGGCTCCCCGACATTAGTTACGCTGTATTATGTGACTACCTGTTATAACGGCCAAAATGATACCCGCCCCTTTGGTGGCTGATAAGAGGGTTTTACTTTTGATAGTGCGTAAACCCATGAAAAGATTCAGAAACAGGAAAAGACCGTCTGGTGCAAGAAGTTTGCCTTTGCAAGCACTCGCAGCACAGCTTTTCCAAAAGTGGAGCTGCTATAATATTAGGCAAGGCTGAATTCTGTACAGGCAAAGTTTAATACGAAGTCTCCAAAGAAAACACCCCGAATAGTAAACATGAAAAGCTACTTTAAGAGATATACTTATTTTATTCTGCCGATCTTACAGTTTCTATTACAATGGGCCTTAAAAAGCTTGTGAAAGTCAACTTCAGGTTTAGGAAAGCTCTTCCATAAATACAGAGGGTTCTGCCCGTGTTACAGCACACCGTGCACGTCTCACAACCAGCTGCTGGTGTGGTGCTTTGGTGGATGGACTGTTACACAGGCGCTCCCACAGCTGGTAAAAATCAACCATTGAGTGAGTTTAAATTAAAGAGGGTATTCATACATACCCACCCACAGTGGTCACACTTAAAAGTGTGGGAGACATTACAGGGTCTTTTGGTTTTTCTTTCTTTAGCCATAAACCCACCGTGCAGGGTAGCTTGTCTGCATCACGTACACACACTCACACACTGTGTTTTTACACATAATAGACAGGGGCAAATAAAACTGGACAAATACTGTAACTGTTGAGATGAATAAGTTCATCAGTTGTTTTTCTAAAGGTCATAGCTAATTCAGAATAGCTGGTATCATTTGTAAGAAGAGTGAAACAGAATTCAAAAGTGTCACCACATTTTGACACAAGAATTTACTTACAAAAGCGTGATCCATAAAAACAATAAAAACCTCCCAGATTGAGCCACAGTTAACTTTGTGAAACTGTAGTAATAATAGTAATAGTAATAATAATAATAATGAATTTGCAGTCATACTTTTCCTTCAAGTTTAAGGATTTCAATATGCTTGACAAACACTAAATATCTGAGACACACAAGTCCTGCTGATAAATCAATTAAGGCCTGGACCCCAAGGCAAACCAAGGGCTAGGACTCAAAACCCCCACTTCAGTCCCATGCAGTGATTATTGCACATTTTTCCTCAAGCTGGGGTAACTCATTCCTCTGCAAGCAAGGGCTCAAAAAGGCAAAGGATTAGATTATGGTTGTGGTTCACTTGAACAACAAAACATACACACAAGAGCATCTGAAACCAATTGGTCTTCATCATGGCTGACAGTGCTGAGTCTTTGTGACTTGTTTGGCAAAAGGGCTAAAGCCAATTAATTTATGTCTTCAGCAGGCGAGTAGAGAAATGTTTTCCTTGGCTACTGATTCATGCACGCTGCCGCCGTGTGACATGTATAAAAGTGGGAGATATTTCCTTCCTCCCAAATCCTTTCACATCTCCAGATTACCAGAGGCTAACGACTGTGCCATGAAATCAAGGTCAGTTCTCATCAATTTCAATGAACACTTTTACAAAGAGTGAGCCTGGTCCAAGAACTGCAGTTTTCATTTACCAAGACAGCTAAAAAGAGCTAATACTTTGAGGAACCTGTGAATTCCCTCTCTTATTTTCAGTATAAAATGAAACTTGACTGAAAGTGAGCATTTCACAGCATTTGTCATACGAGCCCAAAAGTGTAATTTTAATGCTACCAGACAAGAGGGAAACATCTACCACCTCACAGAAAGCGTAACTTAAAGAAATGGACATTATTACAAGGATGCCACAAATGACATTTCACTTACAGACTCAATAACTGAAAATATACTATTGACATTTGATTAGTCAAATCTGTTACTGTGTACAGGACAATCAGCAGCAACAAAATTAGCAAAAAACCAAAGAAAAAATAATAAGGGAAAACCCAACGCACTAGGGAAAGTATTTATGTTCATCTGTGTTCTCCTAACATCATCACACATTGTTTTTCTCACAGTAACTCAATGCCACAGGGCTGTTGGCATAGAAAGGTCTCAGTTTAATCAGCACAAAACATCCAAACAAGTCTTAATCATATACATTACATGAGATAAACATTTACAAAATTAATATTGATGTTGCCTATGCTAGCAAGAAAACCTGTCAATGTGGGAGGAACGTACCACTTTAATAACAGTAACAAATGCTCTGGAGCCGGTGTGTGGCTGAACCACTGACCCTGCTACTACAGCCGAGCGCTTCCCTGCCTCGTTTTTCCCCGGTGGCGTGCTCCTCGTCCATACTGAACAAAGTCACTTTCTCTTCGGTGGAGGAAATCAGGACTAATTTCTTGAAAAACTTGATTTTCCCATCTTCGGTGTTTACCGAGTTGCCTTAAATATATATACTGACACGGAAAATTCTTATTTATGCAGCTTTCATTGCTTTATCCTTACTTTGCATATTAGGATACCGAAGTGAAACCAAGACAGAAACTCATCTGTTCAGGACTGTGAATGGTTTTAATTCCTCCCCCAAGTTTGTGCAGGGGTTCACCTACCCTTACCAGGGCAACCAAGCACAAAACAAAGAAATCATACTCATGGGCACAGGGGACAGAGAGCATGACTTTTACTGAAGCACAGTGAACATATTAAGGCCAACAGGGAACGGAGACCTCCGTGTGTGGGGTACATCCATACCGATGGCTTAGTTCAGAGCAGGAATGTGCTTCTGAAGTGAATCTCCTAACTTCTCCCCTTCAGTTTCCATTGCAGTGCAGTCTAAGAGTGCCTGTGCTCCTTTCCTTTCCTCTGGTGTGCTTTACCCTGTTGAAAATATATGGAGAAGCACATGTAGGGAAAGAACTGAGATAAGAAGTCAAGTAGCATAAATGAAAAGTTAATCATAAGTTTTAACTCATTATCGTCTTTATTTTTTAGATACGAAGTGTCTAAAGCACCCAGAGCCAACAACATGGAAATAGTATAAAAAAGCAGAAAATGAAAGGTGAATGGTGAGGAAATCTACAATCGTGTAGCCACTTTTTCTTGCATTGTTTTTCCCATCCACCCACTTTTCTGTTACTGCTTTTTCACCAAATGGCATACCTCCAAAATCTTTGGGTCATCGCTGTTGTAACCTTCACGTCTATGAAGTTGTTGCAATTCTTCAGGAAAGCACCCATGATCTGCAAGATCCCAATGTCTTCCACCTCCAGTCCCTGCTCTGATTTTAGTTTCCTCCTGGCCCAGGTAATTAATCAGCTTTCATTCTGTACAAACTGGATTGTTTAACCAACCCCAGCTACTTGGCTACCTCTAATTTAACCCCTTCAGGTCTCCCCTACAACGCAGAAAGCGAGCGATACATTGCAATGCATACCCCTACTATTCCTCAAAGGCCACAGAGTTGCCATGGGACACATTCCTACAAAGGTAACAATGGAGAAATATGACTTTTTCTGCCACAGTTCACACACTGCTAAAGAAATGCCATGTACACTAGCATTCATTTTTCATACCAGACTAGTGTGATAGGTAACAACTCACATTAACTTTAATGGGCCTAAACTAATTTACACAGGACTAAATTTGGCCCATAGGAACTATATTAACTGTGATCTTAAACTAATTTATCCAGAACATATAAGTTAATATGTTTATATTTCAAACTGGTATTATAGTACTCAGCCCATTAAAAAGGTCGTCGAAACATTAGAACCTGTTTATTAATATCAAACAATAGCACGTAAGTTTTTAAATTGAGGAAAAAAACAGCAAGCATTGAAATTTCTTCCAGCTACAGATGACCTGTCAGGTCATTTTCTGTAGCAAAGAGTGAGCAATGACCCTGTCACCCTGTAATGAACTACTTCTAATCTGCCTAAAACCATTTCAGGACCCCCTTGTGCGCATTTGCTGGCAGACACCTGATTCTGCCCATCTCCAAACACCTCTCCCCACACACCCAGTCTTCAGACCACCCTCCTGATCTGCCTGCGCTACTGTAATTCGTTCAGGCTTGCCAACAACATGCACTTTACTTATGTAATTTGAAGGAAAAGAGGGAAGAGGGAAAAGAGATGGCTGTTCCTGATGCAGAACAGCATTTTTTCCCCCTTTCTAGTGGGTGGGCAATAAAAGACTTCTGAAGGCAGACCAGGGGGCTCAGCAAAGTATCTGACCCTGGAAAAATACATCCAAGCAATACACTGTGATAAATAATGGGGGTGATGTTGGGTGAGGGGGGAGGAGGGAAGAGGACTGGAAAGGATTGTTTGGTTCACATTTTTTAGGAAACATTAACTCAGCATATAAATTAAAAATGTCCCTTTTACGTAAGTGTATGTGTTTATGTTATATGCATACTTTGTACATATATGAATATATGTTTACATGCTGACTGAGTGGCAGGTATTCCTGATCCACCACGTTATCAAAGAGATCTATTACTATTAAAGATTCATAATCACATGCAGGTGTATACACATACCCCAATAGCCAAATTAGTGCCTACACACACGCACTTACACATCACATACAAACACTGCAAGATATATGGATATAGCCCTGAAAATACACTGCAGGATTCACACAGAGCCACACAGTGCTAGCATTATGAAAAGCAGCAGAGGCTGGCCCAGCTCTTCGGCCAGGGATGTCTGGGGTAACAACCTCACTGAGCTCCAAGGGAGCAGAGGGGTACCAGGGCATCCAGCGAGGCACCCTCACCACATACAAAGAGCTTACCAGTAATGTGTATATATGCATAAACTATATACTTATTGCATGCCAGAGGAATGCACATCTGCATATAGGCACATAAATCTTAAGCACAGAAAATATATGCTAAAACTATAAAAAATTGGCATGCTAGAACTCCATGCTCCCATTAGAGGAGATGAGGTGGGTATTGTCTGAGCTTTTGTCTGCTTTTGGCTGTAATGCAGGCACAGGACTGACTGAGCTTCCCTCTCTAGTTTTGTTTTTTATCTAAACAGGGTGGTGGGATGAGTGCTGAACCTCCAGCAAAGTGTGGAAAAAAAACCCACTTCAATCAACAAGTTCAGTGTTTTCACAATTTTCACGTCATTGTGGGTGATAAAATATACACAGTGTTCGCTTTGGATCTGTAAAAGGCTTTTCCCCCTGCTACAGCTCTAAAGCTTATTTTACATTTTAATACTTCAGACAGTAGCTTGTCCGGCTTCTTTTCATCTCTACCTTTCCCCCCTCTTCTTTCTTTCTCTCTTTTTTAAGCATTGTATTACATGAAATTCAGCCCTTATTTGGCAGGATTTTATGCAGTCTGTGGTGAGAGCTGAATTCTGAAAATGTTCAGGAAACACTGGCTAAGTGGGGAAATTTATTTGCCTGAGCCAGAGATAACATCTTTCTTAGACTTCTTTTTAAAACACTGGCACTTGTCAAGCAGAATTCTCCTGTTCCCCCTTTCCCCTCTCTGTCGTAAACACACACGTGCACACTTATTAAGGATGCAGCAGAACTTAGCTGACACTGTAAGCTGGAGTTTTTATTCATTCTGCTTCTACACCCAGTAGAAAGGAAAAAAAAAAAAGAAATCAGAGATGTTGCAAAAACCCAATTTTTTTTTTCCCTTCCTTTTCCAGAACGTTCAGCCCTTCTCATCCTCTTGTTTTTAAAAAATGATCTGTGCCTCCGGTGCCAGCCAGGCTTCCACATTTTTCTTCATTAGAAAATACATCTGTAAAGCAAAGTCAAAATTTTGGCATTTATTTTTACGGTCACAGGGTAACGTTGTTCACGTAACATAATCTAAAACATAAACAGTGAGGGTGAAGCCATCATTTCTCATCCAGGGCACAAGACAAAACTGAGGAGCAGCAGCGTGTGCGCGGTGATTTGGAGCGCTCTGCCCGCCCAGCACGGCCGCCTGTTACGCATTTTTGGGGGGGTGGGAGGATGGGGATGGGGGACGACAGCTGGGGGCAGAGCAGGTGATTTGGCAAAATCATCTGGGGGTGGCGAGGAGGGAGGCCGGGGCTGAAATTAAAGGTGAGAGTGTGGAAGGAGAGAGGTTTTTTAATGCCCGAGCGCCCGTTTTGAGCGGCGAGCTGAGGTTTGGCTGGGCACTAACCACAACACGCCTCATCAGCTCCTGTCACCCGGCCCCCGGGGTGTCCCTCCAGCAGGGAGCCAGCCCCACCGCCTCAGCCTCCACCACCAGCTCCCTCACACGCCGCCCAGACCCTGCCGAGAAATCAGCATGCAACCCAAGAAAGCATCCTTTCCTCCGGAATAAAAATTAATATTACTTGTCATATTTCATGTCTGAGCTCTTTTCATGCTTTATCCTCTGGTAATGAGGGCTAAATTACCAATATTAGTAGATTTTCATGGCTAGCACAGAAAGAGCTGTTACCAGAATAAATGTTTGCATTGCTTCTGTTGGACACAGGCTTTGCTAATGCAGCTTTGCTAATTATTTCTAAATAGGCAATAATCTGCATCCCCTAGTGCTGGGTAGTGGATTGGCCACGTACCTGCTATTTCCCTTATTTACATGTTTTACAACTTTATCAACTACACTAATTACACTCTGAACACTGTTTAAAATTTTCTGTTAATAGAGATACAATGATGCACCAGAGGATGTGTATTTATGCCATAATTACGCCTCTGTTCCTGCGATGCAGTCTCCAATTAGCTGTCGACGGTGGCACAAGCAGCTGCCTGATATTCTAAAGCAGTGAAACATCTGCACGGCGGATGATACGCTCACATGGATTTTTTTTTTTTTAAGCCTAGAAATTTACACCCAAGGGAGTGCAGACAAATAGGAGCCTGTCATGTGTAGGGATGATTAGAAATCCTCACCATGGCAACATTGGAGCAGCCATGTCACAGAGTGAGGGGACACATGTCTAGATGAAGGCGCTAAAAACATTTGCCTTTTTTTTTTTTTTTTTTTTTTTTTTTAGCTCCAGCATTCCCAACTTCCCTCCCTCCCCCTCTCCTTTTCATATTCTTCTCTTTGCATCTAAAGCCAACCAAAACAGCAGGTGAAAAGGCCAAAATCTGCAGCCCATGCAAGGAATATGACACAGTAGATTTAGTGTCAGGAAAACAGCGAGCAATCAGAGGATGCTGCCAGGCATCCACTGGATATTTTCTTGCAGGTGGGGGAGGGAGAAGGTGCAAAAATAAAGGAGAGAAAAAATATGGGCATCATTCAAAATAAAGCTCCGATGTCTTGATCCTAGAATGACATTTAATAGATAACTTCCATTTAACCCTCATTAACAATTTTTCTCTGACTAGTTGACCAGGCAGCGTGTACTGATGAGGGGAGGAGGGGAGGGAAAGGAAGGTGGCAGCCTGGTGTAAGCCTCTGCTCCCAGCATACCATTTCAGCACCCAGCCATTGTATGGATAGAAAGTGTAACAGCTGACAGACTCGCTGTATTCTCATCTTTATACCAAAAATCTTCATTCTACAGACGAGGACATTAATTTTATCAGGCTCCTTCTAGGCCATTGCCATTTGCAATGCAATATCAATTTCATATAATAAAATCATTATAATTAGTCAAGGGTATCATTCAAGAGCACAGGTTTGCCTGAATTGCAGGGAGATGGCGTTGGTTTGGATCCAAACCTCTGGTTCTTACCCCATCTACCTGCCCTTTCTGTGACTGGCCAAACAGATATTTCCACCAACACGTTCAGAAAAAGCTCCAGGGTGGTCCAGAAACCTTGCAAAGCCAGCTCATCTTGTAAGATTTCCTTCATTCTGTCGGATGGAGAATTTGAGAGACCGGCTGCACTTGCCTGAGAAGAGCTCACAGCATTTTGCTCTTACTGGATCTTGAGCCACAAGCACCAACTCTAAACTATTGCTTCTACCTGTTTTTTAATAATGGTGTTTTAGTAAACATTTTATTTCAAAACCACCGGCTAACCTCGATGGCACCTGAAATATTTAGCGAGGCCTTTATTTTAAACACAGAATTAATGATTCTGAAAAGGATATATTTATGGTTTTAGTGCCTGGAGATCTAATTGATCTCCTGAAAAAAAATCAGCGTTAGAGCAGATAGCTTGTAAAAATTGAGTTAGGGAGCTGTGGAGGAATACTTTGGTAACACAGAATCTCAAAAATGAAAGTGGCATCTACGCCCTGAGAGGCTGCCACACCAACAGACACCCCTCAGACCCCAGCGCCAGGCTTTGCTCCCAGCCCCTCCGCCTGTGCCGTGGAAGTCAGGCCCCTCGTGCTACTCCTAATTAAATTCCCAGCAAAATAAGTAAATTAATTAACATTTTCTGACTTCAGAGCATGTGCTCTAAATATCTTGAGAACGAGCAACTAAAACATTTTCGGGAGGTAATGAGGAAGTTCCCCGTTGTAATTAGCGAGCGGATGCGGGGAACCTCTGCCTGGCATTACAGGGTACCTGTGTCACCATCCCCTCTGCATAAATTTCACTTGTTATTCACTGCGCATACCTTGTTTTGCTCAGTTCTCATACAGGAGAGCATGATATTGAAGAGCCACTATGTGTCAGTGCAAGGACAGAGTTTATCTGATAAACAAGTCATTTTTGGAAACTGCAGATGCTCCTACTGTGAAGCATTAAACGTGGCCCCTCTTAGATACACAGAATGGGGTTCTGGTCGACTGAGCACAGGCTGATAAGCTCTGCACAGCTCTGAATGCTGTTTGCCCACATACTAATGTTAAACAAAAGAACTGCAGACTGCAGAGAAAGGATGCGGGTCAGACAACTAAATTGCTTAAACCCTTAGGCAGCCTTCTGAAAAGAAAAGGCATGAAAGAAGCTGATATGAGCTTTTATGCAGAATTGTTCTGTTTATTATCCCTGTTAAGAAAATGATGGCAAGTATCTTGTTAAACTATATATTCCCAAATAAGACAAGAGGACAGCCACCTACTAAACAAGATACAATATGCCATTGGTCATTACATGATCAGCCATATATCTGTTTTATGCTATTTTCAGATTATGAATATAATAAAAATACAATAATAAAGCTGTACAGGTAATAACAAATACTGTTAAGTTAGATTTTTTTTGCATTAAGTAATCTGATTTGTCATTGGAAGTTTGCAGGTAATAACAGTCTGTCATTGTAGAAATCTACTTCATGTTAAAATTTCACCATCTTGTATTAAAACTTTGTTAGAGCACAATTGTTATAACTCTATTCAACTGCATTACGTGACAACTTAATAATAAATCTATGACAAAGTATATCACCGCGATAACATCTAAACTTGCCTTGGATGAAACAGTGATATGATTTTATTACAAGATTTCTCCTATTGCTAGCACAATAAAATATTGAAAAATAACACTTGTCTGGAAAAATGGAGGGGGTGGGAAAGCATACATGTCTCTGTGGAATCTGCACTTTCCCTGAAGCCTGCTTAGGTTGCTCACCCCAGACATCAGAGGAGAGTCTTTGCCTTTCATTGCAGTCTGTTTCCCTCTCCGTCTCTCTTGCACACACACGTGCACACACGTGGCACGCATGAAGTGGAGCAGAAGGGTACGGAAGGCTTGGGATGCTGAACTCCACCTATCAGTAGATGAGCCACTGGCAAAGCCAAAGGGTGGAGAGGCTGCATCCGAGATCGTGGTAGCCTGTGTAATGCAGAGACTGTGAATCGCCTGTTTATCAGGAAAAACAGGAGAATGCCTCACACTCAGAGACTCATAACAGTAACAAAATTAAACCCTCCGCTTTTTTATTAAAAACATATATAAGACATCACAGGATTCCATTGTCATCTTCCTGACATATGCCTCATCTGATTACACATGAAAACCATTCCTAAAGAGGCATTGCAAGAAGGCGCTGTGATTATCGATTTGAATACATACGCACAATGCCACTCGGCGTTAGCGCTCGCCGGACTGAAAGCTCCTGCCTCGTAAATAAAGTAAGCAAATTTATTACAGAAAGTAGCATATCTCTGGTCACCAGGAGAACAGCTTCACACCTGGAACAACTCTGATTCATACGTGGCACAAGCGCCAAGAGAGTGTCTTTCTGCAGAGTCCCGGTACAGTCTAAAACCCATAAGGAGTCAAGAACCCACTCCAACCCCTTTGGTCCTTAAAAGTGTGCATCAATCAGCGCAGCCCAGGATGGATTCCAGCAGCATTCCCAGCCCTTCTCGTAGCACACCAGTGGTGGGGTAGGGTGCACGGCAGGTCAATTCAAACAAATGGAGACATTGCTCAAGGGCAGACAGGAGATACCACAGCTTAGTAGTAATGAAGGAGCGAGACCATCCCAACAATCAGAAAAGGCTCACTGGACAGAGCCGGGGAGTGAGCCACTTACACACCTCTCAGGTGGAAGTAAAATACTGCATTTTTAAATATATTTATCAAAAAAAACCCCAAAACCAACAACCCCTGCCCCCCCCCCAAAACAAAAAAAAAAGAAGGTAGCATTATTTATGCTATGCTCTGAAGTTTTTTAACTTCTACATCCGGAAAGCAAAGTCAAGCCATCAACTCAGGTGTTGCAGCTGTTTCAGAGAAAGAGAGAAAAGGTGGCATATTGCTTTTTGAAATATCTTATCTGGTACTCACCCTCTCAGTGAGAGATCCCCTTGCTACGTGTGATGCATATATCCAAAATAATGTTGATTTTTTTTTCAGTTTGGTGAATGGGGAAATTGTTTAGCTTGAGCCAAAGGTGATCTGTTTATCCCCCTAAACAGATGAAAAATAGTGCATATTGAACAGAATATTTAGCTCCACAATATTTTTTGTTTTGTTTTGTATGCTTAAACCTTGTAAATGTAACAGTATTGAAAACACCATTTCAAAATACAAAACTGAAAGTTTTAATTTTGAAAAGCACCTAATTGACTATCACAACATTAAGATTTCTCACAGGGCTTTTCCATTGGAACCAATTACTTATTTCACCTAGATTTTCAAATAATCTTGGTCAACCCAAAGTAGCCTGACAAGTGGTAAGAAATAGCCTGCTTTTATTCCACACCCCTGCCCAACAAAGTAAGGAAGTGTAGCTGTCAGTACGTTCAAAATGAGAAGCAGGATCAAAGAGATCAAGGCTGCCTCTGCATTGTAGTTTAGGTTGCTGGGCCAGAGAGCAAGTTATATCCTTGGACTCCTGATCCCCAACCTGTCACCCGCATTATGGATTAATCTTGCACCTACAGTTTCTGGGTGCTAAGAGAGTTTGGATTTGAGCATGAGCTATTGTGGACGTGCCTTCAGTCGTCTGAACCCACACGGGCAGCAGGAATTGAGCCCTGTGCCTGTATTTGCCTGAACACATGCACATAGAAAATTCATACTTCATTCACTGCTGTTTTTTGCTAATGCTTAGCACTTCTGGCTCAAGTTGTTTTTATGGAGCCTTGTATACAGGTTCTATTCTGGAAGTGGATGAGACCCATACGATCTGAGGACTATATATACCTCCTGCTGTTGCAGATTTATTGCAGAATAAATAGTCCAGTACAACCTGAAAGGAGCTCACAGGCACAGCATCTGGTACTGAACTGTCAGAATGAGTGCTACCTTTAAGTGACACACTACATGTACACTCCCTTAGATTCAAATTATTTTTAACAGTAGGTGGTTTCATAATTCATTTGACGAAAAATTATACAGAGCTAACTACCTTTTTCTGAGACTAAGACCTCTCTTGATTTTATTTGTTAGGGTGGGGAACAAAAAAAAAAAAAAGGACAAGCTTTATGAATGCCTATCTTACTTTATTCTTCTCTTTTGTCTTTCTTTCTCTTGGGGCATTATCCAGTAAAATGCTGAGCATCCTTGATATGTAATGTTTCCTGTGGGACGTACACCTTTCTGTATCAGGAACATTACTTACTTCATCAGAGACAGACTGTATCATCCTGCAGAATAATATGTAATTTATTGGATTTTGCAAATTTAGAGGTTTGCTGGGATGTAATGTATTTCAGTGTGTTTCCGCATATATGAAACATTCTGTGCATTTCAATGGTAGTGCTGTAAATTAATGAATCTACAAAAAAATTATTTTTTTTAAAGCCAGATAGAGCCTATCCATTGCTGCATCATATGAACTTTATCCCTCTAGCAAGCCTACTCAGAAGAAAGCCTTGTATAGTAATTCCCAGATGGTGAAGAATTGTTTTTATATTTCAGTTAAGGACTGAAATTGGGAAATTTCTCTTTCACACCTCAATTTCTGTGTAGCTTGCACTATTATGCTCAGCTGTATTATAGAGCAAGAAGCCTTTAAAATATGTAAATTTCCAGATGAATTTCTGAACAGAGAATGGTCGTACAGACTCAACACATTCCAAAAACAGAGAATGTCAAAAGAAAGGAAACAGATCAAAACACTGTTTTTGACATTACTTTCAATTAAAGCTGCATCTGTGAGGTCCACATACGCTTGGTGAATTTTTAAGGAAAGAAAAGACATGAAGGAATTATTTTATACTGGATGGTGGAGGAATACCAAATAAATGGCAAGCACTATTTCAGTACATTAAAATCCCCTCTGGTACTGATTTCAGAAGATCGCTTTCACTGTGTTAATCCCAAAATTATGCTATTCTGAAAGGAAAATCCGACTTCCCAAATTTTAGAAAAAAGCTTGAAAATCTTATGAATTAGATGAAAGAGAATATTGTCTGCATTCTTATTGTACCTCAGGGTCGCATTATTTTTTAATACTGTCTAAATCAATAAATTTACTAATTGATGGAGATTCTATTATTTCTTGTAGGATATTCCATGGCAATTCCAGATTTTAAATACCTGTTCTTTTTAGAGAAAAACTGAGTGCCAACACAACTGTACATTTATGTGAACAACTCCCTCAATACTGCATGCAAATGATGCATTTTAGCATTCAAATGAGCATTTAGGGTTTTAAGCAGAAGTTTACACACAAGTGTGTGACATATGTATTCCTTTATATATAGCTAGTATGAGAGAAGCCTATCAGCTCAAGTTAAAGACTATAAAAACAATACAGAAAGTAAGAGGAAAACAAGCCTTGTGGGCAGGAGTGTTTAAAGGTTGGTCTCTTTCACAGAATAAGAAATTTTCAACAGAAAAAAAAATACAACAAACAACAAAAAAAAGCGAAAAAGATCAACAAAAGCCCAACTTTAAAAATCCAGAGCAGAAGCTTATTTATTTCTGTGTCATTTACATTTTTGACACCTCTTGGTTCTTAGAGCAGCTGACTTTTCCATGTCTAGGTCTTGGGTGAGATGTTTTCCCAAGGGTCTGCCCCACTTGGTGCAAAATTCCTGTGCCCTGTGGGTGCAATATACAGTGTCCTTGCCAAATGATGCTAAGAGCATGGGTTCACAGGAGTGGCAGGAATTATCCGAGTTGGCTCTAAGATCACCTTGCCAGCAAATTTGACCTGACATCCCCAACCGGAGTTGATATATATGCAGTAGTTACTCAGGCTAAACTCCTGATCAATATGTCAGATTTTAAAAGTGATTGCAACAAAGTAGACCCAGGATTATGAGGCACCTGCATTCACAGAGGCTGTGGAAAGACATGCCTCAGACCCTTGTATTTTGCGTGTCATGCTTGATGACGTGATGAAAGGTCTGAGCATAAGGCCAACATTTCCACATCCAGTTTAGCTGTGACCCATTAAGAAGATCAAAAATGTACAATATGCATAAAAAGCTGGCTAATAAAGCATGTACACACATACACACATACACAGGCTTCAGCTACCCAGAACACCAACACTTTTTGAAAACCACATGAACCTCCCAAACTGCACCATAAACATCCATTAACATGATAATACCCATTAATCCAGCCAAACACAACTCATTTGTCATCTTTCTGTTGCAACCCATCTGTGAGCGTGCAGGAAGGGGAGGGGGGGAATTCACAGTCTTATCTGTCGGGGGATTAGCTTCACAAGAAGGACTGATTTTAAGTAATTCTGTGGTAGGAAAAAGCTCATTTGTTTCCATTTATTGAAGGATCTTTCTAGTATTGTACTTTCATGATCTTACTTAAGTCTTAAGCAAAGTAGTTGGAATGGGAAAAGAATAAAAATGTCATCCAGCATTCAAATTTTATTTTTGATGTTTGCATCATAACTCCCTTATGTTTTTGTTTTCTTTGTGACTTAAGAGATGCGTTTTAATGGCTATATTGATCTCTGATCTGGTGGGAAGCATTTCTAACTTGAAAACTCTGTTTTTCCATACTCTGTTGTTTGCATAGATCTCTTCCCTCGGCTATGAAGAGGTAAATCCATAAGGCTGTAACCTAATGAAAGGCATCCTGACTATAGAAAGATTGTTCATGACAAAGTATAGATCAACACAATACAATCTCTAAACAATGTAAATAACATGTAACTTAGCCTTTTTCTCTTACAGGTGTTGTTTTTATTCTACATTATCACAGATCTTCCTCTGTAGGTCCCAGAGAGAGAAGCATCTTTTTCAGTCTAGAAGAGGCAGAACATAAACATTTGGTACAGTCTGAATGAGAAGTAATATTGGTTAAAACTATCTGAGAAAATAAAACCAGCATAGAGGACAAAAAACATTATTTTTTTTTCTTGGGATTTTATTTTAAGCACAAAAAATCAATGTAGGTGTAAATCTTATTTCAGTCCCACTGAAGAACGTTGAGGCTACAGAGATGGTCATTTCCTTCTGCTGCAATGAAAGAATTGCTATGCAACTCTGTGATAGTCAAGAACCTAGTAGCTGTGTAGGAATATAAAAATATGTTAGTGATGGGTTGAATTTAGTGCTACATAAAAAGCAACGTAACCTCACACACAGAAATTTAAAAAAGCAAAAGTTTATTTACCAGCTCAATTTCAAAGGAGTTGAAGTGAGGTTTTTTCCCCTCAGTTCAAGAATAACAATTTTTGGCAAATATTTTGAAAGAACGCAGTGTGAAACTGAAAGAAAAAAAGGGAACTTGTTTCATAAAGTTATGAATGAAGAAACAGACTGTAGAATAAGAGCTCAAATCTAATCTTATTAATGGAGTTCATGTACAAGAAGCGCTAGAACTTTGTAAATATTATCCCAAAACATGCTATGGAGATAGGACTGACCTTCAGGTGGGAGATTAATAGATAGAGCAATTAGCTGAAGTAGAAAATCTAGATTTGTCTTTTACTCACAGTAATGTGGTTAGCAGTTTTGGAGACTTGCACCTTCTTCTTTCTCTGTTGAGAACATTCAGAAAAACAATGTTAAGGTCTCTGCATGGCTACTCAGCTGTTTTTGCAAAGATCAAACTATAGGTATTGCTCAAATGGGTATGAGGAAAGTTATGTCTGATACAGTCTTCAGAAGTAAACTATTTATTACAGAAAGTCTCTCCTTTATAACTAAAAACTTATGTGAAGTTAGTACCTTCTGTTGTTTGGGGAAAATAAAAAATGTGTGTCTGTATGACTCTGTATGTCCATGTGTAAACAGTATAACTGAAATGATGCAAAAAGATCTGGTCAGCCTCCAACATTTAACTACTAAAAAGTAATAAAGAGGATTTTTCTGTTTTCTTTCTTTAAATTCTTTTTTAAGAGTGGCAGTAGTATATGGGCAGTAGAAACAAGCTAAAAATAAATAAATAAATTCCTAATTATCATGTTTTCAGCAGTCTTGTTTAGTATTTCAGTTCATCCTCCCCTGCATGATAAATTGAAATCTGACACTGAATTAGTCTAATTGATAAATACAACAAATTGTCCATATCAAAACCTACGTGTTCCAAATCAGAGAGTAAAATAACCAAGGCATTATTTTTGTATTAGTGATTTTGTATGTAGTAGGAAAATCAACTGAGGAGAGCAGGATAGTATTTAAGAATGATCTTTTTAGTGATTAGAAGTTCTAAGGGGAAGATTATAAATAAAGGAATGATGTGATGGAGGAAAGGGTCATTTGTTTCAGCATCAAATCTCCAATATCTGCTTTTCTCCCACCCACACTTGTTCACTCCTGTCTTCACCAAAGTCATTATATTTTGTAATCAACAACCATCTAATTCTTCAAAAACAGAAAATTCCTTAAAACCAGAAAATTTCCTCTAATTGTGGGCCCAAATTCATTGTATAAGTAATTTTCAGATCTCTGCGGTGAATGTGAATGGAAATAAAATCTCCCTTTTATATAAAATTGTTACAATGATAAATTTACATTGTATTCATACATGAATGCAGTCCCTGCTTAGTTTCAGCGTATTACATGTATTTGTAATGGAATTGTTCCCATTTCAGTACTTGTGAACAATATCCTTTATATCGTTCGTTCGAACGAGAATAGACATTATGAGTCCATTAATGGGCAAGATTTGTCCATACAATACTCCAGGGAATTTTCATGTAAATTTGCATACTTTTCCTAAATATGTATGCGAACGTGAAAGATGAGACTCTTAGACATAGAGGATGTATCATTAGAGATAGACAAACTGATCTTTCATCCCTCACAGACCTGGTACTACACATGTGGTAAATTGCATTTGCTGTTTCTTTTAAAGATGACAATCCTAAATTACCAGACTTCTAAAGCTTACTCAAAATTGGTAGTGATCATGAAGGTTTTGTCTTTCCTCAGTCAAATAAATACAAGCTTGCTTAAGCATTTAGGCGCCTCCACAAAAATAGTCTCTCTTTCAGGAGAGCTGAAGAGAAAAAAGGACAGAATAATGAACACTAATTATGAGACATGGTCAACGTCTTTGAAAAGAATCACCTCTCTTTGAAAAAAAAATAATCCTCTTTTATTTGGAAGTTTAAAATTAGGCAAAATTAATCCAGGCCAATGAACTGAAGTTTAACTTCAATAGCCTACCTTCCTTTAACAGTTTTCGTTCACGTATTCACCGTAAAAAAGCCTTAG
Source organism: Calidris pugnax (assembly GCF_001431845.1). Lineage (NCBI taxonomy): Eukaryota > Metazoa > Chordata > Aves > Charadriiformes > Scolopacidae > Calidris > Calidris pugnax. Next base: position 13,620,372 of record NW_015094507.1, read on the forward strand.
AAAGTATCCAGAAAAACATGCCTGAGCATTGTATGTAAAAATGGTAAAATGGACATTTTCATTTTATTCCTTCGAGGTCCTTTCTGTCTGGGGTCTCCCCCTGTCTCTTTTCTCACCCTTTGGCTGCTCTCAATTTTAGGCAGAGACCAGCCTTTCTGTTCAGTGTGGGACATCTATTGTGACTGTATCTTGGTCCCTGAACAGTGCTCTTAAATTGTAGCAGGAATAATGAGCGGTGTGGTTACACTACAGGTGAACAATGCAAAAACAATAGAGTGTTATTGGTGTCCACATGTAAGAATGAGTCGAAAAGTACACAGTAAGGAAATAAACGATGCTTTCAGTTACCAGGGCAGGGACAAAAGCTCTCAGCCTGCACTCTTAACTTCACTAAATACATGAGGCGAGGGGTGACACAGTGGTAGTGACAGCTTCACATCCCCACCACACAGTGCTGGTTTGCTCTGTGGCAAGCTAGTGGGCACACTACCGTCGCTCTGCACTTGGCATTGGGACTCCTCTGTGCCTCAAGTGGCTCTTCCAGTGCTAAGAAATACAATTATTCTTTATGTCTGTTTTTTCTGAGTTCACAGTGTCTGGAAATAATGTGAAGGTTGTGTTGCAGCCCATCAAAGTGGTGCTTTCATCTCATCAAAGCAAGTACATATGTTGCAAGCCCTGGGATGTACTTTAAGGTGTGGGTGAAGGTTGAAGACGTTTCAGTGATTGGGCAGAGGACTATGGAGAATAGCAGGAACCAAAGCTGGTGTTACCTAGCCCACGCTACATTTTGGAATCAGTTTCAGAACAAAGTATCCCCAAAAATACTCTTTCTCCCAAACAGAGTAGGTTGCAGCAGTCCAAGCAGATGCAGGCAGTAAACTGCCAATTAAAGCCATGTGGCTGACCACAGCTGAGGTATCTGAGCATGGCTTCCTTTATTTAGCCACGTAGCTGTACCAGAATGATGGTTTCATTGGGATTATGCTAGATTAAACTGCTCAAGAGCTATTTGAAAAGACCTGATGCCTATCGAGAATTGATAACTACTTGAGAAGATCCTGCCTTTCTAGTGGATTGTGTACTACTGACGTGTGACATATTTATTTTAGCTACAAGCTATTTTTACTACAACCTGCCATATTTTAGGAAGAAAACAGATGCTTTCATTAGGAGTCCTGCAGTAGAGAAGATGCAAGTAAGTGCAAAATGCTATGGAGAACAAGGAGAGAAACAAAAGTAAGTATGAAGATCTGTAGACAGTTTGTGGTGAAGTTTGAAAGTGATAGTAGAGAGGAGCAGGCACAAATCTCGTTATTTATTAATTGGATTTGTGCCTGCACCTGTTGCACATATATTTGAAAATACCTGCCTTTGCAAAAGGTAGATCATTTCTTCTTGATACTTTTACACTAAGAAACTGATGTATAATCTTTTTAAGTTTTGTATTTCTGTGCATTTGATAAATTGTTTTGAACATTCTTGAGTCACACATATATATCTCGTCGCCTGGTTTTTCAAAATTCCCTGGTATGTTATTTACCATAGTCTGTGCAGGGCAACTCTGATTTTTGTTCCTCTGGTCAAGGAATTCTTATGAAAAACACATATGCACTGAGGTGATGCAACTGGCAACATGGAAGGGCATGCACAAATAGCTAGGATAGCCCACACGAAGGAAGAGAAGTGGAATCTGTTTAATTGCTTAATTGGTCAAAAAGAAACCTGTCATGAAGCATTTGTTGATACTAAATTCTGGTCTATGATTAAGATCACCTTTGTACCTGAAGGTAACGAAGTCAATGCCTTAGAAACTTGAAAATTTAATGTGGATTAGTTAGTCTGCTGTTTATGGCCAATTAAAAACAGATACAAAAGTTCATTTCTATGTTTAAAAGAATGACAGAGAAATAAAAAGTGGCCAATACGGAGAAAAGGAAAGGAAAAGAGGACAGAAAAAGTAATTGCACAAGCTATTTATTGGAATGAAGAAAAATAACTTTGCTACATGATATGAAATGGTTTCTTTTGTGCAGATTTACTATTCCATTTATTCTTAAAACAAACCAACCAGAGACACTTACTTTAGGAACAGAAAAGTTGCTTATTTCTATACTGTAGACTTTAACAGAACTATGGGCTGATGGTTTCACAAGGCATCAGTCACACTTCCACAACATTTGCTGATATAAATATAAAAGCTTCATTTTAAAGGATAAATAAAGCAACAGTATTATCTAAACAGGGTAAAATTTAACATCCTTGTGGTTTGTGGAAATTTTTGATGTGCCTGCTGGCTTTTCAATAAAAATCAATTATGCCTTAAATGCGAGCGGTAGTCAACATACTACAGACTATAAATTCAATTTCATACTCAGAAATATGGATTAGCTGAACTTGATGCCCTTCCATTGATTTCAGAAAGCAAAAGCTGATAAGGTAAATAATAGTAAGAAGCTCTCTGACACTCCACATCAAGTTCCGGATTTCCATATTATTTTTGTAAGAACTTTCCAGCCACCACAATATCCTCCTTGTGAAATATGTATGATGAATAGATATTATATGGATTGCTGATTCATCTCTATTTACAGAATGGATATTTGGCTTTTATAATGCAAGGTGGGAACTGGATAGGAAATGAATATACTTATTTCTTTTAGCTCCATGCGAGGTATATATCATCCAGGGTGAATAAAGCTGGTGAGTAATTACAGAGCAGTCTGATTAAGCTCATGTTCTCTAGACTGCAAACTTTTCTAAATAATGTTTCTAGACATAGGGTAAGCAAGAGGAAACCAGTCTCTTTAACATCCAAGAAAATTTAAAGCTGCTGTAAATTTAAAACAAAACCAGCTCTCTGCTCTCTGAGCAGAACATCCGAGACTAACATGAATTACAGAAATGTGCTGTAGTTTGAGAGGGAAAGAGGCAGTGATGTTAGAACTGGAAAATATAGGAGGGAAGTTAGTTCATGAACTAAAACTTTGGATTATTTCTCAGGAAGACCCAGTCATATCTGAAAAAAAATTCTTCCCTTCCTGAAACTACAGAACGCTTGGGCTGTAAAGCTTGTGTTCTTTGGCTTTCAAACAGGCCTCAGTCATTCTCCTTTTCAAAAAAAATCTGATTCATTCAGGTTAAATCCAAAAGGCAGCTTAAGTAGACTTAGCCCGCAAGGACTTGTTCTTACCTTCATTCAAAGGCTTGTCATTACTTTGACTCTCAGTTACAAACACTGCTTTCTTTTGTCACACATCCAGCATGTTGAAAGAGACACTGTCAACTTATATGGGCCTTTCTCAAGGAAAGCTGAATCCCAAGGAACATCTGTGATAGACATACGGATAATAAAACCTTTTTGAAAAACCCCAACCACTGCTTAGGACCTACTGACACGAATAATGCTTACAGCATTGCAGAACCATCAACATTTAAAATCTCAGCACTATGTAATTGAAAAGGAACTTAAAATGCCTATGCCCTGTAATTTCAGGAACTGTTTTAGAAAACCCAGAACTTAATTCATCCCCAACACATGATTTGCATATGGTACTCTGTCAGCTCACTTCCACTGGTAGCCTCTGCCCTGGACTGTCCCCAATGGGGCTGTGCTGAATCTGGCTGAAGAATATATTTTTTGATGGTTCACTACAGCAATCAGTGCCATCTCCTGCTTTTACACCTCATGGGTAAAGACTGAGATTTAGAAGATCTAAATGTTGTTTCTATCTCTCCTGTTGGCTCTGGCACTGGCTTCCAGAATGGCACCACAGCCCACCAAGCTGAGGTGGCTCCGCTTAGGAATGCACCAGCCATTTCAGCCATTTTATCCCCTTCTGACACCCTTTGGTGTGTACTGGGGTTGTACTGCCTTTGAGCTGGACAGGGAAACCAAATGCATGAAATGGCCCTGGGCCAATGGAGAGGAACTTCTTGCTGAGGCTGTGCTCAGAGCCATCTTCCCTTCACAAGATTTCAGATGTGCCATGCAGCTGCACGTGGTGCCTGAGGAACCCCATCCAGAAGACAAGCAGCAGATGCACAAACTGCAGGCGGTGGGACGGGGACTTGGAAAGAAAGACCCCCAAGTCAATCCCATACTTCAAGGGTGAGAGACATGGTCCACAGGGCCACCTGCTAAAGTTGTTCATAGTGTGTAGTGCACTAGCTCCCTAATATTCGCTTACTTAATTCTAATTTAATTCCTTCTTCAAATTCCTCTGCAGAACTTATTTCCAGCACAGGCCTCTGTGGATTCTGCCTTTTTATATTAACTGAATGAGTTAATTTATACACCAAACTACTTTAGAAATGATTGAAAGAAACCTGCATTATGCTTATCTAACAGAAGCATATCAACTTGTATTGTTATAGATCATTTGCTTTCCCATAATTTCCCATCTTTCCCTCTGGTCAGTCTTAATGCAAGTCCCAATCTTAAAAGTCACACCATGCAGCGGTTCCCTGACAGAACCAACTGAAACTTGATTTTCAGGTGTTCTGCTTTAGAGGACTTATTCTATAAAGCAATATATTCAACATGTGTACCCTGCTACAACACAAGCTTTTAATTTTCATTTAAATGGAGGTATAATTACATACAGTTCTTGCACTGTAACTGTTGCAAATCACATCCTAAATACGCAATTGTGTTAAATCCTGATTAATGAGATTTCTTTGTAAGCTAGACATTTGTTGTTAGATTTATATAACAAAGACAAATAAATCTAATAAAACAAAAAAAAAAAGCTCCTGATATTTCTTTATATTGTTCCGGAGTAGCTAAAGTATATACAGGAAAAATATACGGCATTGTTTATGAAAATATAATTCTTGTAGATACACTCAGAAAACTGCAAACATTCATAAACATCTCTCTCTTTGGGGAAAGAGAAAAGTGCCATTTAACAGGTGTTAGAATGTAAATGACATCTCATTAGTGACTTGCTTTTGCAGCTCAGAGACAAATAAAACCTTCATTTAAAAGCATTAGTGTTGCTCCTAAGGGTTTCTGGTATCATAATGTTTTGGTTTATGACGATATTTAGCCTTTTCTAACATTCCCACTTATTTCTACAGAATAAACTAGCCTCTGTCTTTAAAATTAAGACTCAGAATAAAACAAGGGGTGGAAGATGACTGTAGAGCTATTCATACCTTTGTCCCTTGCAAGTAGGTTGCAGGGAATTATCATCTGCATTAACATGAGTGAAAAAGAGCAGCTCATCTTCATTCTGGACACCAACTGGATTCTAATTTTCCTCTGCAAGGTGTGAAAACCTGTATATGTTTCTTATGTGTAGGTTTTTACGAAAGAGTTTCTCTTTCCAAAAACCCCCACCCCTCACAAAACAGTTTTGGAGAGGTGTTAAATTACTTCAAGTGTTACTGGAATATTAATTCAGTCCTTCTGGATTAGGTGATTGCTACATACCCGCTTTCATTTTTATTAAAAAAAAAATAAGGAATCAAGTACGAAAATTTCTGTAATAGCAAGATGAACTTTTATTTGGCTTTCTAAGAGCAGTTGCAGTCAAATAATGTATTAAAAATGTGTGTGACCCTTTAGCAATGAGGCTGTAAAATTCAAGTACCATTGTGCACAAGGCTTTTGTGCACCAGGGGTGTGAGGTGGTGGTAGAAGGTGAATGATGTCCTTCAGCAGACATGGGAAGGAGCAGGAAAACCCCTTGAGCTGATCCTCAAGGTCCATTTCTAGCCAGTCAGCACCCCAAGAAAGTATGCAGCCTTCCAGTCCAACACAGGACAGAGCTTGGAGTCGGACCCGCTCCCTGGCCCCTCGGCTGCTGAGTAAGTCACTCTGCTGACACAGATTTGTACATTTTTCACATCATTTAATGGTTAAGTTTATTTGTTTACCAGAGGTTGTTGACTTTACCATTGGCTCATGTTACCTATCACTGCAATGATGTACCCATTTGGGATATTTTTCTGAAGACCTCATGAAAACGTGTACATTCTAAATTAGCTGTAGGCACTTAAGATAAAGCCTGAGGCATTATCTAAAAAGCTCAAGGTAAAAATATGCATAAATGTAAAGACAGGAAATAACTGTGAAAATGGTAAACTAATAGTAATAATAATAATGTGGGTATTTTATACCATTTCACTGTTAATTTTCATTCCTATCCCATTTCATAAATCAGTTTCCACCCTCAAGGGGAGTATTGTTTTTAGTCCCAACCATTCCTGGGCAAAGACCATCGCAGTGAAGGGACTGGGGGCAGAGGGGGAGATTTTCAGAGCTTTACATTGGAAAAGGGATGCAAAGACTGTGTGAAAAGACATGCAAGAATCTGACTCTTACTGGATGGGAACAGATTAAACTCACAGAAAATTCTGAATACTGCTGGGAAGGCAAATAGGGAACTTTATTTACACTTGTTCAGAATAAAAGAATGAACGGGACACTCAATGGCTCTGAAAAGCAAAAATTAACATGAAGATTTTTCAAATACATCTACTTTTTGTAGTACTGTAATTTGCACCTGTAGAACTCATTATCACACAATATCATTATATTTTAAAGTAATGTCATTTTGAGAATAATGTTGAGCACTTACATCTGTAATGAAAATGGTATTGCAGAGTCTAATCATGGTCTACAATCCTGTACGCACAGCTTATGCATAAAGGTAGTCAGTTTTAGTCTTTTTTTTAATAATATTTTTATTTTAAATTTCTAGATTAAACCAGTCCTTCTCATTTACCATTTCCTAAATTATACAGTGAGTTTGTCAAATATAAAAAAATTGGGAAAATGTGGCAGTTTAAAAAAAGTGTTTAAATTTAACAGAATTAATTCCACTTTTTAAAAGTTTTGGTTCAAACTTTCATTTTATAACACTCAATATATATTACCATCCCAAAACAAGAAAAATCCTTACATTTAACTATAATTTCCTTGTGGCCTTTGTTTACATAAACAAAGCACTTCATAAAACATGAGTTGTTTCAGTTAGAGCTTTACAAAGTATCAACATTTAATAAACACATAATTATCTTCTGAAAATCATAAAACCTGCCATCTAGAATTTAGCTAAACCCCCTAGTCAGATCTAATGGGAATATTTTGTTCAGGAATCTTTTGACATACTTCTCATTTTTTAATCAATGTGATTGTACGGAACATGCTACAGCTTGATAGAGCACAATAAAGTATTAGCTAGTGAAAAAGAATTCACTGGATATCAATCAATAATAAATTAGAACAAACGTTTTCTGAATAAGCGCACAATAACTGTGTGACCAATTCATTCCATATCAGTTTATTACTCAGCCAGTGTATCTCCTACAATTAAGCTGTAAATAGTAGTGGGTAAAGGGACACTGGGTGAGGATTTTTTGTAGATGATGAGTGGAAAAACACTAACTGGGTACAGGAATTTAAAGTGTCAGACAGAGTTCTGAGAAAATACTCTATTTGAGCAAAGAATATTTAGCAATAAAGATAAATAACAGGAAAATATCTTTAAAACTCAAACCAAAACCAAAAAGCCTCCCATCCCCTGGGTCCAAAAATATGGTACTGTGATGTTTCATGATTTGCTCACAGGCTCCATTTTTCCAGCAACGGCTTGGTTTGCCCCAGAAGAAAGCAGCAGCAATTCCATGCAGTGAGAGAGGGAGGTGCAGCACACAAAGCTCTGGCATGATGTAAGGGTTTCTGCATTTTAATCTCTGTTCTCTTGTAATCTCCCTCTGTGGTTCAAGTCAAACCACTTACTCCTTTTCTGCCACTGTTTCAATTTCAATACAATTTACTTATTTCCCAGGAGAAATGGAATGCTCATTTGTTATATGTAAAGCTGACTATAAAGCAAATACAACTCTCCAACACCCACTCCCCATTACTTTTGGAAATGTCTTTTAAAATATTGGCAACTGCGGGGGAAAAAAAAAATTAAGAAAAAAAAAAGAATAAGAAAAACATTTGGGCTCTGCTAGTTATCCTGCTGCATCGGGGGTTGTCGAGTTTTGCAGACAAAAGCCATCTCTCTCATCCCAACAAACTCTTAGTGACTTTCCCCATCATCCCACACCAGGACCGCTGACACCTTTGTGATTACTGAGGGAAGAGGTCTGTGGCTGATAACCACTAGATCCCTAATCTTGTCATCCCTTGTGGTCACCAGCCTTCCTGTTGCATGTCACTGACTTCAGTCAGCCTTTTGGTGACACCTTCAGCACCTGTGACAAAGTGCCCCAGGTCAGGTACCGCCGGCCCTCTCTTCTGCCTTTTGCCTAAGGTAAGAAGTTTGTTTCCCTTGTCCCCAGGACCAGACTGTAGTAAATATTGCCCCAAACAGCCTGAAGATCCGAAAGTGCCTTCAATAAATCGATGTTTATTTGAAAAACAAGAGAATACCGTGGCAAAATCAAAGCTAAACTTTCAAAAACACCTATCCCAGACTCCCCAGTGGCAGAGAGAGGTCCAAACAATTGAAGTCACTGAAAGAAAATCGGAAAATATGATGCTCACATTTCCAGAGTCCTGCATCTCTCTCAGACTGTCAAAGTCCTTGTACGACCCTCAGTACTCGGACGCCTCCGAGTCCCCAAGCGTCACTGCGCGCAGCCTCTTGAAGCTGGATAGATATCTGTCAATTATATTCTTCAGGTTACTTTGATGTGGCCAGGTATGACCTTACTCATTACCATACCAGGCATGAAAGCACCTTTTGTATTGACAATAAGATTTGTTCATGCCATATGCAGCCTCCTTCCTTTGGCCTGGCTTATGCCATGTCATCCGGCTCAGTTTAATATTATATTTGTAGTTTCTATAATTGGTATGGTACTTTGTTGTAATTGCCGCTTTAGTCCTGCCTCAGAAGTAAGTGGTACGTCTTTCTCTGGTCTTAGAGTGAATTAATATGCTTGTACCAGCTTTTCAAATATGGAGAATATCCGTCTTCAAATGCAGTTATTTAATGCGAGGTAGATTTTTATTGACATGGCACAGCATGTTACCTGAAGCTATGTCAATCAGAAATGTGGAGGGATCATATTTCATAACAATTCTCAATGACATACTTCTATAACAAACGTAATCCTGCCACTACCCAAAATTAAAATTACTGAAATTAAAACAAAAATGCATGAGTCTTTCCCTCATGCAATACCTTTGCAGGCAAAGTTATATATACAGTCTCTCCACACACACCCCCTCCTCCCCTCACAGCCCCTGAGTAGTATATTCTTTAAAAGAGAGACTTGGTATTCATGGGAAGCTGGTTATTTTAGTGTCATCTTATTTCTGAGACACTAAGCAGAGCCTATATGGAGACTGGTTCTCCAACACAGCAGCTTGTTAAGGGGAGTTGAGTGACATCCCAGCATACATCTAGCTTCCTACTGAGTCTCCAACATCTGTTACTGCCTAACTGCCTGAAATACGTGGTGCTTTCTAAGAAAAAAAGTAAGGTTTGTTTTTGTTTTTACACATATGCTCAGCTGAAAAGTGTGTGAGCTGATCCCTATCACATCCTTGGACATCTATGTCATCTGCTCACATACTGCAAGATATAGACTGATTTAGCATAAGCTTTGCTCTGCTAGTATTTTCTTAAAGACACAGGAAAAGGTAAATAAAGCTGGAAAAACATCCATATATACGGTGAGCATTATTGTACAGGCAGAAAGTATGTTGAGTTGACCAAAACTTTGGGTCTTTTTTCCACTAAACTTAATGATGGAAGCTTAACATAGATGTAGTGGGTGGTAAATCTTGAGGGCAGATCCCATTTCTGGAAATGGGCACAAAGTTTAGGCTGAAATCCAAGCATACTGCATTAAACCTAAATATTTTAAGTCTGGTATATATCAGACAGCTAATTTGTTGGATCAAGTCATCATCCCTATAAAAACCCTGGAACTGCCAACTTCAAGTTCAGAATTTAGCAGGGAGATGTCTGGCTGCTGTTCAAAAATAACGGCGCAGAAGAAGGTGCCTGTGCTCCCAGAATCAGTCCCTCCTGTGTGACCACCTTCAGGTAGAAGCAGACAGACGGGAACGAGCAGTGCTCTGCATTGCAAGTCCTGGAAATATTCCAGGTGAATGACAGGTAGGAAACAGCAGCAAAATTTAAGGATTGAATGCCACTAAAACATACATAATGTAAGAAATTATTCAATCAAAACCAAATCCTTCACGTAAAACTCAAGGTCAGCTTAATAAGTAAAAGCTGCTAACCTGTAAAACTGGGGTTCAGCTGGTCTCAAATAGAAGAAAACAGTAAATTTGACAGTGCATTCCAATAGACAAATAATTTTGGAAGTTTGCTTAGGAGTAGTTCCAGCACCAAGAATAAAATCCAGCAAAAACCAGAGTAAAGGAGTACAGGATACAGAAAGCAACTGGCTAAACATACTGTGTCTGATCTAAACAACAAAAGCTCTAGTAGGTGAATTTTAACTGTGTTAAGTGAACAAAGTTCAGAAAATGTCTTATTTAATGATACAGATATGTTTTGATAAATATAACATTATTTCTTGTAATAATTTAATTAGTTACTTGAAAGATCACCAAATATCACTACCAAAGGAAAGAGAAAGGTGTTTGCTCAGTGTACTCCATTTCTTCCTAGGGCCACAATATAAACTTAAACAATAAGGTTAAAAAGATAACAGATTTTATTGAGGTAAAGTGTGCTCAAAGAGGACTTTGATTCTGAAGCAGTATGATGCCAGTATAATTTTGGTAGCAAAAAAAAAGTATGCTCAGAATGAGGCATTTCTTAGCAGCAAACTGAGTCACCAACAGCAAGTCACTTCTGGATTCAGGTTTTTTTCTGGATTTTTTTTTAGGTTTTTAATTGGTATCTCGTGCCAATCCACGTATTTGGGACTTATCTTAAAAGGAGGCATAAATTAGGGCCTTACATACATCACTGACAGTCTGTCCCAGCAGAGTGTTGCTCCCTGGCAAGGCAGGTGGCAGAGAGAAGGGCAAAGGTTGTAAAAAAAAGCAAAGCACAGCCAAGGGAAGGGGCAGAGCTACAAAGGAAATGTGACATTAATGCTGCAGGAAAAAGATGCCAGAGCGGGAGGAGAGGCAAGAACTAGTGCAAAAAAAAAAAAAATAAAATGCTAATGCAATAATTCCTTTAATGATATGCCACCTGGTTTGTCCCATTCCCAACTCCAGGCGTCTCTGTTTATTGGTATGACTAGTTATCAAAAAGAGATCAAATTACACACAAATTTGACTGATGAGAGGGCAGAGACTCAGAAAAACTTACTTGTTTGCTTCAGCTTTCCCATAGGTGATATTCCAAATATTCCCACAAAGCCACAAACAAAAGAAAAACAACAGCAAAAAGAACCTGAGAAATGTAAATTCAGAAGACTCCAAAACTCCTGTGATACAGCTGGAATATACCTACTCACTGCTTATAATAGCAGAGAAAACAAATACAAGACCTGAGCATTTTTAAAATCTGTTCTCAAAATACACCCAGCTTTTCTTTGTTTTCCAGAAGAGCTCCACTATCTAAAGTGGCCTGGTACACAAGCCTCTAAGAATTAATGAGAAGGATTAATACATATTGTTATGACTCAAAGCATTTTATGATTAAAAAAGAGCCCATTTAACCATAATGATTCAAATTCAGCTGCAGCAGTAGCAGGCGAAATTCCCATTGATTTAAGTGAGACTGAATTCAGTCCTCATCTCTTATGCCTTAATAACACTGTGGGCCGGAATATGACAGTGACTCTTACTTTGTGTTTAACCAAAACAAATGTCTTAAAGGCCATCATTCATCTTTAACCCTCAATAGAGTGCTGTTTCATCATTTTCTCTCTACAAGGTGTATCTCTTAATTCAAATGTATGCAATAAAAAGCATTCCCAAAGTATATCATATCTAGTTAACCACATTAAGTATTCCCTAAATGGAAAGGTCATTGATATTGGATGGATTTCTCAATTGAAACAGAAGATTATCTCAGAGGAATTTTTATAGATGATATTCATATGTCTTAATTCTGGATTGTATAATACAGAGTAATTTTTGGTAGATACATTAAACAGCATTAAAAGGAAAAAAACAAATAGAGAATTAAAATGACAGTCTCCCTTGTCAGTTGTTGTATCTTTTATTTTAGATTTTGCTTGGTCAGACAGTCCTAAATAAATAAATAAATAAAAATATTAGGTGATCTGTAATAGTATTTCAAGAACATACATGCAAATGTCTCGAAATTTGAATGTGCTGTGGACTATCTGTGTAAAAAAAAACCTTTTAAATAAAACATGTCAAACCAATTAATTAAAATTCATGGTGTCTGGCTGAAGTTAAAAAGACATTTATAAGACTTTATGTGGACACTAATTTTGAACTTGTTGCACTACTATGTGCAACACAATATTCAAAAATTTCATGAAGTATCAAGGTGGTTTCCAAATTACTCACTTTTCCTTCCCAGAGATATTTATTTCAGGGAATGTGAAACCAAAAAACATCTTCTACTCATAAGTTTCAGATCCCACTTAAGGCAGCTATTATCAAAATACTTTTTCCTGTCATGTCATGATCCTGTATCTCAAACGCCTCCAAAGTGCTAGTCCTGCCTCATGTGCTCCTTCGGCATAGCTTTTATATCTGCTTACCTTCATATGGAGAGGCCTGAGGACAGGCCTTGGTGGCCTTTTGCTGCCCCAAGGAGGAAAGGAAGAAGCAATAGCATAAGGCAAAGAAACTGGTGGGGGGAAAGTGGATGAGCAGAAAATATGAGGGTGTTTAATTCAAAGTACTGGCAACCTTGTAATGGAGATGCTGGACAACTTCAGCAAAGGCTTGAATAGCCTTTCCTCTGTGTTTCTTGAAAAGACTGACCTGGCTGAAATGAATGGTGCATTTGTAGAAAACCAGACTGGCAAGGACAATTTAAAAAAGAAAAGGGCCTTTGGTAAATTGGGTCATGTTTAATCTTAAAATGCTTTTTCAGATACGACTGCAGCACCATTTTGAGAAAACTGCATAGAAAAATGCACTGGATAAGTGGTGGTCTTGTGTTTCAGGTAAAAAAGACTTTATGCACAGTTTAGCATCCCTCTTAGGCCGTAATAGCAAACTTTGATTGGCAATCCCTTTTTCCTGCCTTCTGTTTAAACAAAGGAGGAAAGGGAATATCACAGTGCTCCTTAAAATGTACAAATCATTTCTTCTTCTCCCGAGTTTGCTTTGCATCTCCATTGATTCTGCTGATGAGAATTTGCTGCTGCTGCAGAATCACACAAGGGTACCTTCCCCCGCCCAAGGGTAGTGGCAACGGCTTCCTCCGAGCGAGACCTTTCCCGCTTCACCTTTCGGGTCATGCTGCCTCACTGATATTTAAATTTTTTTAAATGGCTTAGCATGCACTTCTGAGTCCTAATCTTTAGACAAACTCTTGGTTCACCTTCTAGCCCTAGACTCCTCCAAGATCAGCCTTACATAAATATTGTTAGTTACAGCTACTCAGATCAGCAGAGACCTATTCCCTTCAGTCTTTTTTTTTTTTCCCCTTCCCTTTCTAAAAAAAGGGCAAACTGTTTTATATCGACAACCATCTGTGAGCCTGTCTTTTAGGCCATCAAACTCTTCCATCCATTACAGAGAGCCTTCCTCACCTCCGCTGCATGACAGCGCAATAAAGATGACATACTAATTCAATGACTTGTAATTTCAGCTAAACAAAGACAAGTGCTGCAGCTTCTCCTTTTGTGTTTCGGTGCCATATCGGTGAAGCCAGCTATGCAAACATAGCACTGGGAGGGTTTTATGACAGCAGTTGAATGGGGAGAGTAGCTTGGTGTTGCTTTTTTATGGGTTTTGGCTCCATGATATTTGGCTCGGTGCTGCTGGCCATTGCCATTGTGTCTGGATTCTATGTCAGCAGCAGCTAATTGTTCCAATAATGTTTATCATAGGGATCCACCAGGGAGCTGTATATGTGGAGATAAGCTACAGGGCAATGATACTCACTATCTTACTGATCTCTATACACAGTGCTTTTGCTTCATGCCAAAAAGCTCTTTAGGTTTCCAGCCTAAAAAAGAAAGAAAAAAAAAAAAATAAAAAAAAAAATAACAGCTTAATCATTGTGCCAACAATAGTGTCTAAGGGGATGTAATCAGGTTCCTCTGATAATCTTAGCAACACATGAAAGTCATGCGCAAAAGCAGTAATTGAAGCAGTTGGTTCTTTCTACCACCTGCTGTTGGAGTCACAGGTTAATCTAAATGAGGTCCCCTTCCTATGAAGAAGGATGCAGGGCACTTTTTAAACCATAAAACCGTCTTATGCAGGCTTTGCAAAATAATAAAGAAACAGTTCATTAAACGAAAAGTATTAAGTATCTGGTGCTTGCTCAACATTTCATGCTGCTATCGGGTGCCATATCCAAGTGGCAAAGCCATTCTAATGTCTAAACCCCAATGCACACTCCAGTTTGTGTGTGGAAGTAGACAAAAGGAGTTTGTCGGGCAGATGCCCCCGAATAACTAGACATTAGGGAGTCAGTGTAACAGGTTGTATGAAAGTGACTGGTTTTTAAGGCTTATTTTTGATCCCTAGGAATAACGGGGGGAAAAAAAAAAAGTCTAAGAGCTCAATGACAATCTTTTATGTGGTTACTCGTAGATAATTTGTGGTCTTAATTGTCTGACAAGTTCTTTACATTATTTCAAGGACTACAAAAAAAAATAGTTGGAGATTTGAACTCTGAACTGCACAGTTTACAATGTTTTCCTACTGGTTTCTGTTCTGAAACCCAAATATGGGACACAAGGAATAAAATGAAGATGTTATTGTGGGTAAGAACCACTATCATTACAAGCAGTCTTTGTACATTTTACCATAATAAATGATTTATAATTAAAGGCTCAATGCTGTGGCTGTATTACTAGCTAACTATTATTCTTACTGGCCCTGTGAAGTTGCCCCAAGATCTCTGCCACACACATTATTAATCTGCTTAAGTATTAGGTGCATAAACTCAGCAGAGTTAATAAAATGCTATAGCTTCATCTCCAAAGTACTGAAATCCCTCCCTTATGGAAAAGTCCTGAAGGATTTAATAAGGATACCACCAGTTATTTCCTATAGAAATTACTCTGAAATAATTTACATAATTTGAGAAAATGATATACTTCCTACAGGCTTTTGAACCATCCTAAGGGATTCTATAGCAAAGATAGCTTGCTTTCTGAGATTCTATTGGATATTATAATATTTTACTCTATTCTGGAGAAATCTTCCATAAAGAGCTGTTGGAATCCTTCTCTGAAATTAAACCGATCCTGATCCTGGAAACAGCAGGTTTTTGAGTAATTTCTCCCTATTCTTTCTTGTCATACACAGTGACTATATCTACACCAGCAAGTAGAGCTGCACAGTGGGAGCAGATCCGCAGAGCCAAGCGATCGGGGCTGAGGACATTTTTGAGTGAGTGGTGGTTAAAATGTGCTCCTTTCAGCCTGGTCCCATGGACCGGCTGCAGTGGAATAGGTGTGCTCCTAGAGAATGTCTTTGGCTTTAGGTTTACGTAAAATTGCAGTATAAATAATTTCACCTATTACACAAACCAATAGATGAATGCAGACATACCAGTGTACCATATAAACTATACACAATTATTACACCATTGGAAGAAATTATTTCTGTAAGAAATTGGCAAAGCACAGGCAGGAATATGACATGCAAGGAATATTTCAAACATAAAGTAAGAGACAAGTCTCAAAATGTAACTACCATCTACCACAAGGACAGAATATATAACAAAGAAAGAAAGCAACAAAGTTCAGAGAAATGTGCTTAAAAAGGGAAATTCTCATCCATAAAACCCAAGAAAAATTACTGTAGTAAGTCCTAAGTAGTGAAAGAAGAGAACTGACCATTCACTTGCATTTGTTGGCTCTTCTAAGACAGTTCTCACAAAGACAATGCAGCTAGCAAAAGTATGACAGCGTAACAGTGTCAGAAGATCTTTTTAAAAAATCCAAAACTTCAAGTTTTAAATGTATTTCAAGAATCTAATTTTTACTGAGTTTCTTAGAAATTTTGGGACACCCCAGCTTTCCCTGTGTTACAAAAAAACCTAAGCTAACTCAGTGATCTTGCAACCATCAAAAATCAAAAAAGTAATTGGAAGCAGGATATACCACAGCCTGGCAGTTAATATGGAATATGTTGATCAATTGACTTGTGCAGCCTACACGGACTTCTGAGGTTCCCTTGCTGCATAGCCCAGTTGATATATTTTCATCTTTCGCATTCATCTTATTTTCTGTTTTAGAAAGCAAGGTCTGATTCTGCTATCGTTAGTCACAGTGAGTAGTACCTGACTCTGCAAGTAATCCCTATTGATTTCAGTATTAATTCTTGTTAAATGCTGTTCATACAGGAGAAAAGGTGCCACTAAAGGGAAGTTGGAAGGATTCATGTACTGTTTCATCTTATTTGTAGCCCTGTTTTTTCCCCTCCATTTTAATGTGTGTTCATTCTCCTATCCCTCCTGCTATTTCAGGCGTCTTGTTTTTGTCTACAGTCTTTTCAAGATCTTGTTATTCTCTCCCTTCCTGTCCCTTCCTCTCTTTCAGTACCCCATGAATCTCGAACTTCATCATTTACATTTCCAATTCCAGCAAAGAGGGAAGACAGAACGGATCCAAGTCTACCGTGCTTTTTGCTGCCCATTGCCAAGCTGTCCAAAAACATTGCTGGAGCCTTGTCTATACTAGCCAAGTTCTCAGTATCCCTTATCCCTGCTTGGCTTTAACTAAAAGAGGGTACATTTAGGCTAGATAGAAGGAAGAAATTTTTTGCAATGAGGGTGGTGAAGCACAGGAACAGGTTGCCCAGAGAGGCGGTAGATGCTCCATCCCTGGAAACATTCAAGGTCAGGTTGGACGGGGCTCTGAGCAACCTGATTTATTTGAAGATGTCCCTGCTTATTGCAGGGGTTTTGGGCTAAATGATCTTTTAAGGTCCCTTCCAATCCAAATTACTCTACAATTCTATGAAACGGGCTTTGAATGGCAAAAATAAGTGTACGAGTTTCAGAGATTTCCAAAAGTAACGTTCCCAAATCTACCTCTGGATGTAGGAGCAAGATTTGCCTGATTACTCTGCCAGCCTGTTTCCACACTCAATGCAGGGTTAATTCCCGTGACCTTGCTTTCTTAACACATATAGGAATATGCAAATTGAAAATAAACGCAAAAAAACTTCCCAAAAAAAAGTGCTCATTCATGTTCCCTCGGGGAATGGTGAGAGAGCACACTGTATTTGATGGCTAAGTCAAGTTACAGCAATACAGGAATGGATATACGATAGCCTTATCCTCCTGCTTTTACTGTTCCATTATAAATGAAAACAGATTACATCCACCCACTGTATTATGTTTAGAGGAAAAGGAAAATACTGTAAAAGGGCAGGAAATTACCAGAAAGACCCATCCCATTGAGACTGCACTGAAGAGGATCTATACGATGTATTTCAGAAATCTATTCTCTAGGACCCCACTGCCTTATGTGGTGCATTTAATGTGCTATCCAATGGTTTCTAAGAGAAGCAGCAACCAGGTTTGGATGTGCAACTCAGAACCCAGCTCTTCCATATTCTTGACTGCTGAGTTAATTTTTTTTAAGATCTACTACCACTAGGAATAATTCAAAATATATTGGCATCTCCTATTTTTTGTACTCAGCCTGAGTTCACTCTTCTCCTTTGGGAGATGAATCTTTCAAGCTTCACTTTTCCATTTCACTGCTCTGGTAGCTCTCTACAAAATTCACAGATCCAGGATGGTGGATTTTCAACTTCTGAATGAACTATAATTGTTTATACCATCTTCAGAATATCAGTCTTCAGGACCTCTCCTATTTACTAGTTTATTCCTAAAATAAACTTTGCTTTTAAGCACCAGATGGCTATTCCACAGTAAGATGGCTCAGGGTACTACCCATATTAAATCCATGTTCTCAGAAATTTCTATTTGGATTCTGCATAAAATAGGTGACGGATTCTATTGAATACATGGTTTTCACTTCCTCCTGTTTAACAGTTTATTGTAATATGGCATTTAAATACTACCAAACTACTAAATGCCAGATACAGATAATATTTATTAAATAAACTGTAAGTCTACCCTTACCTATGGGCAAAATGAATGAAATACATGCTCGATTTAGAATAAATGAGAAAAAGTCATGTGTAACCACTGTGCAAATTATTTTTATAAGAGGAAAAGAAAACATAACAAATGCTAGGGAGCGTTTATATTAGATTCTAGAAGTGCATCTTCCTGAAGAAACAAATGGTAGATGTTTAAAACAAGTCATTTGTGAGTAGACAAACAAATGCATTTTTAAGGAGTTTTTAAAGTGAACAACAAATGTTATAGGAAAGAGCAGCTGTTGGCCCCTTCTACTTCGGAAACCAAAGAACCCTACAAACCACTTAGGCATGATTATGACAGTAATTGTAGGGGAAAGAAAAAAGAGAGGGAGCCTTAAAAGCAGTCCCAACAGTGCCTGAGAAATTTGAGTAAAATATTTTTAAAGCCCTTAAAGAGTCCTTATGCATACCTGTTTAAGAACTGCTGTTTCCCATTCTATTTTCTGCACCATTAACACATTTGCCAGCTAAGTCCTGACGCCAACATTTTTATTGTTAAATGACAATGTGTAAGTCTAGGAGTACATAACCTGGATTTCAGAGCTCAGAGCTAGTAGCAGTTCTGGGAGCTGGAGAAAGGAAGAAGGAAAGCTTTTTGTTTGGGCTTTATGTTGGCTGTTCTATACAGAACCTACAGTGAAAAAAAAAAAAAAAAATAACAAAAGTATAGCTGTTAATTGCTTAAATTTTAAATCTATGACCAAGCCATTCATGTCACAACAGATACAGCTGTTAGCCAGAGTGGATTATCACTCCCTAAACAATTAAATTTTTCTTTTCTGAAAACTACGATACATCCACTTATTATCATGGCAACAAAGTTGGGCCTCACCATAGCCTTTTCATTAAATCCTTTCCATTGTTCATATCTGATTAAATTCCTCAAGACATTAGTACCTCTGAATAATGATTGCTGCATTTTTTTTAAACTAGATTTAAGATTCCTATCTGCAAAGTCTTGCTTTTAATGGGCTATGTAACTAAAATATTTATGCCAGAAGTTTCACACATTTGCCAAGTATGTTAATAAAGTAATTTAAACACCTCATAGGTACAACCTGCATCAAAACAAATATTCCTTGTGAACTTCAGAGTAAGCATGTAGCAAAATAGTTCCATTTTGATGGTACAATTAGCTCTTAGTTCCTGCCAAGCTCATTATCATGCATTTTGAATAGTTAACTTGTTACCTCAGACAAATATGGTCAACTATTACAACAAAACTTGAACAAGAACCTGGCAAGCTTTGTAGCCTCTAGCTCTACGCTCAAAGTAACTAACTTGCTAGTCAAAAAGGATTAGCAGAGACAACACTTCTTACTTCCCATTACTACAAGATGTGTTATATTATTTTTGTTCATCAGAAAGCTCAGGGGTGAAATCACAGCTCCTTAATCATTTATAAGAAATGGTAAATTCTAAAGCAACTAGCATTTAAGCTTACCAAAGTGGTGTACAAATTTTGTCACTGGGCCAGATTTTGTCACTAGCCACATCTGAATCTAGTTATTAAAGCATTTCTGCAGTCAGGAGGTCATTTTTTTTCATGAGTTCACCACTGGTAAATAAGTTTCCTCTAAGTTCTTTACTCACCAAGTAAGAGATGGCTTTGGATTTTCCAACACTATTTCCATTACATGGCTTTTGCTTTACATGTGTTGTTCAAATGTGCACTGTTTTCATAGCAGACTTCTGGCACTTTTCTTTTTTTGTGCATTAAGAGCAGCTTTTTACCTACCCATGAATAGTGTTATGAAAAAATGTGAAGTTGAAACCACACACAACAAACAATCCTGAAAATTCCACTTGCAAAAGTAATTAATGAATGCATATATTTTGATATTGGGAAACTCAGTAATCTTTCAGAGAATTCTTTGTCAAGAAATCCCTGAGAATTCAATTTTACTATAGTCTTCAATTTTACTTCAATGACTATTGTTTTTATTCTCATATCACTATTCATACCTAGGAAAACTATAGGTACTATTGCAAAGAAATAGTTATTTCTCAAGCAATATTCTGGGCTGAGGCATATTTCATTTAAGAAAGGCATGTAAGAAAATTCTTACACATGCTAACAACACTGAAACACTACAAAATCATTCTCTCTTTTCTTACAGTATCAGTCTACCTCCAGATTTACACCTAGAAATTACACCTAGTCACAGCAAATATTAGACTTCCATCTCTTATACAACTTTCTAGGAGTACTTTTTTCCAGTTATGATAACATTTTACCAAAACAAACAGCAGATTCAGAAAATAATAAACACTGGGAAAGGTTCAGTATAGAAAAGTAACAACTTTACGTCTAACACAGATCAGCATCATGTGTGTAAAGTAGCTTTGAAGTCATCACAGAGCTTCTTAGTCAGGTGTGGGTCTCAGCAGGACTGGGTCCCCTACCTGCTCTAATTTATTCCACCTGCAAATCGTCCCCCAGGTTATCAGCTCTAAATAGATGCCTCCTTAGTGCTAGGACAGACTGAGGTGTAAGTGACAGCTCAATCAGCTTTATATCAGAGTGGTCTTCTCTTAACAAGAGAAGTCAGACTACAGTCAAGACATCATGACCAGATTATAGTGAAAGAGGGATTTAAATATAACCTCGTGTTATGCATTCACCCTGTTCAGTGTAAGTTAGGTGATGTATCCATTGCAGGGGTGGGAAGTGAGAAAAGAGAGCTGCTACTTGGACCTTTAAAAACTTGCAGAAAATTGAAACATCTGTATTAACTCCTGTTTGTATTCATCTCGAAGAAATGGGAGCCATAAAATAGTTCCATAGAAATTATAAATAAAATCTTCAATGCAATGTCTAAATCAAATTAGAAAAAAATGGAAGAGTTGCAGCACTTCACTAATTTCAGCTGCTCCATTTTGGTAAAATCCTGCTAGCACAGAGGAAAAGAGATATGAATTAATTTCTTCAGTATAAGCAATTCCTATTAATTTCTCTGAAAGCTGCATGAATCAAGTGTAATAGACCACCATTAAGATGTATGAAACTGAAAAGCTGTTGACTTTCAGAAATCAGTAAAACTAGGCTGGCTGAAAGACAAGTTAATATATTTTTAATTAGATCTCCATTTGCTCAAGATAAAGATTGCAATCTCAGTGTGAAATGTATCTCAAAATATCGAGCCAAATGTGTGGTCTGAGAAAAGCTATTTCTTAATGTGCTAAACATCTACACCTGGACTAAGGGATCTGACTAAACAAAAAATCTTTGCAAGACTGATTACCTAGATGGTACGATATCTAGGCAATGTGTGCCTATTTAGATCTATGTGACGTCTAGCACAGAAATAACATAAACAGTAATAACTATAAATAGTCTAAAATTACCTCACAAAGCAGAACTCCTTGCTATTGGTTAAGAGAGAAATCTTTTGACTGGTAAATAATTTTAAACATTAGATGCATTAGCTACACCATTAAATTTTAGTTGTTGCTAATAAGCGTTCCAAAGCATGTTATTCACACAAATGCAACTTGATATGTTGTGATTTTAAGCAAGTAGAAAATAAGGAACTATTGGCCCTAGTTCAGCAAAACTGTCAAAAGCCAGTGATGAGTCAAAGGCAACTCTTTCTCACTCTGAAGACTGAAACACCTCCTCTTTGAGACGTGTTAGGAACAGCAGGCTATCTGCAAAAGTCACATTGTCACGGTGAGAACAGAAACCTGGTGATATGTGATATCCATATATTTTCATCCCCCAAAGAGGCTAGAAAATCCATCTGATATACCTACAATGCATCTGGAAATGGGAAGAGAGATCTCCAGTTCCTGCTGGACCGCACCCCCACCTCATGGAGCAAGCCAATAGAAGGTTGACCCATTTCAGGCTGTGCAGACAGTGAGTGCACTCTTCCACGATGACTCAGGAGTGGTTTAAAAAAATATATCTTTTAATACCTTACCTCTTGGAAGAATGCTCTGTGTACAGTCAGGGTGGACCAGAACCGAACTCCTCAGCAGCTAGTTGGATTCCCAAAAGCTCAAGGGCTGTGTGAGATTACACAACTGGCAAAATAAAACTGATGCAGATTCTTGGATTAGCTGGCTGTGAGGCAAGGAAGTAATGATTTATAGTGTTCATGCTTCTCATTTTAGCTTGGATTTTTCATGAATTTTAAAACTGTCATTGGCTTCATTTGGCATTTGCTCTTTTCTCACTACATACACTCTACCACATACATAATTTAGAATTCCGCAACCACAATTTAAGTAAAAAAAAAAAAAAAGAGATTCATTTTCTTAGAGCCTTAAAAAAAAGCTATTTTCTGAGTTTTTAAAAATCTAAATGAAGAAAAAATGAAGAGTTTTAAAGAAAAAGAACAGTATTAATCAAGCTATATAAAAGAAAATACATTGTCTCCCCTTTTTCAATGCACATTCTGTTTTAAATAGGTGCAACTAAAATATCTATAACTAAAATTGGCCGCAAACCCAGCCAGTTTGCATTTATTGTGTATTGATTGATCACTAAACCTCTCGTCTTACTCTTGAACCCTGGTACATGGAAGACAGATAAGTCCACAGAAAATCTGACTGGCTTTCGCTGCAGTAATTCTTCTGCCCTCAAAAATGATGTAGAAAACCAGAAACGTGCTGGTACCAACACTACATTGAAGATCCCTAGAGCTAGGTGTTTTAAATAAGCTCCTCAGCCTTGAATTTATCCAACTTTGTAGCAATATTTTGCGGCACATTTTCAGCTTCTGTTGTCCATTAAGGGTGGCAGGGATATTGAGTCACGGGGAACACTGTAGGTGGGGTTCAGGGGCAGAAAGTGAGAGATGGTCTACAGGCTACTGAAACAGCTACCAGATTTGTCACTTGCCTACATAGCAGAAGGTTTAAGAAATCCCCCTTGCACATGCTAGAAAAGATGCTCACATGCCAAGCTTATTGGATTTAAAGGAGAAAAGGTTTTACTCCCTGAAGACTGAGGGCAAAAGACCAAAGTAGTTGAATTGTGTCTGTAGGTTACAGAGGAAGTATATTTTATCAGAAGAATATATTTGAAAGTCTGACCTTTATGAGGAGAAATACAGGCCTGGCACTGACAAATTATTATGAGTAGCGGCAGTCTTGATATCATTATTAGATGGCACTTTGAAGCCCACCTTGAAAGACTCAGTTCCTCACACTGTCAGTCTGTTCTCCAGTAGTGTAGTTCAGCCTGGGATACACGTAAATATAATTGATCACATTTCTGAGTCACAGAACCCTCATTATTATCACTTACTTATAGCACCAGCTATGCAGAATTTGCATCTCCAATGAATATTTGGGATACCATGTGGTGAGCCTTGGGCAGAATGATCAAAAGCTGGAGGTATTTTTCACACGATTTCTATATCCTTGTGATGGATTTTTCTGGCATTTTCATGTGAGATTTGGAGACATTTCTCTGACTAGACGACAGGACCATGTATTTAAGGATTCTGCCCAAAAGTGACAGTTGGCAATCTACTTGTAACAAACATCCCACTGGTTTGGGCAAGAAATTAAAGATACTTTTCCAGTAGTAGTACTAGTTTGAGAGAAATTAAGATAACCCAGTGAGAAGGAATCAAGATGGAAATAGTAAAGATTGCTCTTTAGATGACCTTTTCTAAATAGTATATAAGATTTCTCCCATTAAATTAACATATTTACATAAATATCAAGCCTTCATACTGAGCAATAATCAGTTCTCTTCCTCTGAAGCAGACAAAAGGAGTTATTAAAAAATACAACAGTTTGGGGGAAACAGGAAGGATCAGTTTCCTCTTTTTACAGCACTGAAGCCTCTTACTTGCTGTGTAGTGCCCAAAATGGAAGCGTAGCACCGAGTCCGAGCATGGAATCCAGCGACCCCAGAAGGCGAGGTTCTTATTAAGGAATTTGCAGTGCAGTTCCCCACCCACACTGAATCTAGTTATTTATTCTGTTTAAATAGGAAACAATTAAAAAAAAAAAAAAAAAAAAAAGTACATTTTGCACTAAAATGCACTTCCAAACATGTCACAACATTTTATGCTCAGTTCTGACTAATATGATTAAACATCTAGTACAATAATTAATTAGACTCACTTAACAGCACCACTTAAATTCAAAGTCCTTCCTCTGTCCAGAGAGTATAAAATACGATGTACCAAGTTGTCTGCAAAATTTCCTGATTATTAATCCTCTTAGCATCTAATATGAGAGAATATTTACTACAGGATCAAGATAAAAGTCCAAAAAGCTGTTCCCTTTCACTTGCCACTGTAAAAGTATCTTTTTGTCTACAAAGGCTCAGACAGCCACTGGGGCCAAGCCAGGATTCCTGTAGTGAAACAATCGACTTGGCATCATGTTGACACATATAAACAACAGTCTGTCAACAGGCCTCACATTAGTGACAGAACATTTTTGGCAAAACAGTAGCATCCTTCTGGGCACTATGGCAATAACAGCCAGTAGCATCCATTCATGCCTTCACTCCACAACACAATATTAATTAAAAGATTATAACAGTGACACTTATCCAAGAAGCTAAAAACCCACAGAAATATCCATGCAGAAGAGGAGAATGTTTATTGAATGAGAACATGCCTCTAGCTGCTTTTTCATACAGTAATTTTAGACTTACACACTGTATGTAACCTCTGTCAGTTCACAATTAGCGGATAAATGTAACTGCTTGCTTGCAAATGGCTATATGAAGTGTATATACACACACATGTGCCATCAACTTATGCAAATCAACTTCTCTCTAGCCTGAACAATAAAAGGCAAAAAACAAATAGCATTGTTTATGAAAATAAGCAGTGCTGTAGGCTTTTTTCCTTCTTATTTTTTTTTAAAGGCCCAAATTAAACGAAAATTAATTCTTTAGATTTTTTTTATATTTTACCTTTTCTATATCCTCTATCTATCCACCTAAAAATATAGGTAAGGGACTTTATATATATGCAAAATATCCATCAATCAGTTAAAAGGAGTTGTAAAACATATTTAAGCTAGTTAATGTTTTTACCATAACCACTCTGCTTTTTCACATTTTTCTAAGTCCTTAAAATATGACTTATGCTTATTAATAATCCTTCAGAGTCAATGGACCAAAATTAGAGGGAATGTATAGGAGGGTACTTGGAATGGTAGAGAAACATCAATTACCTGCTGGCAACTGGATGGAAGTTTAAATACTAAGAAAATATAAAGTATAGAGGAAAGTGGATGGCATCCAAGAATCCCGGCAGAAGCATAACATCAGTTCTGGAAGCTGTATAGCCAAATTAGTATGGTAGTTTGTCTGGGCTAATTATCCTTACTGAGATACCCCACACTGTGCTGCAAAGAAATGCTCTAATCTCACGTGCCAAGAGGCATAAAGTGTATGGCATTCATAGGCCCAGTAAAGAAACCTAAAGAAACATAGGGGGAAAAAAGGTCAGGAGAGATCTTTGGAGGTCATATAATCCCTCTGACATATTTTATACCTAAGCCATCCTAGATGGATATTTGTCCTTGCCTAAGCATTTGGTGGTGCAGATTGTGTAATTTTTTCATCCATTTCAGTTCAGTCCCTAAAAACTTTCTGAGTAATATCTCATTTTCACCCAAGTCCCGTGGAACAATGGACTTGACTTTCTCATTGCAATAATTTATTAAGTATCTGAAGGATACTCTGTCCTTCCTCAGAGTAAATGAAAACATTTATTCTAAGCTCATGGAGTTCACAGCAACAAATATGTGAATATAAGGATATTGCTAACAACAACCAGGGAGTTGAGCTCTCTCTGAGATGTGATCCCTCTCCTTTTGCAAGGCTGGATGGCAATTTGAGCTTTCCCATTGAGTTAAACACATAAATCCTCCCCTTTGGAAGGAAGGAAGAGTTAATTTTCTCTTTTAAAACAGCTGGCGATAAACTTACAGTTAGAACATACACTTCAAAGCGTGTCCCAGCTGTCAGACTACAGGTTAGACAGGGTCTCTGAGGCAAAATAAAGAGAAAGCAAGAGGATGTGATGTTTCACACAGGAGCATTCATTTAAAAAAGCCATCATCTGATTTTCAGTTTCTGCTTGGAGGCTTCTTTATGAATTGCCTCCTCTGATTTTTTTGAAGTAAAATGCAAAATCTAAAAAAAAGAGCCTTCTCTCTCAGGTTGCATCCCTAACTATCAATCTTCATGTGCTCTGCTTTTCCCTCCTGTGTAGCCTTTGCATTCGGTGCTGCCTAGCAGCCTGGTTTCTAGAGAGGTGGCAGAGGGTGAGATAGCCAACCTCTGATAGTCTCAGCCAGGTACCAGAGTGCCCTTCTGACTGGAGCTGGTTGAGAGAGGGTTTCAGTCTCTCTGGTCAGAGGGTGGCTGGAACACATCTCTCCCATTTTCAGGTGCAAGTCTTCTAACTTCTGGAAATACTATTGTTGGTTGTTTTTCTGAATATCTCTCTTCCAGACTGAGGACATAATTTTTAGCAACAATGGGAGGAACGTAGCCAAACACTTCTCTGAAGCTCTCAATTAAGAGTCATAAAATTAACTATTTTGGGCCAAATTCTTCATGATCTGAATGAGCTCTCCTTGTCCTTATCTCTACCCACAAGCCTTTCATTGTACTTTCTCTCTCCTCTCCAGCTGAGGAAGGGAGTGACAGAGCAGCTTTGGTGCACACCTTGTGTTCAGCCAGGGTCAAACCACCACACATCGTGTCCCTAAATTTGATTAGCTCAAAAAACATGTATTTTTTCTGTCGGTAATATAATCAGCTGGAGATCTTCACCCATTAAGGTATAACAGCGGTCTGGCCTACAGCTGCCATATTGCAATAAATTACTGTAGGAAAGCACCAACTAAGCTCTATTCAACAGATTGGAACTTCACATTTTAGCACCTGACCTTTGACTGAAAATGAGATATCTTGATTTTTCAAGTTGAAAATTCAGTCAGGAAGATGTGCTAGAAAGAAACCAAAACCAAACCCATATGACTTGTAGAAACTTCATTTCCTTGAAAAAGAAACGATGAGTCAACTGGCTTTCAGGGACAGATGAGGTCTGGAGTCTTGCAATAGTTCATTTTCCACTACTCAGTGGGGAGGTGAACTGGAAGGGAAGTGCAAATCAGCAAAATACAGAATCTAGAATTTTTCAAAGATACATATCTAAAGGTACCTAGACCTCTCTAAAATTCAGCTGCTTGTCTTTCACATGTAGTGCTTCCAAGGTTTGCAAAATTATTCTCACAATAAAAGGAAGAAAAATATTGAGTAGCTCAAGTTTAGGCAGGTATTTCCTGGGCTTGAAACTCTTACAAATAGAATGTTGTTTATATTTTATTTTTTTTTTAGGTTTTTTTTATCCACTTCCCTCTAAAAAACAAAATAATATAAACATGCTTTTTTGTTATAGGGTTTCAAGTTTACTCTCCTGCTTCTGGGTCTCAAAGGAAAACGTCACAAGAAAGGAATTAAAATGACTCTTCAGGGGCTCAGAAAACATGAAATAAAAAGGCTTCAAATGATGAAATGTGTAGAATGATTTGTGGTGGTTTGTGAAAGTTTTATTGAACGTTAACTAGCAGAGTGATATTGTAGCATTCAGTCTCGATTCCCCCCCTCCCAGCCTTTTCTCTCCCCTGTTGTTCAAATGTCATAAGCTTTTTACATTTCAGCTGAGTTTCTTCTGACATTGAACAGAAGTGAGAAGGCTGAGAGAAAAACTTCTAAAATTATCATTTTTCTCTTGTCTTACTGTCCCTTTAGTATATGTGAATGGTTCTTATCCACAGTAAATTAGACTAGAATATAGCTCCAAATTCTGGATCTTGAAATTACTTGATGCAGAGCGCTGTTGGGAATGCCTAGCAGTTTTTTTCTCTGTATTTCTCTTTAGATATTTAGATACTCGATACTCATTGATTTTACTAGGGCCCGTACATGCCTCTATCCAAAACAAAACTAGCTAGTGACAATAACCTTAATGTGGTTACTTCTTTTTTTATATAATAAAGGAAAAAATAAAAACAATGCCAATTCTCTGAACAATCCCTAAAAAGCATCCCTAAAAAGAACTGTAGATATGGTCCAGTTGACTAACAAACACTTGTTTACAACTAGCCTGAGAAAAGCTACAGCTACTATTCCAATAGTCTATATGAATTAGAATAATTTATTTATCAAGTTTCAAACACAAATGTTCAAATTTTGATAGCAGCAGGCGTAACAATGTTGTACATATGTAACTTTGGGACATATTATGCACATGATTCAGCATATTTCTTGTTTGTTCTGTGGCATCCAAAAGCACGCAACCTACAGTTCTCAAAAATTAGTTGCAAATGTCTTAAAAATCTGCTAGCTAGTACCTTTCATCCAAAACAAGTGACCTTCCCACTTTGGTGTACAACTTAGAAAGTTCTGGCAAGCTCTTCCATGTAACCTTTAGTTCTAAACCGTAATGGGTGTTTGTAAAATCTAAAATACTAAGAGGAAAGCTTGTCATATTCCATGTCCTGACAAACAAACAATACCATATTAACATACTTTAAATTCCATGTATAATAGCTCAGAAAAGCATTTGTAAACATTTCGGTGGAAGCTACTGACTAAAAAACAATTACTGTGGTTTACTAGTAAAGTACAACTAAAGACAGTTGTTCTGGATATAAATTACATCACTGTCCTGGTGTTTGTCACACTCTGACTGTCTTTAACACAGTCAGTGTGCACTAATTCATTAAAATCAGCTTTGCTTATCAGTATCTTGGCCAGTTCTGACCTCTGTACAAATTCTCCTGTCTTTCAAGAGTGCACCATTTGAAGTTTTTAAAAATTAGCTCAAATATGCCCAAAGAAACACTTGCTATGACATTTAATATCTAAAATGAGTCACTTTCAGACTCCTCCATGACTTCGGCAGGAACTTGTGTCATGGAAGATACCTAGCAAAGACACATAGCCCTTGAATTCCAAAATCTTCCGTCACTAAACTCATTTTAGCTACCTATGGATGGAATATATTTTGGCCTGTGGTCATGACTGAAAACGTATGGTTGTGCTCAGTCTCCATTCAGTATGTTTCATCATTTATATTTAATTATTGTGCAAATCTTTCTATGTAGAAATAAACAATAACTGACAAAAAAATTTGGTCTGCAAAAGTTTTCTCATAAACTTCATTTAGAAAGATATATTTGAAAAGTTATAGAGCATCCTAAAATCTGTTTATTTTGAAGGAGCTCCAGGGAAAAGTGGAACTCTCTTGCTTTTGATGTCCGTATGACACATACAGCGTGCTAAATGCGTATTCACAATATGTGCCATTAAATAATAACTGTTATTTCATCAACAGTGTCTTCTAAATGAGGATGAGAAAGGACTACAAAACCAGTGATTTAGGCTGGGTTTTTTAGAAACACCCAAGGCATGTAGGCAGCAAATTCCCATTTAAATTCAGCGGAAGTGAGAACTCTGACTCCCCTGAGCTCTATTAAAAATCTCCCCTCCCCCTTGATTCACAAATGCAGTTGCTCCATTAGTTTGATTTTGATTAATTACCAGTGCTTTTAGGCTTTCCTTGCATGAATTTATCAAATGTTACCAAACTGAAATACATCAGTTATTTCCTCTTTTAAGCATAAAGGAACTCGGTGGTATTTCAAAGTGTTTGTAAATGATGGCTTAATAGCTCCTAATGCATCATGGCCCAGTTTTTACAAGTTGATTATGAATACTCATGCAGTTTAGAAAATCAAATGGCAGCCCTTACAACCATGGCTCATGTTAACTGAATAGGTAAATTACACTCTTTATAGCAGGGTAATACATATGACAATAAAATGCTAACAATTTACCTCTCCACGGTTGGGGCCAACGTGGCAACCTGTGGCTGGGGAGAAGTAGGGGCAGAAACAAAGGGTGTCCATGCGCACCCTCTGGTACAACTCGACAGCAGTGCACCAGCACTGCCTGCCTCCAATGGACAGCCATTGGTCATCAAGGCACATCATAGGGTTACTGATCAGGAAGACAAAAAGGTATGTGACTACTATCCTTTAGGAACAGTTGCATAAGCATAATGAAACCAAAGCATGAGGAAATGGAAGGCTGCAACTTTGCTAACAAATACCGAAGTAAGTTTTAACCAAAATCCACCCTGTTCCTCAACTGGCCCCAAGACAGACGAAATATGAAAGGATCTCAGGATTATAGTATATTCTTATATACAAAACCTAAATGTTCCCTAATAGTAGCCCAGCAGTTCTGGACAAACACATCGCTTTCTGTATGCAGTCAAATGTAAAAGCAAGAACAACAGTAAATACAGACTCCACAATCAATATTCCAAATTCTACATTTTATTTTCTATAAACAGTGTGAGTGGGACAAATTCTGATTCTCATTCAGTAATAAAAAATTCTGCCAAGAAAGGTTTATGTGTTTAGTCAGTCTGGCATTAAGGTTGTGTTGCGAGAGAATATCTGTGTGGCAAAGACGGATCAGTCATAAGTCTGAGACCTTAAGGTATTTTCAGCAGTTCAGTGATTACCTGTTCTGCAAGGTCTTACCACCACCAAGTCAGAGGACATCAGCTGGAGCTTCTGAAAGGCTTGGACCACTCTGGAATTACAGTCTTTTTGCTTTTGAAGGGCATGCATTCCATTGGAGTACTTAATATTTTCTATCTGAACTTGCATGAGTCATGTTAACGGGTTTTTTGCCTCATCCGTGAGGAAGCAATACTATTATGTTGTGTGACACCAACATCAAGTAAATAGAAAAGCACTTTTCTTTTATCTTAGTTCATTTCCTGGGCTGCAGATAAATTAATATGTGTAACTGTTCAAAACAAATAACTTTCAGGCAGACTGGTACATTTTTCAATATCTCTGTTTCAATATTTCATTATGTTGTATGAATGGCTGACACACCCATTAAACAAAATGTTATTAGCAAAAGCAAAAAGTGGGAACACATTTCTTCTTTTTATTAATTATTTCTAAAACACTATTGGGGTGAGCAGTGTTCAGAAGCAGAGAAAAATAAATCAATTGGTGCCAGTGTGTATCTAGCCAAAAAAAAGCTTAAAACATTCCACAGGATTTCTGCCTTGTGATGTTTTCTCTGAAGAAAAACAAAAATTACTTTTTCCCATTTTGTCATTGGAACAGTGTAACAACAGGAGTATAAAGATTTTACAAATATATACCAAAAATACAATTGAGAGTAAAGTAAGAAAATGAGTAAGCAGAGAGGAATTACTCAGCTGGACTATGACAGTTCAGTGTCCCTAGTGTTTTTTACTCTCTGCAAAAAATGCCATAGGTTCTTTGGCATTTAGACGTGTTTGCAGATTATGTGGTGCCTCTAACAACCCAAATTTTTAAATGTGATGCTCAGAAACTGGCTTAGATGTGGCTCAAAAGACAGAGTGACTCTGAGGTATCGACTCGAATAAAAACTAACGAACAGACTCCTTGACTAGGCTTCAAGGGCAGGCTGTGAGGTGTGTTTGTGCACATCTGCGTGTGTACATGTGTATAAACATCTATGGAGGCATGCAACAAGTACAAACATACATGGAAGTATGCTCCTTGAGCTCAATACCTTTCTGTATCCCAAACACTGTACGGAATGAAAGAGGATGGAGACTACTCAATATATCAAAAACCAAAGGGGTCTGTTTCTTTTCCCTGAATGTCCTGAAGCTCCGTAGCCCGTACCTAACCCACCCAGCATTGAAAGATCTGTGTGGGAGGCAGCCTCTCTTCTCCCCTTCCCTCACACCCTCCCAGCCGAGCACCTCCAGTCCTTCTTCTGGATATCTGGGAGCAAAGTTCTTCTCTACCATTCAAAATCATTCACATCATTTATGATACTGCTTTGATATTGTTCAGTATGTTCTGCAGCCTGCACTGGTGGAGTTGTCCGAGAAACAACATTTTTAATTTCTCACGACTGTAAGATTTTTTAAATGGCATCGAAAGTAAATTTTAGTTTGGGAACCCAAAAAGACTTGTATTTTATTAAAAGGTACAGTCACTTACCTTATTGTTTTTCAGCAGATTGAGCAGTCTCAAAAAAGTTTTTAATGTTTTATTAATGGAAAATTCAAATGATGTTTTAAAAGGTGTTTTACAGGTATGTGTTATTCAGGAATGTGATATCACTACAGTCTGTAAGTGGATGTGCTAAAACAGTCAAATCTCTGAAATGGTCTTCTAGCACACAATCTTCTATATTTTCAATGCATTGGATAAATGTGAGCTCTCAGAACCTGATATGTTTTATATTTTAAACACTATAAAAATCATTTTTTTCATAGTCAGATCAGATGGCTTTATGGAACTCCAATCTAGAGAAAAATACAATGAATCTAAAACAAATATTACTATCTGACCAAGGTCTTATTTATTCTATCCATCCAATTACTGAAAGTGGAAACACTAGAGTTATTTTTGTGGGGTATGATTGGGACTTCCTTAAAGATAAAAAGCTCAAGGGAGATGGGATAAGATACACTTTGATTTTGAAGGAGGAAAAATAAATTTAACATAACTAATTTGAAAAAAAATTCTAACAACTTGTAGAATCAATTGGTATGCTTCAGGTAAAATGCAAGAATATCAAATTTACAGAGGAAAGCATCTATCTTAATAGTTTTTAAAATTACCTCTTAATAGCTGTTTGTGTCTAAAAAAGGGGTACTTTAACTATATTTGAAAAAGGATTCCATTTTGCATTACTGATCAATTTCTATTATTTTTTCAATTATTCTGTTTAATTTGATTTCTCTTTATAGTTTAGCTGATACGTTTTGCACCTATCTTTTGAAAAGTTTTAGAAGACTAATTAAAAATACAGACCTGAAACTGCAAAGGGAAGTAAGAAGGAACAAGATTCAAGATAATTTATGATAATGACATAGGGCAAAGGGTCATTTTATTTATCCTTTTTTTTGAATATGTATATATTTACAACAGCAGAATTGCGTACATTTTTTAAGTAAGGAATTTAGTCTGTTATCCTTTTTTTTCCTGAAGAACAAAGTTGACATCTCTTTGTACATCCTGTAGGAAAAAAACCTCAAGTATTGAGGCTTGTAGTTGATTTAAATAAGAGCTGTAACTCATATTAACAAACCCAGATATTACAATTAACAATGAGTTAGAAATATCAGTGTACCAAGGAATTTTTTATTTAATCTCCTATACTTGCAATCATACATTAAGCAGCAGGGAAGACCTAGTTAAAGGAAAATAATATCTTGTCAGTATTCATCTTTTATATAAACATACAAATACCAAATGTGAAAACTGTGCTTGACTATTTTGTTCTTCTGCCTCAATGAGCCCAACTGCTTTACTGCAAGAAGGGTAAGGCTTGTTTTGTGAAGATAGGCACAAGACCATAAAATAAACCCCTTGGGAAGCAAGGGCTGTTATCATTTTTTTTTTCAGTGCAAAGCAGGTATAGTAACTCAGTGATAAAGAATCCAAGAGATCTCTAGCTTAATGTAAATTGACTTTTCTCTTGTAATATTTGTCTAAATGTGTATAGCTTTGAGTTTTCAAACAAGGAATCTCATTACACTTTATTCTACTGGACTACAGATCCTTCTACAACCAGAAATATTGTCCTTTGCTTGCACAGATATTCATAGATCCTAGTCAAATTTTTCCCACCTTCACTCAGATAAATTATTTTAGCTTGTTAGTCTCATTATTATATGGGCTTTCAAGGCCTTAAAACATAGTGCATCTTATTCTTCAATTACTGACTGGAAAACAGAAATTACTCCTCTCAGCTGGCTACACAGCAAACTTTTTATACACTCTATCACAGGACTAATGTTGAGTTTCATTTATGTCTTCTCCAATGCTGCTAACATTTGGTGTATTTATATCAGAGGCATAATAATGAGACAGTGGGGTTAAACGCCACTGTGAATGGAGATGAAGTCTGATCTACAAAGTGGTTCTAATGTACAAAATGGAAAAAAAGACCTGCTTTATTCCCAAAAGGCTACAGCATGTGCTTATTGCATTATTTCACTGTGATCCATCACTCATTAACTCAGCAGAAATCCATTTCTGAAAATTATTTAGGTTTTATTTTTCATTTAGAAATAACTAAACCTGATAGTCCTGCTAAAATGTTGTGAGAGGAGTATTGACTACCACAGAAATGACTAAAAATATTTACTTTAGATATATCTAAATTACACATTATAAATATGTATCACATACAGAGCATTTATATGTGTTTACATATAGGCTGAAATTCAGAAAAGCTTTTCTCATTTTTGAAGCCAGACAATACATCCTATTTCTTAAATTTCTATTAATGCTTGAGTTTGCATTAAGAAAGAATTAAGCAACTTTGTAAAATCAATGTTTGTTATAGAAGAAAAAAAATGGCATACAGCAAGAAGAAAATGTGGTGGAAACCTTGGGAAAAAATCTAGTACAATAATAAATGAAAATAGTTTTATCATCTGCTATAGATATTAGAAATATTTCTCTGCAGATGATAAGTGTGACTAGAATAGCATCCATTTAAAAGAAATTACATTACTGGTTCATCTCTGATGGCTATTGTAGGACTGATATTAGAGTAGTGCTATCTGCAATTTACCTTTTTTAACTAATAGGTCTTTGTTTTCTGCATGGATCCTTTTAAAATCTCTCATATGCTTTTAAGATATCACTTACCATTTAATCACTTTCCACTTATTCTTCACTCTCCAGGCTCTTCAGTCTTTAGATACATTATGATTTTCTGCGTAGATATATATTCCAGCATGTACACAGACATGGTTTCTTACCAGATCTGTCTGTCTTGACAGATATATAATATTTTACTTTAATATTTAGTGCATTGCAGAAAGATCAGGTTATTTGTGGGGCCTTTAATCTGTGGAGTCCCACAGCAAAGGCAGCCACAGAACCTCCTGAGACTTGAGACATGATCAAAACGGAGAGCTGGGGCAAAGAGTGCCTGGAGAGAAGGGATGGTGAAGTCAGAGGGAAAAGAAATGGAGATCTCACAATATTCCAGTTTAAATCCTCTGTTTGGTTGTCTAAGTCTACCTGTTTTGTGAGGTACAACTGTGCAGCGGTGGGCACAAAGCTCTGTGGTGTGGTCTTTGAAAATAACCGACATTGAAGCTGTGCAAGCCTATACTCAACTTCCTTCAGGTCTGTAAACCATACCTGGCCATCCTTGTGATGGTCAAACTACCATAGCGTAGGGCTGACCCCAAAATAAAGGGTTCTGTATTTCAAACTATTCCAGGAGAGTATCTAAACAACTTTAAAATAGTGGACATCCTCCAAAGAGGTATGTGGGTTACTGTTTAAAAGGCCCACAGCTACTTTTGCCCCATCATTTGCTGTAAGTGTGTGCTTAAATGCTGTGTTAAACTGGGATCTTAAAAGCTATGACTGCTGCAAACCTCTCAATTGTATTGCCAAAAACGATTTCTTTTGCAACACTATTATTACTGCTAATATAAAAGCAGATGAAACTATTAGCCAGTTTGCAGAGAGATATTATTCACACAAAGATATAAAATCCTTTTGAATATCCAAGGAAAAAAAGGTAGTTTACTGAGTCTTTAGTGTATGGATTTTGGATTAAGGTATAGCAAATATCTTTGTTATGATGAAAGTGAAACGTTCAATTAAATTCCAGGGATAAACTCAGGAGTGAAATTTGCAAATCCAGTGCTTCTCTGAGACATGAGGCAATGTCTGTAAAGAACCAGCAGGCTGGCTATGGAGGATCTGAGTTAAAGCAACACTGAAGAGCTCATTTTCCCCTATCACTGCAATCACAATTACACCAGTGCTGTTAGGAGACTCATTC
This sequence comes from Calidris pugnax, assembly GCF_001431845.1. Lineage (NCBI taxonomy): Eukaryota > Metazoa > Chordata > Aves > Charadriiformes > Scolopacidae > Calidris > Calidris pugnax. The sequence goes on from NW_015094507.1 coordinate 13,656,416, forward strand.
ACAACAGAGTTCAGGAAAGCGGGAGTATTCACAGTGGCTCAGAGTCCTTTTTGCCCCCTCCCCCACTCAAGATACACTCTCTTAGGCATAAAATGATCGGACCATATAAACCTTTTCCCAAAGCACAAACAAAAGCCCAGCCCAAACAGCTGAGCATTTCTCAGGATTCTGCCCCATCCTCCTGCAGTCTGGGTGGGAAGGAGCCGTGGCAAAAAAAGATTTACTTCAATTAACTCTTCTTCCATCAATCACTATATTCTATTGCTTAATACAAAGGACTGCAGAGATCAAAAAACACTGCCTTACACATCTTTGAAACTGAAAGTCATGCACACCTGAAAATCAAAAAAAACCCCTGTGACATTGTGAACCTTTATTATGACCTTGTTTGGCAAGGTGCTATGCAATAGCTGGAATACAAGAAGTCTCCCTATTCCAAATACATGTATAAATTAGTAGCATGAAAATGCTTTTCTGTCCATATTGTGTTTTAAAATGCACTGCAGAAACTCAGTACATTTTGAACAAAAGTATATGTAGGAGAAGTAAAATGTCTGTCTGCTAAGTGACACTATTGCTAAGAAAATAAGAAATTATTTTGTACTTTAGAAAGATAAATGCTGTTACATGCATCCAAATGTACAAATACATGCACACACATAGACACAGAAATAAAAAACCAGCAATACATATATTTTCTCTTGGTTTGAAGACAATAAAAATAATGTTTGAGCCTCTTTATATTTTCAAGTTACTCTCACTGTTTAATTTTTATGTACTAGCCATCCCAGCCCCATAGCTTCACAGCTCTCCATGGTATAAATTGGTGAGTGAATGTAGAGGGACCATGTGCTAGCTTCTGTGATACCGAGCTTCGTTAGCACACTGATTGCAGGATACGTTTCTTGGTTGGGCTTATTGAAGTATTGTTCAATATTTATTTATCAACATTCTTTTCTTTCCCTTCCTTTCCCCCCTTGTTCTCTTCCTTCCTTATAACTTCCATTATGATCAGACGACTCCTGCAACTGGTTCATTGTATGTAACAGGGTCCTACTGCAATAGTCCAGCAGTTCAACACCAGCAGGGGTGCAAGGACCCACTTAGCAAGTCTGCAGCAAACCCTTTAGTTCCCAGGGCCATAGCTGGGGGAAGCGAGTTGGGGGAGCGTATTTTCATAGAATGATTTGAGTTGGAAGGAACCTTAAGATCATCTACTTCCAACGCCTCTGCCCTGGGCAGGGACACCTCCCACCAGACCAGGTTGCTCAAAGCCCCATCCAACCTGGCCTTGAACATCTCCAGGGATGGGGCATCCACAGCTTCTCTAAGCAGCCTGTTCCAGTGCCTCACCACCCTGAGAGTAAAGAATTTCTTACTAATATCTAATCTAAATCTCCCCTCTTTCAGTTTAAAACCATTACCCCTCATCCTACTACTACATCCCTTGATAAAGAGTCCCTCCCCATTGTTCCTGTAGGCTCCCTTTAAGTACTGCAAGGCTGCTATTAGGTGTCCCCATGGGGAAGGAGTTTGCCTCTTCCTCACTTCCCCAGCCCAATGGGGCCTTGCAGGGCTCAAGCATCTCGCAAGCTCCACTGGAGAGTTTGCTGGAGACAGGGAACCCACTGCTGCCTGGTTTCCAAAAGGCTCAGGCCAAAATGCTTAAAAAGCTCAGGCAAGACCTGTTTGATGTGCTGAGGAGGTGGGTGAGGTGGTGTTAGGGGAGGGTGGGCAGCGCCTTCCCCATGGTGATGCCAGACTGCAATGTTTGAAAACTGCTCAGCCAGCCAGACCTCCTCCTCCGCCGTCTGCCAGAGAGGGCACAGGACTTGCACAAGGATGTATTGGTGTGCAACCTAATTCTTTTTATTGAAAAAGACCCAAGGAAGGTAATGTTAATCATAATATAAGCTACACCCATAAAGTCTTTGATACCAAGATATCTATTTATTTTGCAAAAAGGTGGATGTTACCTGCAAACTCAGAAACAGAAGGAAATCTACAGGAATGTCCAGCCAGCAGTAACTCTATATATTTGGACTTCTACACAAACAAAAGAAAACAATATCAATATTTTTAAAAGCACAAATGTCATGTCAAAAGTGCATGTGCAGGTACATGGTACTTGAGACTTAGGAGCTGACATTTAGGGTAATCTTCCCTTGGTGGAAACTTGGGCAAAGCCTTCCAGCCAAGTACTACTCCATGTACTTATATATAGTCATCAGTACCAGAGACTAATTACTCTAGTGGGTTTTTAAAAGGAAATTTTTGTCATTAGCAGCACATTTTTATCTCTATTACACACACAAGCACACATATAAGACCCAAAGACCCACAGAGGAAACACAATGCTTGGTCTTTAAGCCTGTTGAAGAAACACCACAAGACATGCACAATTTCACAGAAGCTGAGAAGAATAAATGCTGCCAGAAAAATTATTTATTTTCAATAAAATTAGAAAAATTTGTAAGAGTTACTAAAACGTATTCACAGAAATACGCATTTAGAACTGGTTTTGGATCACATGGTGATCACAGTGATTTTATGTATGAAGAACTAAACTGAAATTTGTTAAAATGCTCATGAATAGCTGAAGATAGAAGCCAGCCACAGGTAGCAGTTCAAATTATTGGGCTTTTTTAAGATTACCTGTGACAATAAAACTAATTGCCTACACTCCAGCCTCTTTGAGTTGGTTCCTTTAACAGGAAAAGGGAAATATCCAGCCATTTATCTCACCCACCATGTAAATGTCCTATGTAAATTAAAATATTGATCCTTACTCTTGGTTGGTTCAGCATTCCCCATTCCGCCTAAAATTTCACAGAGAAGTAGAAGTGGCTTCGGTAAATGAATGCACTAAGATAGTTATTAAATTCACATTTTATTTCTTCCCAGACATTTAAAAGGTTTTAATGTATTAGGTTTCAGGTTTGAAGGTTATTTATTTTCAGGTTTCTTAACATTATTCTCTGCTCTCAAAAGTTCAGAATGGACAGGAATCAGGGAAGGCGTTTACCAGACCATTCAACGCCTCTTTTACCAGATTTGAAACATGTAAGAATTTAATAGTAACTTCAGGTAAAAGAACAGTTAACATTGAAGCTGACCTCTTTGGGGTAAGACTGGTGCACAAGATGTCCTCTCTCACAACTGCTCAAAGAAAACTACCGTAAATTTAGGACATAAATATTTAAAACAGATGTGTTAGGAAACTACATTTTAGCTGCAATTTCAAGTAAGCTAAGAACACACACATTTAAAGCATATAAGATACTTGCTTCATGTGAGCGTTTTATGACATTTTGGGTACCAGAAAAGTCATCACTGAATTACAATTTATCAGAGAATCAATTTTAGCATATATTATCAAGACACCGATGAACTTAGCAACAATATTATTTATTTTTACCTTTCCTCCCAAATATTGGTGAGTTACTCTTCAGATTAAAAAAAAATCAAGAAAAAAATAAATTAATTTGCAGTATAGCCAGAAAACAGAGTGCACTTTGTCAACCAACAGCACACAATGTCAACTGATAGTCTGTCTATAAAGCCAGCCTGGTTCCTAATAGTAATGAAGGCTTTTGTTGTGCTCTTTTAAAAACTGGTTTTGTTTGCCGTACACATTTCTGCCATACACAACAGCTTTTCTGACGATCCGTTGGGTTGGTGATAGCACTGTCCTGAATATCATGCTACAGCAAAAGGAACATTTCCTGACATGCTTTACAGCTATATAGTAGTTTAAAGAGCAATAGGAAAACCTCATGCAGAGACACCGAGAAAGCCTACTGGGGTAACACCAGAGAGACTGACAACTGGAAGACTCACTAAGGTCGTTCTGAATGCTGGTAGTATGGTATTTGTGTGCAAATGTAGCAGATGTGCTGAGATGGATCCATTTAGGGATGGTGGAATCTGTCTGTCAAAGGTGGATGTCAGCATTCAACTGACACATGGGCTTGGTTGAGAGAAAACAAACGCTAGAGCATGTAAGTGTGGCACACAATGGTGCTAATTGCTTGTGATACTAACGGGGTGTGCTGATAAAGATGACAACTAAGAGATAAAGGCTAGAAGGGATTTGGTAGGTAAAGTCTGCTCCTGGGGGCTAAGGGGAGTTCTGAAGAGGTGCCTCATCACATCATCCATTTATTCAACCTGGCTGGGAAAGTTCACGGTGCGTGAGTGAGAGGAGTTGTAAGAGATGACCAGAGTTATAACTTTCATTTGATTCCTCTTATGGCACACTACGCTTCAAATATAAAAGCAGGGGGAGTAGGTCTATAGGCTACTCATCTGTGCTAGTAAATTGAACAGTCCCTGGAAAGCTATTGAGAAGTGGTTCACAGCTCTTCAAACCCATGAGAATGACTCACGTCAACCCATGCCCTCTCAAGGACTTCATGGGTGCCATGCAGAGTCTGGACTTTCCAATGGCCACAGCTCACAGACAGCTTGGGGACAGTCAGCCTGTTGTGCAGGACAACAGCATTTGCACCCGAGTTTATTAGCATAGATATATATAGTTATAGTGCCCCTGTAATTAATACATTCTGGACTGTCTCTTACTTGCACCTCTCTACCATGCTGAGTCTCTGACACAGCATTTTATCCATATGCGTTGACAAGAGGCATGAAATATTGCTCTGAAATTTCATCTAGATTTGTGTATTGTATTTAGAAACCATGCTTATTTCTGTCTCCTTTTTTAGGTTTATTACAGGAAAGCAGGTCTTGTGAATAATCTGTTTAACACATCAGTTCTTCACAGCTGGAAGAGAAAGTTTTGTGGATATTACTTACTGTATACAGGATAATAACTTTAGCAGCTTTTCATGTTTTCAGTGTAGGATCCTGGGAATCTGAGACACAGCTGAGGATTCACTAAAGAAGACAAAAAGGATTATAATAAAGAGAACAATCTGAACAACTTTTGCAGTTCTTGGAAACAGTCTGGTATGCACATTGATTAGATATATTAAAGGCATCCCTAAATAACTCCTGTTAAGGACTTGGTATTTCGCCGCCTCAGGACTCCTACGTGTTTCACACAGTAATTGGCAATTATTTTGAGAACTCCAAGACATTACAGGTAATTACAAAAAAAAAAAAAGAAAAGACAAAAATCAAAACTTTTACTAGGAAGGAGTAAAACCCATTTAGTGGTATCTATAAAATGTTTCACTCTGGAGCTAATCCCTAATCCTCACACGATATTTTAAGATATCTCACAACAGAGTGGTTGTGTTTTGGGTGGCAAAACACCTAGGCAGCTGTCCTGTTCACTCAGAAGACCAAGGTCTGGTATAAGTCATGGCTCCAAGACGAAGGGTCTACAGCTCCAAGATAACAGTGATCCCAAGACGCCTTAAAAGAGAAAAAAATACCCAATGTGTAGGCACAGTAACAAATGGTGATTGAATCCCTAACACCTCCTGTTACACAGTTCCTTTAAAAATCAGGGTCCCTGTTGCTTGCTGAGTCTGCCCTCATGTCTGAGCAGATGACATTGTCCTTGGACAGAAGAAACAATCGTTACATTTTCCAAGCAAGGAAAAGAGGAACAAAATTTGAAGGCTTGTGTGGATAAACTTGCTTCATTACAGAGAAAATTCAATGTCAATTCATGTTAGAAGTGTGTCAGAAGCGAGCTGGTGAAAACTGTCTTCACCTAATCATTCACCTCATGTTGGCTTTTCCGTAGTCCTGATATTCGACAGGTTGTATTACCCAAAAATCACCATCCATGTAAGGAAACTAGGAAAACAACACGATTCATAGTATCCAACACGTAATGTGCTTTGTCATTGCTTAGCTGATGTTCTGGTATTTCAGGTCTGTTTGGAAAGGTGACCATTTAATTGCCACTAGCCTATTCAAACACGGGTCTTCAAGATCTTGAAGACTAGCTGTGTTCTTAAAAATGACTTAAGTGTCTAAAGTAACAGCATAAAAACGTAATTCATTTATTTGAAAGAGCTTGATTTTGTACTAACTAGTATTCAGGCAATTCAACTGCATTTATTCAGAACGATTTAAAAGAAGGTGGAGGGGATGATTCATAAAGGATTTGCTTTGCCTTTCTAATTGAAAATTTCAATGCAGGTAATACTTTTCACTTCTCCTTGTCCACTCTAATCTTATTTATTGTGCCTCTGACACCTTCCATTATCCTTCCACTGACTCTTTGTTTTAGATGAAACAGTTCTACCACTTTAACACTGAAAATGATATTATTTCTGTGCTATCAGTGGCAACTTCCTGTGCCTTTATATATACAAATTAAAGAGTGGATTATCATTAATTATGCACTACAATTTTTCCTGGCAACAGTCTGAAAGTGACAAAACATTTGCTTTTGTCGTAGTTCTATTAAGTGAACCCAAATTGAGCTGCTGAAATTTATGTCTCTTTACTGTGTTTTTAATTTGCAACACAGGGTCAGGATCATGACAGTGATTTTATTTTATTTTGCACTTTATTTTCAGCGATCCTTGTAAGGATGTTAATTAAATTGTTTGAACTAAACTGTTTCTATCATTCAAACAACCTATATTTATTGCATATTAAGGAGAAATTTCTTGTTAACATTGCTTAATTTTCTAACAGTTCAGTATAATAATGGAAAAAGCCTCTGCTGGGAAAGACAACTGCTTTAACCAGAGTGAAAGTAAGTCAATTTTTCCTTAGAAAAGAAAACGAGATTTACAGCACATTCAAAGGACAGTTAGGGGAAATGGTCCTGTGTATGGACTTTTTGCATATGCATATCAGTTCTGGACATGGAAAATATTTTTCCATTTATCAGGAAGGTGACTGAGGATTTTCCATCCCAACAGGCAGCTGTCACAAACCCTGTCCCTACTTTGGGAAAAAATAAATTAAACCATAATAAACAACCAACAAGTACATTGATTTGTATGAAAGAAATGGTTAAATTAGTGGCTTATCTCAAGCATATGACCAGAGTGACCAGCAGAATCTGAGTGATGAGTTCTGGCCCTGCACTGGACTGCACTCGTGAAGCTTTGGTCACTTAGATGGGAGCACATTTCAGAGCCACTTGTGGAAAGGAGCACAACACAGCCTAAAACGTTGTGGAAGCTGGACCACTGTGTGAATGAGGACTTGCAAGATTATCCACAGCGCTGTGGATAATGGGAGGTGAAGTACAGACAGTGCTTCGCCCCCCCAGGCAGTCTGGCAGGGGTAGCCAGGATTCCCCACAGCATGCAGATTCCCCTACTCCCTCTACATAAATATTTTTAGAAGGAGAGAGGCAAAACCAAGGGCATTTTGAACCTATTCCCCATGTTAATTCTTACGCTAGCACGAGTTTTGCAAGGAGGACTTGGGTGAGCTGACGAATGCTAGGTTAACGAGAGCTTGAATTATTTATATGGACATTATACATTGTGTAACTGTATTAATACATATATATATTTAAGCAATCCAATTACTGATGCAATTATTTACATATATAATTAAGTGAAAATATAACTGTATTATTATGCATTTATTAATATAATTATGCAAACAATGAAATTATATATAATATTTTAGCCAACAGAAATCTACAAAAATATGAGAAAATCTCAGGTTTTCTATTTTTATACATCACTGCATGGAAAGCGAGTTAAATCTCAACAGAAAAATAAGTATTTTTTTCCTAAGGAAAATATCTCCCATGACTTGCTTGAAGGTTAACCATGTGAGTTAGTGTTTTGCCCAATATGACAAAATACTGCAAGCCCTTCTTTCTCACCTGTGACTGCTTATGAGCACTAGTGGCTGTAATGCTTTATCCATAATTAGATGGACAAGAGAAGTTAATTAAGAGTAAATTAAGAAAAGAACAAAATATTAAAGAGCAAGAGGTAAAATACATAAGACCAGAGACAGAATATTTGTGTTCATGTTTGCGCTACAGGAATCAGAGATCAATTAACTTGTATAATATAAAAGAGGAAAAAAACATTAAATCATATTCCTGTTTTCCTTTTCTTTATAGATGTCAGAATAAAATATATTTAATATATTTTCAATTTGGTATTCAAAAATCAATAAGTATCTCTGGATCATCTGACCTCTCTCCTTGGACTCCTATTTCTGAACACTGACAAAATAAATGAAAAAAATTCTGGTTGGTAAACATTAACAGTCCTTAAAAACCCTAACGGTTAGGGTTGCAGCTCCTACGAAGCGGTAGGAACTGCCTGGTATTTACAAGTGTGTTTAACAAATTCTTTACCCTCTCCATACTCCCTAGTATCTTAATTTCATATTTTCTATTGGCACTTTCAAGTTATTCTGTCATTTTAACTTTCAGCACTTGAGGCTAGAAGTAGAATAATACATTAAAAAAGTACATAAGGGTTTCATGAAATGGTCAGATGCTAGTCAATGGTCTTTGGCACTGCACACTCCTTTTTCCACTGAGCTACAGAATTCTACCTAGATTCTGTTTATAGAAATGTAATGCAGTTTCTTTTTTTTTTTTTTTCTCCCACAGCAATAGTAATTTTACTTTGATCTCATAGCAGCCAAACTATTAAATGTAAGCATGCTCATAAGCAAGGTACAAGGCAGGCACAGCCTATGATTTCTAGTAGAAGGTCATAACCCAGATTTTTTTTTAAAATAACTATTACAATGAGGAACAGAGTATAGCCACAAAAGGAATAGTTATAATTTATGCCTGACTTACTTCAGCAGAATATAGTTTATTTATAAACTGCTTATGGCAAACTCTGTATGCCCCTGTTCTATGCATGTGCTGAACTGTCTTCTGGTAAATTATTTAAATTACACCTAGCAGTAATTCCTGAGGACTTTCATACTTCATTTTCTCTATTAATGTAACAGGGAAAAGCTGCTTTGCAAGGATTGCTCTAAATTCCCAGAGTGTGAGTTCCAAACTCTGTATGTGTTGCATTATGCCTGTCAAAAAACTTGTCTTCTCCTGAAATTTATTACTGAAGTCTCTCCACTAGAACTACTCATTGAAGCCTTACGGAAAGCTCATACATGATTTAAGAAGCTAACAGCACTGAAAGAAATAGGTCAGGTAAAAAAACCCTGAATTTAAGCTACCTTCACTTATTACTTATGCAAGATTATGCATAATTTAGCACACTGCTGAATATGCAAGGGCAGAATAATTGTTTACCAAAATATTTACTCTGTGTTCGTACCTGTGTTTTAGTGAGATAAGGTGATTTCTCAGCCCTTGCTAATCACTTTAGAATTAGAAAAGGATTAAATAAGTTTTTGATTATGCTGATAACTGCATGACATTATATGTAAACAAAACTCATGTTTAACAACCTTTTTCAAAGAGGATACCTCATACATTAGACATATCAGGTTGTTGAGAGTGGGAAGTTTAACCTAAGTCCTAAGAGGACTTCTTCCCTTTTATATCACCCATTTAACCCTTTCCAAATACAGGTGTGAAGGAATATAACAATAATGTACTGTCTCACTCCTACCAGCAGCATCACAACTTAGTGAACCCCCCTGATTTTCTAAAAAAAAAAAGATGAGGATTCAAGGAAATTTGGCGGGGGGATAGTTTTCAAAACTGAAGCACACAGAAAAGTGCAGATCTTACACCACCTGACAGAAAACTGTTTAACAACTCAAGTGTCAAAAGAATCCTTGAAAAGAAACCTGGGGTTGTTATTTTTTAAAATGATACTTTTAGCTTTGTGCTTCAGGAAAAAAAACCACATTTTCTTCAAAAATAATGTACAGTATGTGAATATGGATAATCATGACAAAAGCTTATTAAAGTCTCACATGAAAGTAAGATTAGGAAGGATAGATACTTATGTGAAAATAATTATTTTATGGATAATGTACATTGCAAATGTAATAGCTTTGTAGTTTTAAAGTTGAGGAAACATTCTATTAATCCCATTCACACATACAATCCTCCATAATTACTTTTCTAACAACACATATTATACATGCCATCTTTAAATCAAACCATAGGTAGGATTCTCTCATCTACCAGACTCATGACACCTAGAGAACAGTTTTGAAAACTGACGCTCTTTCTGTGATCAGGAAGCAAAATGGTACAAGAGTCAGCAAGTAGTTGGAAAGAATGTCAATAGAAAGGATTTCCATTCAAGAAAGAGCATCCTGATAGGATATATTTTGTACTACTACAGAAAAAGACATTGTTGTTCACAGGATAATGAAATAACTGGGTCTATTCGTGTATTCCAGGCTACTTGTTTCTTCAGTGTAGACATGGCTTTATGTTAAAGTTTACTTGAAAAGCTTAAGGTAAACCACAGAATTTATCACTTCAAACAATCTTCTTGTTCAGATAGTTCCAAAAAAAAATTAGCCTTTTGCTTAAATCTTTGTATTTTCTACTTAAAAGCTTCAAAATGACTAATTGGTCCCAAATACAAAACTAAAAGAGAAGTCCCTTTTTGGATTTAAATATCAAAATAAATGTTTGAGCCAAATAAATATTATAGCAAAACCCAAAAAATATATTCACCTCATGTGTGCATGCAGTCAGGAAGTCTATTCATGTTATGTCCCTTTAAATTCTTCAGAGATGAATTACATATATAGGATAGCTTTCATTGCTGCATTACCACTGTCAGTATTTAACATTAAAATCTATGCAGAAATTAAAATCAATCCAATTAAGATAGTTCAGTTTTCCTCTTTGGCTAGAAAGAAGACTGTTTCCATAATAGTGTCTCAAAGTCAGACCTGATTAAGGCAAGAAATTTTGGAAGTTAGAGATTGAACCAAATATGTGTTTTGAGGTTGAAAGTCAGCAAAAGAAACTGAGCCTCAAAAGAACAAAAACATTGCTTTGAGCCATAGTAGATATAAACAGCCTAGGTGCAAGGCAAAATCTACCTTATGTATTGAGAATTCAGCAAGAATTCTCCCTTTCCTTCAAATGGTCTTATTTTTGTTATGTCTTAGCTTATATTGTTGTGGAAAGACTGCCTTCACTCTTAACTCTGAGATGACCGGCAAAGAATAAAAATCAAAAAACCCTCATCATCTTGCCTAAAAGATAATTCCACTGCAAATAACTTTGGTTATTCATCCCAGATACAAACCCCTAAAATACATTCATAGCTGTTCTCCTTTAGTCTTCACAGACAGCTTTATTCTGCTCTGTCATTCAGCTTTTCTTTCCTCAGATGTACAGGAGACCTGCCTGTAACATTTGGTGGGATCACAAGACACCCTTAAGCTTTGTAACTTCATTCAGCTTCGATGTAGTGCTTGCACACACACCTATCCTATATGCTCTAAATGGAAATTCATATATTCAAAGAGATCCTGAAGGGAACCACCATCCTTATCAGCAAAAAAGATCTGTCATTGGCATAATCCCAGGGCTTCTTCTGAGGACTGGTCATTCAAGTACTACTCATCATCACGTGGACATTCCTTGAAGCAGTAGAGCTGAAGTTCTTGGTATCTTCTCAACATGAGTTCAAGACACATAAATTAACATTTGGACTTTGCCATAGATGAAGCCTTCCAATGACTAGCAATATTTGTATGTTAATAAGATATTTCTTCTTTCATCACCCAGCTGAGAGCTGAGAATTCTTCTTAGAGTATTTAAAAAATCAACTTACTTTAAATAGCATGTCCTTAGGGAGAAAAAAATAAGATTAATAAAATCTGAAACACTGTTGCATAACAGGGATTCAGTTGGTGCCAAGCTGCGCGAACACTTCCCCTCACAGCTTGTGTCAGTTGTGGTCTACTGCATGAAGAGTGGGAGAACACAATTTACAACAGCCTGAGAGAAACAGAGTGGTGGCAATTATTTTTCCTAAAGTGCATGACTAGCAGACAGGGCTTCTGCTTGTCTCCCTCTCCCACTCCAATTCAAAAAGTGAATTAAAGGCCTTTAAGATATTCTTTACCTTGTCCCCAAATGCCTGGACCCTCACCTTCAAGGCTGGATCTTTGGAATCAGAGCTCTTGAGTTCTGCATGCAGACACAAGCAGATCCATCTCAGCTGCAACCTTTCCTGGACATTTTAGGTTTCTTTGGCACTATATAAATTTTGACATGTCTTGAGGAGTAGCGGTTATTGTATTAATGTTTAGACTCCCACACGGTTCCTCACTTACAACCTTCCCCGGAGTAGATCAAAGTATTTAACACTTCAGGAACTGGATACATTATCCATGGTCCTATTCAAAAGAATAGATAGTAGAAGGTGTTACAATGACCCATTATTACACCAGTTTGCATTTAAAAATTCCTGGATTTGCTTCTATCCCTGCAAAACTATTGAAGTAACTATTTCATGTCTGTGCAATGTTACCATAATCCTCCAGGAGTAGTGGTTGCACCAGACAACTAACTTACTTTCTTTCTTTCTTTCTTTCTTTCTTTCTTTCTTTCTTTCTTTCTTTCTTTCTTTCTTGGTGACATCTATTTATGAAAAGTAGAATATAAAAGGGAGTGGGAAGGAAACCAAGAGGAACCATTCTGAAGAAAATTTTACTTCTTTGCAAATCTATGCTAGAAAAGTATAACCATTAGAACTAATGAACCCTTTTTTTCTATGATTTCCTGTCTCATGATTGATTATAGTTGATGCCTAAGAGCTTTAGCTCTGATGAAAACCCTTTCCTTTGTTCAGACATTTATAAGGGGTCTAGTCCATCTCCTGATGATTCTAGACTCTCAGGTGTCTAATATGTGTGCTCATGCTGTTTTTCATTGCTACTAGTTTGCCTATTTGCAGAAAACTTGACATAATAAACTTGCTTGAGACCTCTATTCCTTTGTTCAAATTTGACTGAAAAGAGCTGATTTTCAAAGCTTTTGAGCCAAGTAG